>NC_042520.1:4001669-4601669 GCF_900963305.1 Echeneis naucrates
GTTTCCCTCGTTCTTTCTTTCTTTCTGTCTTCTTCTTTTTTCTTTTTTTTTTTATTTCATTTGGCCGAGTTCAAGTCCTCCTTTTGAAGCTGAGGATTTTTTTTTATTCTCTCTCTCTCTCTCTCTCTCTCCCAAATTACACCTAACACGAAAAGGCGCGACAGCAATGATGGTGAATCAATTGAATTTCGTGGATGAGTGTTTGTTTGATTTTCTTCGCCAGTGATTGATCTGTGTGGTAACGTTCTTCATCTGAGCCTGTGCATCGAAGAATACCAGCAATATTATCACACATTGTATAAGATAATCCTACAGGGACTGGGCCTGATGCTCCGCACTGAGCTTTTATCAGTGTTTTTATCATACCTGCCTCAGTTTGGACAAAGGTTATTATGGGATGGAATTTTATTACAGAATTTTTATAGAGAGATCGTTTGCTGTGATTTCTTCCCTGAGAACTTCAGTTATTTTGTTAGATTCTGTTCTTCATTGCATCGATCTTATTGTTGTTATTAGGAAAGATAGAAGATATTTAATATATCGATATATATATTTAAAATTAGAATAATATTAATGCAGGTCAGAGTTTGAGGTCACTGCTGGAAACTGATTTTGATTTTTCTGATCTGTCAAAATCTTTAAACTTAAAGCTGTTTTTATAAGTTTAATTAAAAAAAAAAAAAAAGAGGGATGTAAAATCCTGATTGTGGCACCAAAAATCTGACACTTTGTCCTCACAAAGGCGGCAGGCCTGAAGGTGCAGATCCCGGATTATCTGTCAAAATGGAGAATACCCACAGCCACATTCGCCATCAATTATTTTTTCCTCACAATTGCTGACGCGTAGCTGTGTGTTTCTGCCTTTTTCTTTCGTGTGTACATTGTCTTTTCAGAGATCAACGAGTTAAAAGAGAAAAGAAGAAGAAAAGAAAAAGAAGAAAAAGTTAATTCTTTCTTGACACAACCCGGTTCCTATTATGTAAATGTTTCTTCTCCCTCTCTCTCTTTTTTTTTTTTTATTTTCTCCTTTTCCACACACGAGCTGGGACCCAAAAGTTGTACCAAATGGTTAATTTGATTATTGAAACCAAAGAGCCAAATGGTTCACCGTCCTCCCTCCACGCGTCTGGCAGCAAGAAAAGGAACCATCTCTGGGAATTAATCTAATAACGCTCAAAGGAACGAGAAGTCTTTTCTGATATTTCGCCGAGGCAAATACAATTATAGCTTTTAGCCATCGCTTTCTTTCACTGCAGCCGCTCTTTATTCTTACGCCCCATAGTCCCTCCACCGCGGCCCACCAGCTATTGAAACGCCTCCTCTTTTATAGTTTCAACATCTTTTAATTCTTTCAGCTGGTCTGGGTGAGCCGAGGAGCGACAGCAGGATGTTTTGATGTGAGGGTATTGAAATCCGAAAGGCGGGACTCTGAAGCCCGAGGAGAGTTAAATATGACTTTTTATTTATTATTCTTAGTTTGATTTTTTTATTTTATTTTATTTTATTTTATTTTATTTTATTTTTTGTTCAAATGTTCAGGCAGTTTGTGTCCCTCCTGGTTGGCCTGGTGGCTGCAGGTTGCACTTGCTTTACGCACCGTGCGTGAAAACGGTGATTTACAGTAACATAATGATCCTTTAATTCAAGCAAAGCGGTAGTTAATTTGTAATTACGTGGCCAATAAAGCGCTTTAACCGTATGCCTTCACTTAAATAAATCAGGAAAATGCGATGTGTGCAAGACCTTAAATTCCCCTGGCAAGTGCCGGACAATAGGCGGTATATGGGAGCAACTCCTCTCCATTTAGTGCGCACTGTCGTTGCTCAGCAATATAGGAATGCGGGTCGACAGGAGGGACAAAAAAGAGGGACAAAATGCCATTGTCTCTGGATGGATTGGATGGATCCACTCCCCCGAAAAGTCAAAGGAACAGAGGAGGATAAAGAGAGAGAGAGCGATGGGAGGGTCCCGCTGTCACATTTCACCGACAATGTCTCACTCCTCCGCCTGAGGAAATCCTACGCTTCTCAAAACGGTTATTAATAAGGCCGCGTGTTCCAGGGGAGGGGCTGGCGTGGAGATGAGGTGGGGGGGGGATAATTTTGGGGATGCTCCTGTGGCAATTTAGTGTGATGTCTCAATTTGACAGGATGGATAAAAGGCGAGTGTCGCGTTTTCACCTGCAAAACCGGTGAGAGGAGGTGAAGAGGATGGCACAGCCATCATCCAGGTTTAACCCAAAACCTTTTTTTTTTCTTACTTTTTGACCTTTTCTGCTATTAAAAAAAACTGCATCAGAGCTTAATAAAACATATAAAGGGAGCGTGGTGGGGGAAAAAAAAAATAGAGACAAAAATCTGACTTTAAGATGTTGGAGGGCGGCGCGTAAAAAGCCCGTCGCGTTTCCAAAGCGCACAGATGGAAAGTGACATCTGGAGAAGAGAGAAAATTCAATTATAAGCTGGTGTCTTCTCTCCGTGTCTGCAAGGGGGGGAAAAAAACAACATGCAGCACAAAAGACGTCAGTGTTTGAACCTCACTCATGCCGTCGTTGTTGTTTTTCTGACGCGTTTTTACCTGATGCGTCTTTAATCCATCTTTGGCACGAACGTGTGGGCGCGTCTTTGATGACGACCGACGGGACTGTAGAGAAGGAAAAAAAAAAAACAAAACAAAACAGGCTGCTGTCTGTTATGTAAAAAAATAAATAAATAAATGTTGATTACATGTTATACATACGGAGATGACAGCACCTGATGAGAAACTGTGTGTGTGGAGATTTTTAGTCTGTGTTGAAATAACATGATTCGTTTCCAGATTCTTTAAAAAGCAAACAGGTAAACGTTTAATTTCTGTGCGCCATACAGGTGCTGTCGTGTGTGTCATATTTCCCAATAATCCCTCATTAATTCCTCCCATTGTTTTCCAGATGCTGCAGCCTGCTCCTGCAGAGCAGGGCTCATCTCTCCTGGCCTCTCCGGACCCTCTGAGCCTTTATCTGTGCTTCCCAAGTGACCAGGAGACAAGCCAGTGGATTAACATAAAAATCTTATTCCGGGGGATAAGATTAGGAAACATATTACCCTCAAACGCGGCCTTGGCACGGGCGAGAGCCAGGCAAGGAATCAATTACTAAATTACTCCAACCTCTAAGTCGACATTAACGCAGAGAAATGCCATCGACCGGTTCTGAAATAAGATTTCGCAAAGATGTGATCATTAAATCTCTTGCCAGTGTTCAAGAATTTGATTCATAAAATCGTCTGAAATGAGATGGAATTAAATTCTTATCGGAGCTCTTGTCATCGTTTCATCCCGCGCTGTTTAACGCGGGTCAATGGCCTTCATGAGATTTCCCCTGTAAATAAACTTAGTAATTGAATCCGCCCTCTCCACGACACATTGTTTGGTTGTTATTAATTTATTGCAGCCATGCAGGCAGGCAGGGAGGGATGAGTCTGGCCTGGCTGCTGCTGCTGCTGCCGCTCGTCTCTCTCCGAATATTTTCAGTCACCCAAATGAACCAACGCTGCGTGTTAGACTGCGTGAAGCTGCAACAAGCTCTGAGGGGGGAAACTGAACTGCAACATCATCTGTCATTTTTTTTTTTTTTCTCTTCTCTCTTCTCAACCCCCTCCCCCTCCCCCCACCACCGTCCATTTCACCCCCAGTGGGGGTCAGAGCATATTTTATTTAGCATAGTCTACTGGCATCACCCCCACCCAGCCCACCCCCGCATTAGCAATTGACAATTATTAGCCCAAGCCTCATAAATCAGCTGCGTGACCCGTTATTATTGTTGAATTGAATAGCTGTTGGGGAAGTGAGGGTCAGTGTCATTAACTTGCCCCCCCCCCCCCACGCCCCAAACTCCCTCTCATCCACATCCACCCCTCCTCACCATCCTCGGGCCCCCTGAAGGCATTTGGCCCTCTATACAAGGACCTGCTGGCTAATAATGCCGTGTGGTCGGCCCTAAAAGCTTAATCACACATGCATTAAGCGGCAGACAGCGGCCTTTTGTGCGCACGTAGGTTTACTGGAATTAAGCGATTAATGGTCATCTGAGCGGCAGGCGACAAGGCGGCGCATCGAGAATGATGGAGCGGTTTTTAATGTCAGAAAGAGAGAGAGAGAGAGGAGGAGAGAGGCTGGTCTGCTGGAGCGGAGGCGTCAGGGTGGAAGAAAGGAAGCAAAGAAGGAAGGGATGGAGGGAGGGAGGGGGGGGTGGGCAGTAATTACAGTAGGCCGTGTCTCCCAATCCATCATAAAATGTCAAGGTCATTGTGAATTATATTGATTATTATAGAACGCATTGTAATGTTTATTACCCCCCCACACACACACACACACACACACGCGCACACCAACACCAACACAGACATTATAATATGCAAAAGGAACCACGTGTAAACACCTGCTATCACTTTCTAAAGCTGCTAATTTGTCTCGCCTCCTGCCACCAATTTCATATTCTTTTGATCTGTTATGGCAAACAGTGTTCTTTTTTTTTTGCCCCCCAGCCTCCATCTGCATGAACCATCAGGCACTTTACATGAATTATTACCCCCACCCCACCCCACCCCAATCATCATCATCATCAGTGGTCATAACACGCAACAGGACACTCAGTCCTGGGGAGTCAAAAACACAATCGTCTATGCCCCTAATGACTGTGATCATTTCATTTCATAACAAAGCTGTCGTCAGAACAAGTCGAGACACAACTTCCCTTAAAGGAGAGCTTAACAACCGATTTCTTAAAAGATGTTCTGATGAGTCTAATGTTGTCTGGCTGCATGTTCAGATGGAGCGGCTCCAATCTGGATGGCTTTTTTTCTTTTTCTCATTAGAACTGAAGATGAATATTATAAATCTGTAGTGAGTGAAACTGACCTTTAGTCAGATTTTTGTTTCTTCTTCCTGTTTTACAATAATTTCAAAGAAAAGGAGCAATACATCAAAATGTAGTCTGTTTCAAGCCCTGTCATCAAACCAGTGCACTGTTTGTGATGTTATTGCAATATAATTATTTCACAGAATACTCCTGTATCATAATTTGCTATTTTGTCTTAATCTCATAAATCTGAAAAGTAAATTCATAACTAAGCAGACAAACAGGTAAAAACAACACAACATTAAATCCCTCTGAAATGTCATTGTGTAGAAGTATACAATAACACAAAAAGTGAAATTCACTTTCCCTGAAATTGTGTCTAAATGCAGTGTTTAGTTACTGGAGATCTGTTGTGTCTAATTTGTTCCAAAGTTTTTAATTGAACTGTCTAATAACAATAACAATAATAATAATAATAATAATAAAAATAATTATAGCAGTTTAAACCCTGCAGACCTCTCCTGGGTGTCATCTCTGATTATCTTTACAGACATCAGTAATGTGTGAATATAAAATGCAGATAAGACTAAAATAGAGCTGAATGTTAACCAAAGATTTCATTTGAGGACAGGAAATCGTTTTATGATTCCAGACAGCAGATCTGTGACGAATTGTTCATTCAAATTTTTCGTTGAATCACATTCGTCTCTGAGCTCGAAGGTCCTCGCTAACAGGACCCTTTAAATTAGTAAACTGTATTCGGGACATGAGGAAGTCAAGTTCCTCTAAACTCATGTACACTCTGTCATTACTGTCCTCCTCTGAAAAACCGTCCATGTCAATGGCAGCGGGTGATTTATACCGCCGTGCCCACCGTCCAATGGCAGCGCCTGTTGATCAATCAAACCTAATTTGATTGGATGGAATACTTAAAGAACAGCCAGATGGGAGCCATCAGAGTGTGTCTGTCCACTGCAGACTCTGATTCACTTCCTGTTCCCAGAAGGCTTTTCCTCAGGCTCTGAAGCATGATGCTGCACCACAGAGCTGCAACAGCTAGATTAGACATTCCCACCGAACACTGTGCCAAAATGGGTGTTGTGTTTTCGTGTTGTGTGTTCATGGCTTAGAGAGCGCAGATTATTTCAGTGTATGAGTGTCCGAAATCCGACTGCTAACCCTCCAAATCCATAAAGCCCTGACGTGTAGTAAAAACCATTAAAACATCAGTCAGTTTGTTAGTTCAAATACCACGAACCACAGATCTGTGTGTCGACTCAAACACTGTCACAGCAAATAAAGCAACGGTCACACAACACTAAGGCCGGAGTTATCCGGATCAAGACGACTAGACGTGTCGTTTGGCCCCATTTGGAAGGAAAAGTTGTTGGATCTGAAGTTTAGGCAGAATCCGCTGCAGCCTTGGAGGAGCGCTGTGACGCTAGCTGTCAAGCACTTTGGAATTCTTTGCATCGCCCAAAAGAACATGAGGGTCACAATACTGCTGTCACCATCTTACTCACAGTAAGATAAATAACTTGCTTCACTGCACAAACATGACGAGGAAACCTGAACGTGTGAAGTGAAAACCTTAGACAGCACGAAGTCTCAGTGAAAACCACCACGTGTCAACGCCATGCTTCATGGTGATGCTTCTGGTAAAGTGAGGTGATCACCAAAGTCGTGATTGCGATCGTTCAGTCTGAACTAAATTGGTGAAGTGGCCAACATCAACATCCCAAACGCTAAATCATCGGAATGGCTCCAAATGGATGCTAGCTGTCTTAGCTGCGCAAAAGCAACCTGCTACGGTACTGAACCTCTCTTCTACCTCTTGTATTTCTATGCTGTGTATCTTCCCTCCCCTGTGGAAGCTTGACGTGACAAATAGCTGGATCTGCACTTTTCTGCAGCAAAACCAGCATGCCCCTCATCATCGCTGGGTGCAAATTTGATCAGAACACACCCAGAATCCCTCGGCTGCCTGATGATGAATTGGCATATTAGGGTTGATGTTTATGCATCAGGCCAGCACTCTCCGGCAAATGATAGCAAATTGCCTCTCAGACAAATCTCTGGTCTGGGATTCCGGTGACTGTGGATGAATTGGACCTTCTTCGTGGGTCCCATTGGTTCCAGAAAACCTTTTCAGACGGAGCACACGATGGCCATTCTGTAATTTTTCTTCTAGATACTTAAAATTACAGTGAAATTAGTCACTTTGAACTCATTTGACCGAAACAAAGGTGAAGATAACGTGGAAGTGCACACCAGCTCCTCACGATCTGCTACTAGTGGAGATGAAGCCACAGTTTTATCTACCAAATATTTAGTTCAGGTGTTTTTTCATCAGGCGAAACAAACCTGAATACGCAGTATAAATGGGGGGTTACTGTTTTACTCATCTGCAAATTAGAATTACAGTTTATTTCCCGCTTAATAAACTCTGTCAAACATTGCGTCCAGTTGATGGAGTGAGCTTGTGAAGTCAGGAGTTGAGCTTGGCTGTTCATATAGCTTTTATATGAATTAACGTCAGTGTGAGCTGCTCTGGCTCAGCCTGGTCCAGGCCCGGACTGAAGCCACAGGATGAAAACCAATAGCCCTGGGCTGATATAGAGTAGCAGTGAGAAGATAGAGGGAACCATAAGAGGAGCAATAAAGCTAATGTGATCAAAGAAAATGGCTCTCTGAATAGAGGTGGGATGAAAGCTATACCCCTTAAATCGGGGTTTGCGGGGCCTGGCAGAGGTGACAGCATTATGAAGTTTCTATTGGATTTCCTGAGAGTAGAGGCAAAGTAGCCCTAACACCGCTGCAGCACACGTGTTAGATCGAAAATTGATAGCTAGTGTGTGTTCATAAGGGAAATTGCGTCTCTTCACTCAGTAAGATTGTCGGCGTGTAAAACATATCAGGCTCAAGAAAGTGTGGGAAATGCATGAAGTGGATATGTTATTAGTTAACTGTAGCAGCTGAAGTATCGACATCACAACCAGTCATTTAGAAAATTAGCTGAGGTAGCTTATTTTTCACTAAGTACTGTCAGAGCAGCATTAGCAAGGTAGCGCGTTACATATCACGATAGCTTAAAGCCGTTTGGCATCGCAAAACATGCTGAAATTTTGCTGGTTAGCTTGCCTCGTTTTCTGTGAGCGACAATTTGAGCTTTGTCAAACAAGCCCTGAAGTCAGTGGACATAGATGTGCGTTTCCACTGAAGTCCATCCAATAGTGGACCCACAGCGGCGTATACAAGTGTTTATCCAATTCAGCTGTTGCTTGTGTGGAAAATTTGATGAAAATGTGCGTTAATTCATGGAATCAAGTTGATTTGTGTCTCAACTTCATTAGAGTAGCAGCTAATCTCATATTCCTATTATGACAAACTCTGTTCACATGGACGGTTTATTACTGTACCATGGAAACACTGTGTGTGCTCTCGTTCACCGTGTTCCTGGATGACAAAACGCACAAAAAGCAGCAGCCCACTGAACAGCTCCATATTTTTTAAGAATGCACCCAAAACAGAAGCACCGTTCGGTGGAACCTTAGTATTTTGCCCTCCTTGTTTTCAGCCTGTAATCGACAGATGTTCAATCAAGTGTGAATGTAAACAGTCTAAACTGGATCCTGTTGATCTTTCTTCGATGGGGCATCTTTAACAGTAGTGATCGTATAGCGCCCATAAGCCCGCAGCATTGGGTGTGTTGAGGTGTTGTTTGGGCCCCATGCAAATGCGATCACAAAATGCCCACCAGTTTCCAACCGCTGTTTGTCCGCCCTCTCCTTCCCCTGGCTACGTTTGCAGGTTTGCATCTGAATCAGGGGGCTGGCCGGGGCCCAAGCGCTCAGCCACGTGGACCAGATTGATGTCATTGTCTCGGCACACTGACCTTTGCTGTAATACCCACGACAGACATCACAAACTCTCACATCAATTTAGCCCAATTGGATGTGGCATGTCTTGGCTAACTCAATTTGTGGAGAAATGCACCTGTCTCTGCCTTCCCTCCCTATAGATTTACTCGAGGGGAGGAGGTGGTATTGCAGGGAAGAGAAAGAGAGAGGGAGGGGAGGGTTTGGAAGTGGAGTTGGCTGCTGATCCACCACCACCCGTTCCCCCTCCTCATGAACACCGTACACCAACTTCTCCCTCTTATGCTTCCTCTCAGCTCTTTTCCCTCGGCCATACTTTGCAGATGCAGCTCCTCTGCAGCAGCAGCAGGAGCAGCACACACCCTGAATGATGTGTGTGTGTGTGTGTGTGTGTGTGTGTGTGTCTGTGTGTGTGTGTGTTTGTGCACTTTCCAAGGTCTGGGCAGAGCGTCTGGGAGGAGCAGAAGGAGAGCCATTAGCCCAGCAGTAATGAGATTAGGGCGATGTTAAAGGGGGATGTGAATTTAAACAGCCAGCAGAGAGAAGAGGAGGAAAAGTTGGAGGTGTTATTAAGGTTGTTCATTACTCATATGCTCTCATATGCTCTCAGTGTGTGTGTGTGTGTGTGTGTCTGTCTGTCTTTGTTTCTGTTTATGAAGCATATGTTGGTCTGCAAGGTCACTTTTGTACACAACATATCAGTGTGTCCAAAGGGCAGCTTGGATTTGAAGAGCTGCAAAGTGTCTGCTGTTTCACGACTGTTTATCGGTTCAGGTTTTTCACGTGTCCCGATCGTGTGCAGCGACACACGCCTGTGTGTGTGTGTTTACGTGTGTGTTTGCTTTATGCAAAGCAGAGAGTTGTCAGAGATGAATAATATGTGTTGGGATGTGAGCATGAGGTAATGAGCAGCATGCTGTGAGGTGAGGCACGAGCCCTCCATCTGCACCCAGACATGTAACCACAGGACCAGCATCTCATTCTCCAACCGCTAATCTTTGCCAAAACTAAATATTGAAGCTGCAGGCCTACATTAACACTGATTCATGTTATCAGGCAGAGGTCGTTTGAAGAGATGATTTCGTAGAGATCACATATTCTGCAGCCGGTTTCATTTCACACAGAGTTCAGTTTCATCTCATCCAGCAGCAGCAGGCAGCTGTTTTTGCCTGAACGGCTAAGGAGGGATAGATAAAGTTGCTTTAATCAATACGTTCAATTAATCAAATAGCTACATCCACGTGAAAGGACTCGCTCACAGAGTCAAACAACAGACACAAGAAGTTTAAAGCCATCAAACATTTAGATATTTTTCTCAATATTTCTCGATGATGGTATCGATTCTAGATGGTGGTGAGGAAAAATGGATAAAAGAGGGGCAACTGTTTACTAAAAAGTGTATGATAACGTAAAAGGTGCTGGCGTTTTCAGCTGTAACTCTAACCTTGTGCACCAGAGTGAAGACAGAAGACTCATTGTAGCATCAGTCATGCAGACCGAAACATTATCCGTTTAAATAGGCAGCCTCCTTCTTAACATGACTGCAAACTTTAATTTGTGTTGGATTTCTTCTGTCTCTTAGTGATCCCCAAAAAAATGATTGTACTTAAACTCCTGCTCCTTAAACCAAACCATCAAGGGCCAGCAGAGCGCTCCTCTTTCAGATACAAACATTAATCAGTCTCTGTAAGTAGGCTGTAGCTATGCAAGAGCAGATGTACTGGGATACAACAATGCACATTATAAGACCTTTAAAACCTCACATGCATGAGCGAACGTGCACGGCCACAAAACGGATGTTGAGATAACGTTTGCAGGCTGTATAGATTTTCCCTGCAGTGGTATTGACAGGCGAGTCAATAAGCCAGCAGGGTAAAGGCAAACCTAACCTTACTATTCACTTAACATTGACTTTACTGGTATCTCCTGGACAGCACAGTGAAGAGAGCAGTGCAGGTTTAAAAAAATAAAATAAAAAAATGTCCCACATGTCTAAACGTTAGCAGTGTTCATGCGATCAGTGTCAAAACGTTTAGTAATTCTGATAGATCCGCTTTTTGGCTGAGCAGAAAGTATCATGTGCTTTTTGGCTTGATATGAGGTGAATTCAGGTGGATTTTCTCAAAATTTAAACTAAATTACACTCCAATATTTGTTATTGTTATTGTTTGCATAATTTGGCTCAAAGGTTGAGCTTTAAAGGCGCCCTGTGAGCCGATGGAGACTGTTTTGGCGTCTGTCGTCCGACAATCCCGAGCCAGAGTGCTTCTTTGATGCCCAGTTTGTTTGTGACTGACCTGAATCTAGATTGGTGTTTAATATACAAATCATAGCAGGGATTGGAGGCTTTGAAAGGGATTCTGGGAAACGTTGGAAATCGCTAACTTTGGAAGAATTGAAGTGCTTCATTGTAAAAACGACACGACAGATTTATGATATCCAACAGAATCTCGTATCAGTTTTTTCTTCAGCACCATTTTATGCCTGCGCAGGTTCCACACAAACAAACATGAAAACATGTCTTGTTCCCAGCCGAAGGTCCAGTCAGTGACCTATTACAGCCAAGGCTGCACACAGTGACCCCCGCTGCCCCCTCACACCACAACCATCACCCGTCCCTGCGCCCCACTCCCCACCCAAATGCTGAGGCATCACTGCTTCTGAGCACACAGTCCTGTAGCACCCCCTGACCCCGCGCTGTCCCCCATTATAGAGCAGTCAGAAAGCTTTTAGGGGCTCCGGTAACGCTGAAAGATTGATGGCGTAAAATGGGGTGGAGGAGGGGGGAAGAGCAGGTGGTTAAGAAGAGAATGTCCTGCTTAATGGGTTGCCAGGAATGTAATTTAATAATTATGAAAAGTGACTCAGGAGAGCTGGCTGGATGGATGGATGGCTGGATGGCCACCGAGCGGAGCAGAGAGGCTGCCAGCCCTCCCCACATGCCTGAGCATCATCGGCTCTTCCGGTCCAGCAGGGACAGGTGAGCCCATTTCTCTTTTGCTCATCAATCCTTAAACTGAAACCTCAAATGGCCCCAATTTTTAGAAATACTGAGAGCTTAAATCCAAATTGACCAACACGACCCCCAGCTTCGCTGTAAAAATTCTCTTACAGACCAAAAAATGGACAATTATGGCACAAAACATCCAATCTCAAAGGTTAAATTAAAACAAGCTCAGCAGCTAACGGAGGTTAACATATCTATGAGTGCTGCTTAATAAATAATGTCGGGGACATTGTTTTGTCTTTCTAATATATTCGAAATTGCAAGGGAGGTCTTCCAGGAAGAGTCGCTTTTATCATTTTGCAACTCAATTCTGCGGGGATCTTTTCTATAAATGATGTATGTCTTTTATAATATGATCCATGATTTCAGGCAGACGTAACCAAAACCAACCTCTCGTTTCTCACCTGGGAAATTTCTGTACCTTTGTTCCCCTCCTGTTTTAGCATATATCCTTCTCTCACAGCTTGTTTTGTCCCACGCCCATCCAACCACCACCTGGATTTAAATAAATAAATAAATAAATAAATAAATAAATAAATAAATAAATAAATAAATAAAACCTTCAGCAGTTTTAGAAAAAAGCTTTTAGATTAAAAAAAAAAAAAAAAAAAAAAAAGGTCAGTTCTGTAAATATTTGGAATGCACAAACTGAGTAGTATGAATAAGCCAGCTGTAATTTATCAGCTTTTCTAACATGCAAATAATTCAGTTTGTGTAAAGTTGCTACACTGAGTGTATTCAGTGTTACCAATGAAAACTGGCTTTAAACCCACACATTTCCTGAGGTTCATCACTGAATTCACCCTCAACCTCCAGATAAACATTTATATATTTTTACTACTATTGTCACTTTGTCTATATCTCAATAACACAAACTCTCGGACTGCAAAGGCGCTTTTTTAAAATCACATTTCAGGATGGATTTTTTTTTTAACTGTCCATGTTTACTGTCGGTTTTTACTGATTAGATTAAAGCTATTGCTTTGCCTCAAACTCTGTGTCATCAGTATTTTGCAGAACACAGATGAAAAACACTGCGGACTCGCTGCATCACATTAAAGACTGTAAGTATGACCTCTCTTTCTTTTGATTCTGTCAAAATCACTTTAACAATACAAGAAACAGGGAACTCCATGTAATATTGGTCTGAACTGAAGCTATGTTAATGCGTAGTTATTGTTTTTATGTTACTGTATACAGCAGATGTTTTGTTCAGTGAAGGAGCGTTACCCATTCCTGATTGCAATATTGCTTTTTTTGTTCTTTTGTTTAAAACTTGACACTGTAATTTATCTGATAAATGAGCCTCATAACTTTCAAAACTTCTAAATCCAGTATAAGTGCTCACAGAAAAAAAGAAGCTCTATTTTCTTTGCTGCAAAAAAAAAAAAAAAAAAAAAGCCAACACGTTTTTCTTTTATGTTTTATTTAACAACAGCAAAATGTAATTTTTATGTACTTTACAGAGCCTCCATTCCACATTTCGATATGTACCCATTTTATTTACTGGATTTAACAGGCACACAATAAAGTATCCTCTGTGCAGGAGCAGTACTTTACAGTTCTGATGTGATTTGCAAACTGTAGCATATACATCTGACCTCAGTATGTCAATAAATCCCTTTTCCGGTTGGTGAAAGTCTCCCCATCAAACCTTCCTCATCTTTCATCTATTTCATCCTCCCTGTCTCTACCCAGGGTCTACTTTTGCTCTATCTTCTTATTTTTACTTTCCAAGATGTATTGATAATTTCCAGCAAAAATACAATTTCAGTTTATTCTACAGAGCAAAAAATCTAATAGCTGAGTCCTCAATTCAATTGTGTTTTACCAGAGTGGAGAACAATAAACAAGGAGGAGGGCTCAGTTCCAGACGTTCACCATGAGATTATTGTTCAAAAGAGATCTGATATGATTACAGGAAGCAATAGATGATAATTACATCAGAACATGACTTTTCCTCAGCGAACACTTATATTCATCTGGGTTATGCATTGGCCCAAAACTGAAATGTGGCAATGCATGAAATGACATGTTCTACTAGTCCCAGAGACTGGGAGAGTGGGCTGGTGTTTGCAGTCACCGCAGGGTCGTGATGCCTGAGTCCATTTATGGGGTCTGGTGGGCTCGTTTGTCCAAAATACTGCACCGTGGCATCACTGTGTGTATTTACCTCGTCACCCTGACGGCCTTAGTCTGACACAGAATCACACACACAAAAAAAAAAAAAGAGCGTAAAAGTGAGCAAGTGTGACATCTCATAACGGCGTTATGTCACAGCAGCACAGAGTCATAATTAAAAAACAGGTTCATGTTTACAGACATGACTAATGTAAACAACACATGACAGCCTCAGACTGAGCTAGACATAAATACTCAGATTGTATGACTCACCAGAATCTTTGTGTATATACTACAATTCCCGTTTGCGTTACATACATTTTGTATTACATTTTGTTACCATAACAAGCAACGATGCTCATTAGCCACACAGAACCTTTCAAAGTATTCTGTAGATATAATAGTTTTTGTCTCTGTGTTATTTTATTAACATTTATTTAAGGAACATTTTCATGTTGTAGCTGTTTTGTCTCCTTTTGGATAGTTTAATTGAAGAATGCATCATATCTCATAAACTGATGTATGATATTTTACATGTAAATTCTGAAACTGTTGGATCAGATTTTCAGATGATAATAGATCGAATCCGGTGAAGTACATGTATCTCAATGAGTGTCGTTTTTTTATCTCTGCTTTGATTTACTGTGTAAAGTCTCACTCAAACAAAAGAATAGGTGAACAATACAGATAAGACAATAAATAGAAAATGTTATGAGCATCTACTTTGCAACAAAGGATGCAGGCGTCAAATATGCCACACTTAAGCAGTAACAATGAAAGTGTATGGTTGACAAACCAATAATCGCTGATGAAGAGAAAGGATAATGAATTTGTGAGAAATGGAATTAGGTGATGAACAAAGCGTCTTATGAAAACTCTGTTCCACGCTGTGACGGTTCCCTGTAAGTGCAACCGGCTTCATCCCCACTATTGAGCCAAGCTGGCACTGCAGTCAGTGAACACAACCTGTGGAGAAAACGCAAAACAAACAGAAAAACAAACTTGGACTAATGACACTCGCAGTTTGCCAGAGTCTGCTGTTTGGCAAAGAGCGAGTGGTGGTGAGGGCCAGGCGATGAAAGATGGCCGCTTTTACAAGGCAAGACAATGCAAAAGAAAAATAACAAAACTGGCCAACTTTGATGGGCCCTGAATATATTGGACACTCTGCCTTGGCTGTTTGTGTGTGTGTGTGTGTGTGTGTGTGTGCCTGCAGCAGCGGGTGGGGGGCAGAAGGGTTAAGTAGGATAGAAGGCACCCATACTTCAGATTGGCAGCAAGCTGCTGCAAGGATAATCTAATCAGGGGATGCAATTCAATTAGCCAAGGGTCTCTGGGGCCACTGAGCCAGGCAGCCGGTGGCAGCGCTGCTACCGAGGGGGCTGCTGCCTCCACACCCGACACCCCGACGCTAGTCTCCACTGGGTCCTGGCTGCTGCGCATGAATGCAGATGAAATTTGAAGTATGAAAATCTCCAATAATTTATGGAAGTTGTCAGGAACACAGAGCCAAGCTGCTGCTGCCGGTGGCCGAGGGGAGAGAAGAGAAGGGAGGTGGGGGAGGCGGGGGAGGCAGGGTGTTATTTTTCCATGGAGTTAAAATTGTCTTACAGCTGCTGCTGCAGCTGAGTGAACAGTGACATTATAACACATATTACAGTTCAATGGTTCGGTGCTGTGAAGAGAAAAACCTCCACGTTGCTGCTATTTTAGCGTTTTCCTCTGTTTGCGGTTGTTTATGTGTTTCTGGGTCTTTATAAAACTGCACCAGTTAAACACACACACATTTAGTGAGGGTTAAAGTCAAAAAGACAAAAACTTCCAGGTCCTAAAAGTTAAAACAACACTAAAATGCTCCAGTTCCTACAAAGGCCACTTCAGACTGTCTCCAAATGTTAGTCAGTCAACCTCAGTGGTACAGGAATGGTTTTGTTCTCTGTGGTTGTGATGGTTGTGATGGTTGTATGAGTGTGTATTTGTATACGAGTCGTGTCTTTATATTTATTAAGGCATCGTCACCTCAGCTAATTTGAGTGTGACCTCTCAGATGTTCTTCTTCTGATGTTGATGGATTTTAGAAGATTCATTATTGAAATAAAATAAAAAATAATGTGTTTGTTGAGGTGAATGTTTGTACGTTAGCACTAACACCATCGTCCGTGCTAACCCTACTTGGCTTGTTAGCTGAGCCCGTCTTTGTCAGGCCTTCAGACATCTCTGGTTGTATGGGTCATATTCAGTCAGTGATGACGATGATGACGCCATTATCAAATAACAGGCATCTAATTTGTAAACTGGGTGAATGGAGAACTCAATAATAGACACGACCTTGTTAGAAAAATTGAGTCATCAATGGAGGTACATTCTGCAAATATTCAAACGGTGTTTGCTGTCTGGACGACAAATCAAAATCTTCTCACTGCGCTGGCAAAGTTACAGCGAAGCAGATGCAAAAATGAATCTGACTAATAATGATGTGGCTGATATTTTTCCATTCAAATAATCCATATAAATATACTCAAGAATAATGACAGGGTATACATTTAGGAAGCAACACTGTTCAATTATTATTTCTAATGAGCAACGTGCATCCTGGTCACACGCCGCCATTTAACACAGATCTCTGTCCCAATAGTACTGAGCACACCGCGTCTGTGCTGTTTTCTCTCCTCCTTCCTCGCCCACCTCTGTGTCACATGGCTGCAACATGCAGCTCTTCAGGATGAGAGAAGAAGCTGATGAGAGCTGGTGGGGGGGTGGAGGGGGGGTGAAACAGGATGAGATAGAAGATGGAGAGAGAAACCAAGCAAAGGAGAGAGAGAAGCTCTTAGACAGATTATTGCTCATTAGAGGCCGCCTTGCACCGTGCCATTATGTCAGGAGGAATCCTTTTTCATTTGCACAAATTTGCCTGGAATTTTTCTTATTTAGCCTGGCCTCCATTATCAGACCTGGAAATCAGATTAGACTATAATTATTCTCTGGCTCGCTTGCCAACGTTTCCCCATGCGGCCAACGCCGGTGGCTTGGATTTGTCTTGGCCTTTTGTTAACCTCTGCCCACCAACAAAGCACGCAACAAACAGCCGCGATATGAAATTATTCAGTGCAGGATGGCGGCTCCACCTGAGCAGCCCGCGCAGAATTGGATTTGTCCGTGCCGTAAACAGATGTTTCCCACATCAGACATGAAGAGACCATCATGAATCGCATCTGCTTTGGATGCATACACCTGGATCTCTGTAATGTCCAGCTAAATGACAATCAGGCTTCATTTTAAACTTTACCAGTGCACCAAATGTTGGACTTTAATAGAACTGGAACTCTTCTAGGGCATATGGAGTAGTGCTGCTGCATACGACCTACATATTAAGACAACATTCATTACTAACACAACTAACCACACAGCCAAAGCTCTGCCTGAGGAGTTGTTGATTGAGTTACGTTGTGAGTAACGTAGACTCCAGAAGAACATATGGTGTGAATAAAGAAACATGGGCAATGAATATCTGTAGAAACTGTACTGGCATACCACATGTTCCAACACTGTATGTTTCATAGTCCATTTATGTATGGTGATAGATTTAGTTACAGTGGAAATCACATATTATTAGTTTTAGGTTTAAAAACATAGACTGTCATAAACCCACAATGACAGCATCGTTTTGTTTTTGTTTGTTTTCCCAACACAAAGTATCAATAAGTCTGATTTACAGTTTTACAGTTTTTACAGTTTTAAACCACCAGGGAACCCAGAAAAAAGAAACACAGCACAGACTTCTATTCAACTGTATGAATCTTAAATTACTCCAGACAAGTTCAAGGTTGTGAAAAACAGATTTGGACAGCTATTAATCCAGGTTTTAGTGACTCAATACTTTAAAACATAATGGTGCATAAATATGAAGATTGATTCATTATGTGACCAAATTAAACTACTTAATTGTTAACAAAAACGGTTAAAACTTAAGTCTGTAAAAATTGATGAGTCAGTATTAAATACCTTCTCTGCAGTAGCTTACTTTTATTTCTGAAACAAGTATAATTTTTTAATTTTTTATATCAACTGCAGTTTTTTTTAACTGTTATACTTTACCTTAACAAGAGAGGATGTAAATGTCAACAGGACGCTCAGACACTGTTGATTCTCCCAGAAGTACAGAGGAGGAACAGGTGGAATGGTTTCCCATTGCTAAATAATCACTCAAATTAGGCAATTAAAATCTGAGGCAGAATCAAGTTATGGATACCCCACGAATAAGCCCCCCGCACTAATCACAAATCAATAAAGACAAGTTAAACTGTTGCGCTAAACTGTTGCGCTCTCATTAACCCACTGCTTTTGAACTGCTCACCAAGATTTTTTGTGGCTTTAATTGGCTGTAAAGCAATAAGAGGTAATTTGTTGTTTTAGGTTCATTAGTAAATTGGTGCAAGTCGTTGATTTGAATCAAGAAGCTTAATAATGAGCCAAATAAAAGCAGGAGTGACGATGATCAGCCTCACACTGCACCTGAACGGATAATATGTGGGTCTTCTTTGAAACTGCATTCTCCAAACACAATGTTCTGTTTTGTTTTTCTGTTTCCACTGAAATTTGACACCGTGTCATACAGTCTGCTTCAGATCTGGCCAATCCGTCCTCAGGTTTGCTTCTCATTGCAGATGCTAGAGGTCTGGCAGGGAACTCTTTATCACCTTTGTTATACTGACAACCCTTATTAAGATGTTTTGTTAATTTTTTCAGTGTAGCATTCTGGTTGACAGATGAGCTTCTAGATTGGAGCCTGTGAAACTACACAAATATGGGAGATTCATTCATGGAGGTAAGCAAAGTCCGAACACAAAGACATTGTTTAGAATATGTTGTGCTGTCTTTACTTATCAGTGCCTCCACTCCAACATACAATATCTGTAGTATTGAACAGTAAAAAAAAATGGTGTGGCTGTTAACAAAGGAAACTGAGGGACGACCTTATCTTCTTTTTTTTTTCTGAAAGGATGGCCCAGGGTACCTACGCTTTAACAGATAAGAAAAGAAGCACTGAAGTATCTTGCCTCGGTATTTATTCAGTCTGTCCATATCTTATCAGCTGCCGCTGAAACACTTCTGGGTCATTTTGCTCAGTTAGGAACTTCCCTCAGCAGAAAAACTTTTTGACTGCAGCCGTGTCTCTGGAGCTGACTCAGACATCTTGACCGCCTGAAGTCTTGAGTTTGGTACTCAAAAACAAAAATCTTGATTAGTTTTGAGTCTGTGAAGAGCTGAGCCTGCAGGTTTGTCATCCTATCGTCTTCTGCACGAGCAGCAAATCGTCTAAATAACAGTTGTACATTTGCAGTTTTGCCTTTAACCGATTCAGGGAAGAGCAGAAATGAAAAGGCCCATGAGCAGAGGTTTTATGGAAACTTTGGTGGATTTATTTTCATTGAGGACAGTAACATATGAAAACAGCATCAATATCCATGATATCACAACTGCTAATTAGCGTGACTGAGTTTACAGAGTCGTATTAAGATATAATATGCGCTAACATTTGAAATCTCATCTTCGTTTGAATTAACAACATTTCAGATGTTAGTGCCTTTGGGAATTCAGTTTGATTTAATTGCTTTAACCTGAAATCTGTTTCAATCAGCCCACCTTGAAAGTGAAACGTATGAGCAGCACGTATATAATGGTTTCTCATCTCTGGACTTGGCAGGCTGAAGATGACCAAGAGGCCATCATTCTCCAGCCCCACCACTCTCTCAAGCCTGGATCCTGCCAACTCCAGCCAGGAAGGTCTGCAGGACATCGTGTATCCATGCTGGAGTGACTGAAAGCTGGCTTGGTAGGAGCAGATTGCTGCCTAATTGTGCTTTTCAGAGCTGCTGTGCACTGGGGGTTACAACAGGGCTGCATGCGGTCTGGGGCCACAGCGGTGGACGCATCACCGAAGGAATCCAACCTAGCAGGGTCTCATTGATCTGCTGAAGCAAAGGTCACCACAGTTATGCATCCGTAGGCTGAATGATGGCCACCGGAGCAGCAGCAGAGACGTCTTATCGCTCCCCTTCAGCCACTAATCACTTTTTTTCTGGCTTGTGATCATTTCTAGCGTGTGTGAAAAGCAGCCTGCAGATTTCATTTCCAGTTTGCTTCATCCACTTCCCTTTTTCCCATTATGCATCCTGAGCCTGGATGATCCATCTCTCTCTCCCTCTCTCTCTCTTTCTCCATCTCATGCATCCCTGCGCCCCCACCCCAGCTCCCTCCAGCACTCCACCAGCCAACCCCTGCTATTTTCACCCCACACACATCCGTCGCTGCACTTATCCAGCCTCAGACGGCTGCTGGCTCGATAGCTAAATGGATTATCCAACAACAGAGCACCTCTGCTTCTCCCTCTCTTCCTCTCCCTCTCTCCCTCTCTCCCTCTCTCTCTCTGTCTATCCATGCACTCCTCTAGCCGTGGGTCCTCGGAGGCGGAGGGGTCCTATTGAGCGGGGCCCTGGCTCTCCACTAGCCAGGCTCTTTATTGAGGCGTCTATGGGGCTTTATGCTGCCAGCGCTCGGCCTTGCCCTCGCCATCATCAATCATCCTCGGCTCCAGGGCTGCTATCGCTGCCCAGACAGGCAGCCAATCACAGCCTTCCAGGAAGGTCTATAGAAGATGGAGAGAGAAGCAGAAAAGAGGGGGGAAAAATAGAGAATCAGTTTGTTTCTGTTGCTGCCAGTCTCGAGTCTGATTTGATTGGCATCTTCTGTACCTTCTGGGTGCATGACAACACTGGCAGCCTGGCCTGTGTGGTATTTGATTAGATCACGAACTGAGTCCGAGTCATGAAAGCAAATATAACCATGTTAAAATAATAATTGTAGTCGGCATTTGGTGGCAATAACAAAGCCTTTTATGACAGATCTATATTAATCCTATAAAAATGAATTTTAGAGGAGGGGTTCAGTGTACAAATATTAAAGAAAAACTATAAATCCCTTAAGGACTAAAGGAATATTCTGACTGATAAAACTTGATACGGTCACTTAAAACTAACTAATGGGAGTGACAGCCACACTAGAAGTTTCTGTGGGAATAGAACAGGTTTATTTAGAGAAAAGTTGGAACTAAAGAGAGTGCAATTTGTATGTTAAAGCCCGCTCTCCTCTTTTCTTTTTCATCAAACCTCAACAGAAGCCAATGTTGAATTTCTACTCAAGGCTTAACTTTTTTAATAATGATTTTTTTTCTCTCTCTCTCCCTTTTTCTCCTTTTTCTTTTTTCTTTTTGCCCCATCGCTCTGCACAGCCCTGAGCTCTCATCCTGCTCCAGGAGAAATAGGCAAAATCTGATTATAGACCTATTTTACAGCAGACACCGGGGCGCAATAAAGGGAGAGAGAGCACGGAAACGGGACTCGGCCCATCAATTAGATCTCTATTAGCAGCCAATGCAGACCTCACCTCAGGAAACGCCGGGGCCCTGAAATTAAGCAATTCTTCAAGCACGACAAGCCAGTCAACTCTGCTATATGTTTGAGAAAGAAGGAGGAAGAGGAGGAGGAGATGGGGATAAACTGTTCTACAATAAAAAGCATAATAGGAAAAAGAAAGGAATTAAAGGATAAAGCATAATTATGGAGATAAAATAGGAGCATAAAAGCCTAAAACTAAGATAAGGTCACTGCTCATGACCAAGAGCCGGATATGATTATTTGCTGTAATCACATATTCATGTTTTATTGATATAATAATAGATATTTAAAATATAATAAGGTGCAGTAAGGTCAAGAGCATCTGTTCAGGCTGCAGACACACTGAAAGAGTGAGACTGACTGAAGAACCTGATAATCCCATCAACTATTTCTATTGGTATTACAGAAATAAAACAATGATTTTCCTCCTTTTCTTGTCCTATAACCTCCTTCCGGTGCCATTAATCTTCAACTGTTGACCCGCTGACCTGAGGCGGGACAAAATGTCAATAATGGATAATTAGCTGCAGCATTAAGGCCGGTTAAAGAGGACACCTTGAGAGGCGTCTGCATGGCCATTAAATCATAATTGCTTTTTCAGGAAATTAAAAGTTTTACTTTGCAATTTGTTCAAATTTCATTTCGGGCCTTCTCCAACCAGAGCTGCTGCGAGATGCCAGTTAATTGGGTTTCAGTCAACGGGAAGGGGTATTTCCATGTTAACAGGGGTTTATTGGTGGGGAGACTCTCCAGCCTGCTGGATCGGCTTCCAGCAGTCCAGGGCCAAAAGAATCCCGTATATTTATGGGTCCTAATCCGGTTTGTTACACCCACTAACCTGGTAAGAAGGACCACTATTACTGGGCTGATATCTGGCACCAGTAGCTCAGTCTCATATCTGTCAGCTGGAGAGGCACCTTCATGCTCTTGCTGGTACTTGTTGATACTTGTTTTGTCGAAATAAGCAGTCAGAGGGAAACTATTCTGCTGATAATGTAAGAGTATACCTATAAATGCATCCACTGAAGGCTGCCAGCGTCTTTGGTTTGAGAAAGTGCAGTTAGTGGTCGATTCATTTTTATTTTGGCATGATCTGTGGCAAGACCACCAGACCTCTCCCAGCAATCTTCGCCTGTTTCTCAGTCCTGTGGCACGTATCTCTCTATTTGCTCAATCAAAGGATGGCCATTTATCATCGAGAAAGACAGCCTCGTATTTTCTACCTTGCCCGCTCGGTTCCAGGACCAAATTTCAGCATTTTTATGGAAAACTGCAGTCATTTTGATTGATGAAATCCAAAGATGTCCAAAACAATCCGGGGGATCCCCAACTGTGGCGCACCGGCGGGGTGCTCCAGTGTTGTCATTGTTCCAGAGGAAGAAAGGAGCGCGTCCGGAGAACACCAGGGGAAAAAATCACGATTTTCAGTTCAAAAGGGCCAGAAAAGCAGCGTTTCTTTACAGGCAGTGGGAAAGTGGAGGAAAACCTTTTCCACTTGCAGACGAAAACAATACTTGCTTGGCTTTTCCCTCCTGATGCATTCAGCTATAAAGGCATGGGCTGATAGAAACAGGCCGGAATAATGAATTGATTATTTTACTGTGAGGCTTGATGTTATTTGTGTGCTCGCCTGGGCGGACTGAATGGCTGGTAGCGACACATCCCCCTGCATTCATCCGATTTGCGCATATAAGCCTCATTGTGTGTCATGTAGCTGCGAAAAGTAAAATAACTATTCCTTAAAACCCGATTTCAGACCAGCGCCGCTCGCAGCTCTTATTTACCTCCGCTTGTCTTGTTTGCAGTGATTCATAATGTCACAAGAAATGTCACCTGTCTGGCCTAATTGCCACCTTCTGTTATTAATACGGGGAGTGTGGCTCCCTTTTGCACCCGCGGAAATAAGCCTATATTGCGTACTTAATACAGCGTCACCCAAAGGGAGATTCAATAAATCTCCTTTTTAACGGCGTTTCCCCTCAAAACTCCTTCGGGCGAGTGGAGGCCGTGTCAAGATTGCGATTGTGCGCCAACGCTGAGGACCAGCTGCTCCCTGGACAGACAAGCCCTTGTCAATTAGGCGGTGACAAGCAGGTCCTCCAAGTGCCTGCAGGCGCTGCAGCAGCCAGCAGTGTACAGTCCCCGCAATTAGTATCAATTTCTGTCGAGACCTCCTCGGAGCGCGCAGACACAGGCCGGGTAAATGGCCAAACGTTGGCCAAATAACACCGACAGACAGCGTGTAATGGGCCGGTGTTAACCTCAGAGAGAGCCGCGGATCGACAAAAACGTTTGAGTTCAGGCAGAGCAGAAGACAAAACCCCGGGTGTTTTCTAAAATACATTCATTAACCTCCCAACCTGTTTTCCCGTCCTATCACAGAGCTTATTTTATCCCCCCCCCCCACACACACACACACACACACTGCCTGACTTCTGTGTCACTGTTGTTTTTTGTTTTGTTTTTTTTAATGATAAATACCCACGAAATGTCAACACGTCATTAATAAATGGTTTGAGATTTACATGGCCAGAAACTGATGTCAACCAAAATCCGATTATTAACCTTCAACTAACACCAACTAATGCAGCCTAGGATACAACCTTTTATTGGTCAGGTATTGACATTAATAACTAGAAAATTTTCCTTATTTGAAAGTAGGTTGGCAAAACGTGATGCCACGTTCTAATGATAGACTTCTTATAAAATAAATTATTCCAGGTTGTGGCTGCTGTCTTTGTTTATGATTAATAATGTCGTGTAATTCATTTATAAGCCACTAATAAGATCAAAATGGAGTTTAATCCTATTTGGTAATATCGTGATCTATTTACAAATCAATAAATGTTCATTGGTTTCCTGTCTGTAGTTATATGAATAAGTCTTTAATAGAAGATTTTAACTCTGGTGTTTGTGTTTTAAAGTGCAAGTAATGGGAAAATGAGCAGATTCTGGTTCCGTTAATAACCAGTCAAATGTAATTTACACAACTCAGAAGTTGACCTCATTAATGTCCTGACTATTAAACAAAGCCTTGTACTTTATTAACCTTTAAAATGCAGCAGATGATAAGGCCCTTGTTATAAAAGTCTTTCTAAATGTTTGATTTACAGTAACAGCAGCTCGGGAGATTTGGAGATAAGCTGGACTTCTGGACCATCTTTGACCTAGGCAGTACTTTTTGGTCTGATGAGAGAGTAAATAAATGTCAGGCCAGCACTGTCACCACACTGACAGCCCATAGAGGCATTGCTCACCGAGGCCCTTTTGTAAATGGTGTCACCGCAAGCAGCTGGTGGTGGCATTCCCGGGCCTTGGACGCTGCCCTTTGGCCCCTGGGGGGTTGGACTCCGGACAGGGCGGTCCAGCCATCTCCACAGCGCCCTGATAGCTCGGGTCAGCGGGGCCAAGTTTCCAGCAGGAGAAGCTCGGGCAAAGTCAGCGAACAAAAACCCCGGAGCTCACCAGGCCAGTGGGATCATTAGTATGAGCGTTTGTTTAACTAATTAGCAAGCTGGGCAGCCGGAGGGAGGCTTGTGTGGCCGACATGGACGTCAGATGTGCCAAAGGTATATGGGCATCCGTCATTCTGCGTCAACACGGGGTGAATGCAGCGTGACTGAAGCTCAGGAGTCACGTTTAGACCTGATAGTGCTGATGGGAAAAGCTGAGAGAGATGGGGTGGGGGGTGGGGGAGGGTAAAAACAAAACCTCAGAATTCATCACATTGGCCAACTCGTGATGCCCCGACTTTAATCTGCTGCCCAACAAATGGATGCGTCTGCAGTAGTTTAGTGAGCTGACTTCATGGCTTCTTGGACAATAAGGCGTTATTTTCACGAGTGGTGGTGGTGGTGGTGGTTTGGGGGGGGTTTGGGGCTGGGGGGTAAGACAGTTCCATGGGGTTCAGAGTACAGGATGGGGACAGGGCGGCTCACTGAAGTTCAAGAACAGTGCAAACAGCACATGCCAACAAAAGGAGCCACAGAGCATTCAGCTGCGGCTGAGCAGAAGAAGCTGGGTGGGAGAAAGGGGGGGTCCGGGTCCCGCGTTAAATATGGGAAAGTTTGGGGAACAAGGTCGACGGGTCAAGAAAAGTCAACAAGAGAGCAGTCTTGATGACAGAAGGAATTTAATATCAAAAATACATAAATCTTCAAGTGAGGGCAGGCGCATAATGGGCACAATGGAGGCGAGTGTTAGAGTCAACACAGATTTGTTGTTGGTGATTAAATGGATCGGGCCAAGTTGTTAACATTTAACACAAAACCTTGGCACTAGAATAGAGGTTGGGCAGAATGGGGGGGGGGGGGGTTGTTCCTGGATGGAGCAGGACAGCCGTGACACGCAGAAAGGCAGCTCATGCGTTGGGACAGATCTGCCGCTAAAACCGGGCATACTTCGTTTGCAGCCACACACCGAAGCAGCAGAAAAATAACGTGATGATTTGCGTTTCATCTGAGGCACTGGTCCTCTGTTAATTATATTTTTGCCTCGTTCGCCGTGTTTGGCGCTGAGCCGTCGCTGCCAGTGAAACGGTCAATTACGCACGAATTTTACACACTGACGGGTAAACCCACCCCAGCTTGTTGAATCACAGTGCCACCGGATAGACATCTTTCTTCTGCTACAATGTGGAGATTAATCTTCCCATCCTGTATGAAATAAGCCAACATCTGTCTCCACATCCCCTCTGACTGCTGTGCCACACTGGACTCGGCGCTGAGAACTCTGTCTGACCTTCGCCCTCGCCCCTGCGAGCCCTGCAAGATCCCCGGCAGTCGCAAACAACTCTGAATTCCATAATTCTTCACGAAAAGGCACTATTAGGGAAAAATCCTTCCTTTTTGACAATTTAATAGTGCAAACTAATCATCTGGTTGACACGGGCCATTCATCTCCGCACAGACAGACAAAGACAGGGCCTTTTCCATAGGTTCGTCTGGATCCTGCAGTCAGACCAGCCTCTATTTTGAGATCAAGTGCACAATAAAAGCATTGTGACTGCTTAATGGCTATGTTTGTGAAGCCACCCAAAACCCAGTGTATTAAATGCATTTTTTTTTTCTGCAGAGAATGAAAAATAGGCCAACGTGGACAAAAACTGCCGCAGAAGTGAGAATAAAACAGGTCTCAGTGAGGAGCAGAACGGCACCAAACTTTATTGGGATACTTAAAGCAATCAAAATATGAAACAAAAGAAAAGATAAAAACTGGTCGCCGCAAAATTGCTCAACCCCCCCCCCCAAGTTATGAATTCGCTTCGGAATCAATTTAGTGGTGCAGGCATTTTACAAACATCCTCTTGCGGGAGTAACAAGACAGGGAAATTGATCCGGTGAGACCTCACCTCTCTGTGCGCCTCAATAAAAGAGACATCAGCCTCTCCCGATGACTGTATAATTTTTAATATATATGCAATAAATGTTCAATTTGTTTCCAGAAATGACGGGAAATAATAACGTCAAATTTTAAAGCCATCCATTACAGCCAAACGATTCTCGTGCATACTTACTCTAACGCAGAGTGCTTTGATTAATTCACATTTTGATTGCGTTTGATAAAGCAATAACGTTACTGCGCCCGATTTTGGACCAGTTGGACCATTTCGCATCCTTGAAAACAAATATGATGGTGGCTGCGTTTTGATACATCTATATATATTAATTATATCTGCATTTCATTTATTAAGCCCCTACATGCGTTTTTAGAGACTCTTCTTTTTGTTGTTCAGGCTGGATCTGCTGATCTGCCAAACAATGTATCTTTAGGCATTCAATCAAAGATGTTAAAATTAGTCTTTCTTCTTTCTAGTTATTTAGCACTAAAAATCTTTACATGCACAACAGGAAATTAATCTCTTTCTTGGATGAATTAAATTAGTTCATTGAATATCACAGCAACCTTTAATAATAACAAAAGAGGTAGATAGAGAATGTCCTTAACAGTCCTCTGCAAATTCTCATTTTACACATAAACACCAAAAATGTATCCCCATGAAAATGTAACATAATGCCCTACTATTGACATTAAGCATGTTTAAATGATACACAGAAATTGTAATTTCACTGTAAGCCTGCATTTAAAAATGCTGTGAATGTTAAAGCGATAATGGTGATATGTTTTTATGAATCGATTGAATAAAAGGACACAGTCAATTCAGCTTTGGTGGCCCGTTAAATATCCTGAGGATTGTGTTTTCAGTCAGCTCATACAAAGGCATGTTCTGATGGAAACAGTGCAGGTAGCAGGAAGCCAGAGGGCTTGGATCGCTGTAGACCTTGACACAAAGTGCATTAAGTTGGCTGATCTCTCTCAAACCATTTGATTAATTCACTCCCATTCAAACCCAAGCGAGCAAGGAGTGGAGGGACGTGACCAATGACATAATAGGCTCTGTCAAACAGCCTTGCAAAACGCCCAGACCATTTGTGGTGACAATCCTGATGCCATCAGTTCCATTATAGGACCCCATTCAACCCAGAAACAAACATAGCTTTGCTCCAAAAAGGGAAAAGTCAGCTTTCTGGTGGATCCCCTTTGCTTTCTATGTCAATAGTTTTTGACTCAGAGCTCGATGTGGGCATCAGATTCCCTCCAGCCTTCACAGCAGTCACTGAATGGAAAGCGTAGTGTTTTATATAAACAACATGTGTTAAAATAGCATCACAGTAGTAGCATTAAAAAAATGTAAACAAACAATCAGCTGCTGCAACATTATAACATACTTTGTATATGTATAGAATAGACAACCTCTAAATGAGAGAAGCACAGAAGCTCTTATGAGATGATGAGATGATTAAATTAAGAGTTCCCTTTTTACATTCCAAAAAAATCAAGAAGTAAATTTCCTCTCTTCTGAAATAACCTGAGTGATAATTACACAGATCAACACAGAGGAGAGTTTTAAAACTCTTTAGAAGTCTCCAAATTTGAACAGTAGCTCACAGTGAAGACTGCAGAGAAAAAGGGGACAAGAGGCTTTAGAAACCTGTAAACGGGCTGAGAGGCTGAGGCCGAGAGTGCAGCCTGCACGAATCCAGTCACTACAACGTCCAAGATAGCATCAACAACCTGCTGCTTATCGACATGGTGACTTTTGTGATTGGGCATTTTACATTTTACAGGAATGGATCAAATAAAAGGAGCAAGAGAAGTGAAACATCTTAAAAGATGTTACCTGATCAAAATACCCTGTAGCTTTAACATATATATATATATATATATATATATATATATATATATATATATATATATACACATATATTATCACACAGGTGCTTCCAACATGCTGCCACATTCCTCAAACAACCAGTTTAACTCCTCAGTTGCTGCAAACTGTTGACCAGAGCCTTGACATCTATTCTGTGAAAATTACATTTATATATGTTTAAATATGTGTCATTTGCTTGCTTTTTCATTTTCCACAAAAAAAAAAAAAAAAATACAATAAAATAAATAATATTCTTCTTATGAGCATCAACTGAAAGCACATTTTCAAAAAAAAAAAAAAAGCAATCTTGATTTGACATTTTTTGTTTTGGGGCTTTGTTTCATTTTTAGTTCCAAACTAATAAAAAAATATGAATATAAATCCTGTTAAAGTATGTTAAAATCTTTTTATTTATTTATTTTATTTTATTTTATTTTATTTATTATTTTTTTTTTTGGGGGGGGGGGTGTTTTAATCCCCTCTAAATCACTGACATTGCAGTCCATCATGAAACCATCCTGAGCCGGTGAAACGCCTCCTTACATCAGATAACAAAGAGATAAAAGGCAGAAAAAAGTCTGTTGATATCGCTTTATTGTTTCTTGAACCAGTTTGAGGGGAAATCCACCGTGTCCTTCTTTTCCACACTATCAAACGCCGTCTTCCTCGCTTGTCCTGATTTTCATCCCCTTCCACACCCTGTTTGTTTTTGTCCGAATGGACTCAGACACTTGGATACAGCGGCGGGTTATTCCCTTTGGAGGACTCTCCGCTTTGGTCTCTCACTCATTTCTCTGTCTCTTTTCAAAACACTTGACGCAGAAGGAAAGGATTAAAGCGCGGACGGAATGAAAACCGCCAGAAATGTCAGTGAAGCAGAGCAAAAGGCTGGTTTTACCTCCCAGGAAAAATATTACAAGCAAATTATAAAAAGAAATTAAAAGCGACGCTTTGCTGATAATAATAATAATAATAGATTATTACATTCATTGCAGAAGTCTACATTACCGATGCAATTACATCTAATTTGGATTTAATCTAGTTTTTGTTATAAAATGAACCTTTAAATATACTATTAAATTTATTTTTGATGTAACTTTTTAAGGAAACAGGTCCAGTTGTCTTTTACATACATATATCCAAACTGTAGTTAAGTGTATTTGTAGAGGATGATTTTGGTAGATTTCTCCAAATTTCCCCGTTTATCAGTGTCTGGAAAAAAATAACATGACAGTCTAACTCACGTGATTTGTTCTTCAAATAAAATGCTCGACTGTGGCATCAATCTGCCCCTAATACATTTATTCATGTTAATTATCGGCTATGAAGTAATAAAATAAAAAAAACTTTTCAATTTTTTATTATATGTCAAATCGTTTCATTTTACAGAGGCAGTGAAAACGTTTTTTTTTTTTTTTTTTTTTTTTAATCTGCTGCTCAATCAAAGTCTCTTCAGTGAGACAGTCTGAACCTCCTCAGCAACACGGTGGCTCTTTTCGTACGGATTGAACTTGGCTGTCAAATCCCCGTAAAAGCATTTATATTTACAACTCGGCATTGCAGAGGATATTTCCCTGTCTGGAAATGCAGCAGAGCATCACTCAGCTCCTCCGCAGGAGCCCGGCCGAATTAAAAGTCAGACAGAAAATGTTGTCTCATTTAAATTCTCACCTTGATCTCTCTGGTGGCTGGTAATGGTCCGAGAGGAGCTGACGCTTAAAAAAAATAATCAAACTCTATTCTGGCTGTTCGCTACGGTTTGGAAAGTTTTGTCAAAGCCCAGCAAATGAGATTCTACTTTAACGAAAATAGAAAATAGTGACAATGTTTTTTAATCCCCCTCCCCTTTTTTTTGCAGCAAGCAAAATCATCAATTAAACATAAAAAATGCATGCGAGGCAGGACGCTGCAGCCTTACTTACTCGGTGCTGTGCTGAGTCTCCGCAGTTTAATTATAAACCCTAATTTCCCAGCGCAGATAGTGTCAAAAAATCTGCGACTATTTCTCAGAGATTCCCTTTAACAAGTGGAAACTTAGTGTCCTCCTGCACCATTTTATACATGATGAGCCGTCAGTAATGGGATTATTAAACAAAAACGTTTCAGGCGCTGGCGTTAACCTTTTTTAATGCCTAATTAGGTTTTGCAAAGAAATAATTAGATTCTACAGTGCTTACACTGCCTATATTTTCAAATGGCATCTGCAGCAAACACATCACCCTGCGACACTCGTGCCAACAATCTGCGGATGTATCGGCTACAGAAGCAGTCAGATGTAAGATTTTAAAACATGTTGGGATCAAATATGGTGCACTTAAAGGTAAAATAATTATCCGACACAAGCTATAGGCCAACCTGCAGCGATGCGATCGTCTGGTCGGATGCGTCCTCTTGTGGTAATATTGGAAATAGCACTTAAATTGAAATAATCGGAGGGTTATTTGGACAAAATCGGAAGAAAGGATGCAAAGCTCCACACGTTTGCGCTGTCGAAATGAGATTTAAAATGTCGGGGAGTCTAATGTTTCTCACCAGAGACATAATTCATGAAAAGTCTTTTTTTTTTCTTTCTTAAAGAGGTCACAGTCGGTTTCTGCAGATGTGGGCGTTGTCCACGGCGCAGGCGCACTTCATAGTCTTTGTGTGTGTGTGTGTGTGTGTGTGTGTGTGTGTGTGTGTGTGTGTGTGTGTGTGTGTGTGTGTGTGTGTGTGTGTGTGTGTGTGTGTGGGGGTGATGATCAGTTATTGCTAGCACCATAATTGCTGCTGCAGCTCTGTTAATCTCCACTCCGACTCTATTGACGGCTGTCTGCTGTGTGATCCCTAGTCTGGCTTTTTTCTGGTGTAGATCCTCCTCCTGACAGATAGACTTAAACGACATTCACTCACAGACTTTAGGAACATTGTGGACTTCAGATTTTCTAAAGGTAATTGGTAAAAAAAAAAACCACAAAACAAAACTATTAATTAAATGTTAGAGTATCTCAAAAACAGAATCTGACATTATTTACTGTATTATTGTGTTTACAGGAGTTGAATGTTTCCAAAGGCTCTGAATAGAAGATTATAAATTGGAGCTGTATATCTTTTAGATAACACTAACACAGGCTGAATCCACAGAGGAATTATCTCTCTCTTTTATACAGCCCGATTTCTCATTTTGATTCGTGAAAAGTAAATTTAGGATAATTTCTATTTCTTCATTTATTTTGTTTTTTTTTTTTTTTGTTTTGTTTTTGTAGTTTTGGTTTGGGAAAACAGTGAACAGGCCTTGCATTTCCTTTTTTTGCCAGCTGGAGGAAAGTGCTGCCTTTGAGCGAACAAGGAAGTAAAATCTCGCGAGAAATCCCGTAGTTCTCGTTTCACCAGGTCAGCTGCCCCGCACGCTCAGGGACATTTCGACGCGGCTACCCCGGTAAGGCTTTCATTGTATTACTCCGACCTGAAAACACAAATGTGTAGATATTACCAACCAACACGGACTTCTTAACCCCGCCGAAATAACTCACACAACAGCGGTAAGACATTGTCGGCGGCAGGGTAGCTAGCGTTAGCTCATATGCTAGTAACGATGGTAACAGAATATTCTAGACCCACCTGCTGCTAACGGTAGCAGCTAACGTTAGCCTCCATAAAATACTTAAAAAACACCCTGATAAGATTTTTTTTTCTGGTTATTTACAAACTTCAGTCTGGACTGGCCAGCCTTCGACGACTATCAAGACGTTATCCTAGCTCACGGATATTTTAAATATAGCAACCACAACCCCTAATTTGTCCGAAAAAGCGAAGGCAAGATTAGCCGATTTACAACCATCGTCCTTATTTGAAGCAAATGTCAAAAGCCAGGGAAAGTTTAATGGGACAAACACATAATGAACTCCAAAGATGTTCAGGGAAGTGGCAGAGGTAATCAAACCGGAACTCCTTAGGAAGCAATGTTCGTTTGTGGCTACGGCTGTTGCGAGTCTTGAAAACTGTGTCAAACATGAAAGTGGTGGATTGTGATTCATTAGACTTTAAGACCAGGTAAACACCATCACACCTGAAGTTAACACACTCACTTCTCCAACCTGCTCTCGTTGGTTTACCTTCAGCCTCTCATTCATTCCCGACCTAAACTGCAGCCTGTTTGTTATTAAACACACAGTGATTCTGTTGCTCTTCACATGCTTTGTTGTTAACTTTGAGAAAGTTGAGTTACTTTGATTATTTACTTCTATATTTTTTTATATTCAGTTTTTAGGTCATATTCATAAGGTGAGGTCTTAAAAGAGTAAGGTATTCATCTTAAGGTTTTCTTTATAATGGAGTGCTGCAGTTCTAGAAGCCATATATAGGAGTAATCCTTAGTGCAAAGATTGTGCTGATGCTGACGCTAACAAACATTTGGTCCTGACTTGTTTTGTATATGATTTGTCCTCATAGTTTCATCATATGACTGTTTTTCTGTACAGAAAGATACAATCTCCCAAAGATGGCTGACACAAACCAACAAAGCCCTCCTCCCCAGCAAGGGCCCATCGTAAGTTTGACAGTTATTTTCCATATTTTTGCAGCACAGCACATTTCTGGCCTTTAAGATGTGACTTCCTGGCTATTTCAACATACTTAGTAACAACCATCCTACAAAAACATTGTCCTGCGGCTTTAGAGATTGGTTTTTTCAGTCTGATAGTTGCACTTTGAGAATGTTTAACAAAAAGCCTGCATTACTAAGACAGAACTGTGAGTATTAACCAATTGGGAAAGCCTTTTCACAAAAGACAAAAGTTGGATTATGGAAAATGTCCAATTCTGTGTTTTGGGGGTTTTGCTCATAATTGAATAATAAAAGTCAGTTTTGACTAGGCTGCTTTTATTCAGCTTCTTGGATTTTCATTTGTGCCTCAAGTTGAAATGCTCTTTGAAAACAATTACTCCTGCTGTAGTTGACTGGCACCCCTATCATGTTTCCTCGCAGTCCATGTAGTCCGTTTTGAATCATTGTAACCACTCTTGGTCTTTTGAAATATAAAGTCAGCCATACTTTTGCAGTGTGAACTGAAACGCAAGCTTTCTGATGGGTTCCAGTAGAATCTTATGACTTCACGTCTAATAATGTGGTAAAATTAACTGATAGTTTCAATTAAGTTGTTTTGTAAGTTGGCTGTGTCAAACTGACCCTTGAGAGAACCATCAGTAAATCGTTTTATAGTATACATGGGTAAACAGAAGGCTCATCCTGCTATCAAGACTTGGCATCACCTTTACTTTCACTTTCTACTTTTAGAAGCCTTGAAATCTTGAGGAGTTTTTTTTTTTTTTCTTTTTCTTTCACAGCAATTTTTAATGAGCAACAAGCTGGAAACTGCAATGTGGCTGTCACGGCTCTTCACTGTCTACTGCTCCCTAATGTTTATTCTACCAATTTTGGGGTGAGTGCGCTCATTGGCTCTCTGTTAATGCACTGATGCCATAAATAGTGACAGCAATGCACCTAATGCATCAGAATCCCCTTTCCTTTATCCTGAGTAGGTATCTGTAATTGCTTGTGTTTTTCAGACCCTATGCAGCAGCGAACTTCTACCAGAGAGCTTTGTTAGCGAATGCCCTCACCAGTGCACTGCGCTTACATCAAAGGCTTCCACGCTTTCAGCTGAGCAGAGCTTTCCTGGCACAGGCACTTCAAGAGGACAGCTGCCACTACCTGCTCTACTCACTCATCCTGGTCAACTCCTACCCCATCACAAGTATCTTTTCACCTTTAAGTACACAGATAAAGGCAAATGTATAGACCTGCTGACAGTTGCCTGGTTAAAAGAGAGAGAACGTTAAATACCAAGCACAAAAAGGTGTTTTGAGATTTCCATTGAGTTATTGGCACTGTCTAAAAGATCTCTCCTAGGACTGAATATAGTAGTAATAGTTTAGGAATAGACGTACCACTTGATCACATCAGATGCAACTACAGTGCCAAGTTGATAATTGAAGTAGTTTTATTTATTTTATTTTTTTTATCGCTTTGTCATTGGTAATTTACGTTTAAGAAACCACATCTTCAAATGTGAGCATTTTTTCTTTTTAATTTAATTTAGATTTTTTCCCTGATGTCTAAGTAAAGGCTCACTTTCATCCTCACTGACTGTATTTATAAGCACTTTGTAACCACACAGCAGCTAGCTTTCTTCATTGACCTGATGTTCATTGTGGGGTGGAGTGTTAAGAAAAGAAAGCTGCATCGTTTGTCACTGTAGAGTCAAAATTAGTGGGCTGTTACTCCAAAAAAAGTTGGAGAATAGAATTCAGTAACTAATCTGCATGCTTTTAAGTTTTTCAAGTACCTTCTTAACCGAATTTCTCTGAGTAGCCTGCTCATTGAAAGGCATAACAAGCACTGATTTTGATAAGATGGGTGCACTCAACACATTGAGTGGTTCTTCACATCACAGTTCCTGATGTATTGCATTTGAGCATCTCATACTCGAGCAATCACAAACTATTGTGAGGTTTGTTCTGTCATTTTATGTTCATCTTTAACACTTGCATCCAGTGAGCATCTTCCCAGTCTTCCTCTTCTCCTTGCTTCATGCAACTACCTACACAAAGAAAGTCCTTGATGTGAGTATGAAGCAAAGTCACCAGCTGTTATTTATTAAAGTGTCGGAAAGGAAGCCATTTGTTGAATATTATTTAACATCGAAGTGGGACATTGCTACCACCAGCCAAATGATCTTTTAATTATCTACTCCATCAACCAGCCATTGCTCAGGGACCCAAATTAAACCAAAAAAAATGTAATAAAAACAGACGATTGATAATGGGATTTTACATTAGCTTCTCTGTATTAGTATTTCATGTAAACTCTGCAAACTAAACTTACCAGCCTTTGACTTTTTATCATGCCTCTCTGCAGTCCATGGGCCCAAGCAGCCTAATGTTCATCAGAAACCTTCTGGACAAACTAACATCTAATCAGCAGAACATCCTGAAGTTCATTGCCTGCAATGAGATCTTCTTGATGCCGGCCACTGTATTCATGCTCTTCAGGTATTCAATATCAACTGAAGTCAAAGGTTGTTTGGTTGTAAATCCTTTGTGCACCTATACACTCCTAAGAATTTATTAAGTAGGTCTTTGTAGTCTGCATCTGACAAGATGTTTTAAATGTTTCTTTAGATGCAATCTGTATAAAAAAAAAAAAAAGTTTTTAAAAATGCATCTTGAGTAACGTTCTACTTATTCTTCATGTTATTCAGCTATGAAACAATTCACAATTGTGAAGATTTGTTGTGCTAATGTCATTAAAATTTCTTTAACAGTGGCCAGGGAAGCTTGCTGCTGCCTTTCATTTACTATCGGTTCCTAACTCTCCGCTACACATCCAGAAGAAATCCATACTGCCGGTAAGAGGTTTATCAATACAATATTAACACAGAATAGCCTCATACTCGTTATATAATAAAACATGACCAAGGCCATGATCGCAAAATTAACCCAAGCAGTTTGAAGAAACCCTCTTTTGACTGTTTTCCCAAGTTGATGCATTTTAAAATAAATCTAATCTCATTAGAAATGAAATCTACCAGATGTCTGGATTCCACAGTGATGTCATCTGAAATATCAACTGACAAACTTAGATGGGCTGTGATAGATGATCATTCCATGTATCTTCTTTGCACTGCAGCACCTTGTTCACAGAGCTGCGAATTCTTCTGGAGCACTTCATCATGAAACCTGCATGTCCTGCGTTCTTCAGGAGGATGTGCCTCAGCAGTATCGCCTTCATCAGCCGCCTCGCCCCCACAGGGGTCTGATTACACTATTTAAAATTTTGTTTTCTTTATATTTTGTTTTTCCACCATCTAAGATGTGACTTAAACTTTGATGGGGACAGACAATGCCATCAACAGAAGGAACTGTTTTCTGAATGTCAGTTTTACAGCCTGTGCTCCAACTGCTCTGTATATTTGAGTGCAGTTGAAGAGCAGCCAGTAATGCACCGAAGTCTCATGATGATATTTCTTTTCCCATCTTCCTAATGTGACCTCATTCGAGCAGTGGACAACCTTCGCTCTGTTACATTCACTGAAAGGAGCACAGTAGCCATCAACTGGGCTCAGCTGTTATTGGCTGTTGTTGTACTCTCCTTTTTATGACCTTATTTATTCATGAAAATGGCTTATTCTGTGATGAAACGTTAACATTCTGAGATTAGTAACTTAAATGAAAATGTTCTTATATGTTATTGAAATTGTTTTTTTAATAATCATGATGTGATTAGATGGATGGAGGATTAGGGTTTGTTTGTTTGCAGTTTCTTCCTAGTCTAATTTCGTTTTTTAAGTGCAAAGCATCTAATCTTCTCATTTGTCTGAATGCCTGACTTTAAATGTATTCTATCATTGCCTTCCTTTAACAACATCAAATCCAAGTAGCTCTAATGTTAAAATGGATGTCGAATTGAGAAACAAGATATCTGCTGTAATTTTTAAATATTTTATGGTACCAGCCATTTCAATTTGAAATGAACTACACAATGCATGTCATGCTTATGAATGCATTTTGACCTTGTTTCTCAGTTCGAAAGCTATTTCAAATTTGCTTCATTCATTTATTTGTTGCCTGTGTAGATTTCTTGCTCCTTGCATGCTATGATTTTTTTTCTGCCATGTTTAATGTGTTTAATTTGCATACAAACAGACCACATTTTTATGACAAGAATAAAATGATCTCTTAATCAATAAAATAATAGAATATAGTCACATATTTGTCCTTACTTTGTTGTAATTACTATAGTTGATCATGGTCGAATTCTAAATTAATCTTGAAGAGTTGAACCACAATATCTGCAATTCGTAGACGTGACTATTTCTTTCTTGCAACCAGGTTAATTATCTGAAATAGGCTCGTTCGTTGGTTTATAGCAGGCTCATCATTAAAGTATAGTGTCTGAGGTTATCATAAATATGTTGGAACAGATGTACTATATTTGTTCCTGAAACGTAAAGAGGCATAAAACTGAAGCATCCCATTTCAGTAAAACACAAGAACCTCCAAACCAAACTTCTTGACTGGATGTTGTGATCTGCAAAACCGACAAATCTCTGCAATACTGAAAATGACAGCGAAACAGGTGATTTTTCCTTTGGTGCCAACACATTAGCATCAGAATTGTGTAACATTTTATGTGTGTTTTGTGTAAGTACATAATATTATACAAAGTAATATCGAGGGTTAAAAGCCCAGCTGAACTTACCAGGAACCAATCAGAGCACAGTTTAAATATTTCACGTTCGCTCTCGTCCAATAGTGTCGAAGCTTGTTGCGACTACAGCGTTGCCATTGGCAACGGGCAAACGCGTTTATCTACTATCCAAGCAAGCGCTGTATTAACTGTTGACTTCGTGAGGTTTCGCTCTCATTGTATAGTGTACAGTATTGTCGATTTATTTCTGTGTTGTTTTTTTACTTCTGTTGGGTGTTTTTTTTTTTTTTAAGATGGCTTCCTCTGTTTCACAGTAAACAGCCGGCGTGCGGATAAATCGTGTTAGTCAATTAGCTTGCTAGCTAACTCTAGCGCGTCGTGCTAATCTTTTTGCTGATAATCCCAGTCTCTCTTCACCATCACCGTCGTCTTTTTAATTCTCACTGAAACATTTTACCGACAAATGGTGAATGGCTCACGGTCAATGCGGACTGTAACTCACGATCCCTGCAGATTTACAGCCGGATAACTTACTCGGAAGATTATTTGCACCAGACTTTTTCACTCGCTGACACAAAAACACGCAGAAAGAAGATGGAGCTCCACCTAAATCGAGTAGATTATATTCAGGTAAGAAGACGTGGAGCCTGCAGTTTGATCAAGTTAATGTTAGCCCCTCAGAAGAGATGGATTTAGATCGGTTAAAGTTGCTTTAATACAAATACTCGCTTGCTCATGAGGTGTATGTGAGTTTTTTCACAAAGTGACAAATTTTGTGGTTATTCACTTCACCTTTATGTCAGACTACTGTTTGTAATGTCTAATATCTTGTAAACACCACCCATCTTTACTTTTAAAAACAGATATAACAGTTTAATGCACGTACAACATTTGCACCTTGATTAATGGGTAGAGGAGTTATTCATTTGTCTTAAGACTTTTCATGACCTTTCTGCTACTTAAATTCATCAACCTTTTATATCACATGGGCAAGTAGATTCACAGGAAAAGGCCGACTGCAAACTAAACAGCAAAGCGTATATTTCTCATCTTTTACTTTAATTCCAGAAAGTTAAACTCTATTCAAAGTGTTTTCCTTCCCTGTGTAGTTTTTCTTTCCTTAAATTTTAGTACATGATTCCTTCTCTGATCACAGGTTGGTGTGACCTCTGAGAAAACTATGAGACTGCTCCCAGCATTGGGAAAAAGGGCAACCCAAAAGGTAATATTAATGTCAGAGCAATACCACTGCCAAATTATTAACCTAAAATTATTATTGTTGAATGTACGTTTGTTTTGTTTATTTTCCACCTTTTACATAATGCAGCTTCATAGTCCTTGATTAGTGTGTCTTTGTTTCAGGTTGCGATTGGTGATCATGATGGTATATTGACCTGTTTTGGGATAAAGAAGGGAGAAGCAGTGGTGTGTATCTTGGTTATGGTTTGTATTTCATTAATCTGGAATCGGCTCCATTTGTCATTTTAGTAATTGTGACTTTCTGTTCCAGCCCGTGTTTAAAACACTTCCAGGGCAGAAAATAGCCAGATTGGACCTTGGAGGAGCTGTGGGAACTCCACAGGAGAAGATCTTTGTTTGTTCTGGTTCTCAGGTCCGAGGGTTTACCAAGAAAGGCAAACAGTTCCTCACCTTTGAAGCCAACCTCACTGAGACCATTAATGCCATGTAGGAGCCACTTCTGCCACTTGCACACACCTGTACTTGTTCAGAGCTGTGTAGTTGTTACTTGACTGACTGATGTTGGATCTCTCTTCTGCAGGCATGTTTCCGGCGCTGACCTTTTTGTGTGTGCAAGTTACATCTACAACCATTACTGTGACTGCAAGGATCAGGACTACTATCTCTGTGGAGACAAAATCAACGATATCACATGTTTATCCTCCGAGAACCTGACACGTCTTGTCCCGGTCCTGGCATGCCAAGATCGGGTTCTCAGAGTCTTGCAGGTAAAGTAACCTTTTACCTGGTGTTTTGAGTTGTTTTTTTTTTTGTTTTTTTCCCTAAAACAGTCAGATGAAACTGTGTTGTATATGTGTTGATTTTTCCTCTAGGGATCTGAACTTGCCTATGAGGTTGAAGTTCCCGGCCCACCATCTGTCTTAGAACTGTACAACAAAGATGGAGGCAAGTTCACTTATATGTATGCTGTTTATTGGAATAGTAAAACATAAAATTGCTATATAAGGGCAAAATCCATCATAATGTTAGTTATTTCTTTCCAGGAGAGGAAATCCTCTATGGAACTACAGATGGTAAAATTGGATTGGTCCAGATTGGTGAGAGCTCAGCTGTGACCAAATGGGAGATTGATAATGACAAAAAGAAAGGAGGTATGTTTATTGGAACCATGCAAGAGTGTTGCATGTTTAGTTAATGGAATACATGTCTGTGTTTTGTTAGTACCAATAATTTCTGTGCCCCATCAGGAATTCTCTGCATTGACACTTATGACATTATTGGAGATGGAGTGAATGACATTCTGGTGGGAAGAGATGATGGGACAGTCGAGGTTTACGGTTTTGATAGCTCCAGTGAGCCTGCATTACATTTTGACCATGTAAGTTTATGCCTGGCACATTTCATCAAAACTAAGATATTTTCTGCCTCCAGTTTTCCCCCAAAAAATTTAGTTTGTAGTTTTAAGTGCTCGCATAAAGAATAGGACAGAAAGCTTTCATCCAGCAAAATGTTTTAAAACTACTGAAAATATTAAGGACTTATTGGTTAATGATAGATTAAATGAAATAATTCAAAAACTATCCTGTTGCTCTTTTCCTGAATGTTAATATCCATTATCAATTTTGGTATTACCTGAAATATTGATCTTCACTTCAGGTACTGTCAGAGAGTGTGACTTCCATCCAGGGTGGCTGTGTTGGGAAGGAGGCCTTTGATGAGGTCTTAACTGCCACCTACACAGGTTAGATTCAAATTTCTCAAAAAAAAGCTTGATCTTCCAATTTTTCTTTTGAAGAGGAACAAGTGACTGCTGTCCTGCCTGTCTTACTTTTCACTTTACTCCACCATACTCTGCATGATTTCATTCTTGGAGACCGTCTGGCATGTAGTATGTGTCATTTAAAATGCTGTAGTCGCAGACTGTGAAATTATATTCTGAATAATTGCTCTTACCTATTCCAGGATGGGTAACTGGTTTGACCACTGAGCCCCAGAAGGCTGAGGCAGGCCCTGGAGATGAGATCAGGATGAGTAAAGAAACCCAGTCCAAAGTAGAAGCACTGAGGTATCATCAAAATATTACTTCCTTTCTAATTATACAATATATTATTTGTGTTTTTCTGTATTTGGCATTTTGCATATACAACAATAATGGCATTTCAAAATCAGAAGTTCAGAAAGCCAATTTTTCAGATAGATATATTATTCCTTTTCAGGGCGGAACTGGAGCAATTGCAAGTCAAAGTCCTGCAGGGACGAGAACAATACCAGCAGACCTCTCAGTCAACTACAGCCGTCTCTGCTGTGCCTGTCTTCAGCGTTAATGACAAGTTCACCCTCTGCCAGGATGATGCCAGCTACAGCCTCACACTGGAGGTGCAGACTGCCATTGATAACCTGCTTCTCCAGGTACATTGAGCAATAAGTCCCTGTTGTTAAAATCCCTGGGCACATTTAAACTTAGAGACCATAAGAAATATAACAAACATCCTCTTGACCCAATGGTACAGATGTAAACATTGAAAATATAAATCAAAGATAATCTCCTGTGCAGAGCGACGTCCCCATAGACCTGCTGGATGTGGATAAAAACTCAGCTGTTGTCAGTTTCAGTGAATGTGACTCAGAGGTGAGTTTAAGTTGACATGAACAAGAAATGTAGGTTTAATTTGTAACTATACATAAAAGGAAATAATTTAAACTGCAACAACACAATAGAGCCACAAACCTGTAGCTACTCCCAAAAGCTTCAATCTCATATTCTGTTTGCAGCAGCCGAATGGAAACTTCCTCCTAGCCACCTACAGATGTCAGGCTAACACCACCAGACTTGAGCTCAAGGTAACAACTGCATCAAAACTCGGCATTTTCTTTCACTTATTGAAATCTATATTTCTTGCACTCTATGCATTTATGATGTAATGTCATAGTTGGAACTTCTTCAGTGTTATTTTGAAAATATTCTGCTCTGCATTTTGCTCATAACAACTTTATCCCTTTTCTGTCATATCAAGTTAATTTTAATACATTTTTACTTTACATCAACATCTTTTTTTTTTTTTCTATAAAAATCTGTTTTCTTAGGTGAGGTCCATTGAGGGACAATATGGCACCCTGCAAGCCTACATTACCCCGAGACTGCAACCCAAGACCTGTCAGGTCCGCCAGTACCAGATCAAACCGCTGTCTCTGCACCAGCGCACACATAGCATTGACCAAGACAGGTAGAGCCTGCAACTGAACTGTCTGGGATTTTTATCACTGAGATTACATGCACATTAGCCTAATTCCAGTTCCTTATGACCCTGCATGGACATTTTACCTCTGTCTGTCTCTTTGCTTTGTATCTTACAGACCAATGAACAGGCTCAGTTTGGTGGGACAGTTCAGTTTTGCAGAGATCCACTCCTGGGTTGTCTTCTGTTTGCCAGAGGTGCCTGAGAAAACACCAGCAGGAGAGAGCATCACTTTTTATTTCCATAACACTTTCCTTGGCACACAGCTTGAAGCCAACTACAGGTAAAAATGAGCATGCAGTAACAGCCTTAAAATGTTTTATTTATGTTTTTCACATTGTTTCTATTGTTCCACAGTGGTGATTTGTGTTAAAATTTACTTTATTACACAAACTGGTTTTTCTGTGTTTGCAATTTTAGCAAAGGAGAGTGTCACTTCAGATCAGACAACATTTCTACCATCTCCATACTAAGTGATGTCCTTTCTAAAGAAGCTACCAAGAGGAAGATCAATCTCAACATTTCATATGGTAGCTGTATTGGTATTCTTTTCAGTGTCCGTTTCACCCAGTGATCAACAGTATTTAATCTTGCTCAGGTTGCATTTTGCTTTACTATTTATCTTCCAGATAATAATGATGACTCAGTGAGCCACACCCTTAAAATGATCCACCCTAAGCTGCAGCATCAGTTATTGCTGGCCAGAAAGGTTCAACTGATCGATGCTCTCAAAGTAAGTATCGGTTAAATGTTAAATATTCCATCCTTCTTGAAACATTTTCTTAGAAACACTTGAATGGTAGCTACTGTCATTCCAGTCCATTATACGTAGTTGGCCTGGCTATGCAACACATAGAAATAGTCAGCCAATCAAAGATGAGACTGTGATACCCTGTGATTGCTTCTAGCTCCAGAGAACGTTGGGAGAAAAGTCATGTAAAGCTATAATAGGCATGTTATATGTGATGTTTTTTTATATCCATGTTTGATTACTGCAGCAAATTCTCTCCATTCACCTGTGGGAAATGCTTATGGTCATTTCTTACTTACCTCACCAACACTCCCTCTCTTCTTTGGAAGGAACTTCAGGTTCATGAGGGCAACGCTGACTTCCTCATCCCAGAGTATCGCAACATCTTGGATGAGTCTGCTAATCTCCTTGAGGAGTACAAGAAACAACCAGCACACCTTGAGAGGCTTTACGGTACAGAATGAAGTGACTTTTAACATTACCAGCTCATCCAGAGCCCCGATGTTTTGGGCCTTTCATTGTGATGGAAACTAATATTTTTTCCTCTCTCTTTGTTTCTTCTCTTTCACCTAGGAATGATCACGGACCTCTTTATTGACAAATTCAAGTTCAAAGGCCAGAATGTGAAAACCAAGGTGTCCTCATTACTAGAGATACTAGATAATTATGACTTAAATTCTCTGTTAGAGTTTTTCAGTGAGGCGTGATGCCATACAGTGGAGAGAACAGATCTATTTATTTACTTGTCTTTGTGCTATTTTTGTATTGTAAATACAATTGTTTTGTTTTGTTATAGTTGATACACTTTTCATGTTGTCATACTGTCATTTAGAATGAACAATGCTTCATATTTATTATGTCATTTCATAGCATCTAAAAGCAATGTTGGTGATTAATAAACAACAAGGTTGCCAGGATGGTTCAAAATCTTTTATCAGTTGTTTGAGTTGAGTTTTAACATTAAAATTACTTACAGATGGATAAAGTCATGTATGATTTATTTATTATCTGTGTATCTGGTGTCTTGCAGACCTTATTTTTCTGTGTCACATGTTTTATCATCTCCACCAATCTAGAAATGATGTGATGTAATAACGACAACACCAGAAATAGTTCTAAACAACATGCCAATTCAGTTCTCTGAAACAAAAACAAATGTTGTTTTCTAGTTGTCACAAGAGATTGGCCACAAAATGCATGACATATTACCAACTAATTAAACTCCCCATTGACAGTTATTTTCACTTTCTATTATTCATCCTATCCCATTTATTTAAATATATGATATTTGGTGTATGTAGACAATGATACACACAACCTATTTCCTATCCTCTGCCACACTTACTTTAGTAAATAAAAAGCATTTTTATGAAGCGCTTCCTTCCAGAATGTCACTAGTTTGCTTGTGAATACAAAACTTTAACTCGTAATATTTCTAGAATCTGATATTTTTTAGTTCTACTTCAGTTCATTTTCTTCAACTTCTTCTCCCCAAACAAATAAACGCGTACACGGTTGGCGAGTTCGTGTTTTGTTTTGTGTTGCTGTCACTTGCAACAGTCGAACCGGATTTGAATTTGCAATCAAAAGAATTGTACGCTTCGGGCTCCCGTATGTACGTGCTACGTCACAGCTTGCGTGACGCGTGATTGGTCCGTTTCAATCCTCGCGGGCTACTTGAACTGAGAGAAAGCAGTGTCTCGGTGTAAATGGACCGCGGCTAGCAGTAGCAGCAGCTTCGACCTGCAGGTTGGTGCTCATTTCCAAACTTATAGAGTATGGCAACTTAAAAGGAGAAAAAAAAGGGCCACATTTGTCTTTTCCTCCCCTTCCCCCCCCTCCCAACCACCGCACAACAAGCAGGTTGTGCGTCCTTTTTGTTTGCGCCGTTGCCATCTCGACAGCTTCGTTTTGATTGAGCGTTTTCTGAAACTTCCCACAGAAAGGTTAGCAGCTAATGCTAGTCTCCATTTAACCTAAAGTGATTTCTTTAGAGTCGCTTTTGTTTTTTTTTTTATTTTTTAAATCTTTATTTTTTTTCCCCAACCGAATCGCACACAGCAGGAAAGTAGTTAGTTAGCCGTTGGAGGAAGGAAAAAAAAAAAAAGGGTAAAGATGTCAGGCGCTAGCAGAGGACAGGGAAGCGCGGCGGCTAGCGAGAATCACAACCAAGAAAACATGCTGTCAAGACTGAGGGGCTCTCTGAAAGGCCGAGCTGCTGCACACGAAAACCAAGAAAATCTCCTGCACAACAAACAAGGCACCACCAGGACCGTCCTGGGAGCCCTGCAGAACAACCCGAGGAACAAATCCCAGAATCAGCGCGGCACAAAGCAGGTTGGTGTGGCTCATCATCATGATGGGAAGCTAGGTGGCTCCAGCTAATGATGGCTGTAGTATAACAATAGGGGAAGGAACTTTTTTGTTTTTTTTTAAGGCAACGTGAAATTTATCACAACTTCAAGGTAAAGTCAATTTACTGACACTCGCAAAATTGTTTACTTTATCTAGATATTTAAACTGGACGCGACTACTACCAGTATTGGTTATCCGCCATTTTAATGTCACATCAGTGCCAGTCTGTTTATCCTTGTATGTAAAGGATCATCCCGCCATAGTGATATTAACTAATGCGTCATGCTGAACCAGGGCTACACCTACAGATCCTGTCTTTCTAGCTCTATTATTCGTGTGCTGTTTTAAGGGTTGCTTGTAACGTCAGCACAGGTAGATGTACTTAAAATGGACCAAAGGTGCTCATTGTATTTATGCAAAGTATCATCTAACGTGCTAATGTTAGTTTAATGCTGTCTAAGACACTGGTGTATAAAAACAATTAAGGTGACAGATTCATGTCTTGACTTTAGCTCTTCTGTTTATTGCACTAAGTGCGTTTAGCTCTTCAGTTTTTTGGGTTATTTTTACCATGCTTCTTCTTGCGACCTCTGGTATCCTCTTGTGTAGTACCGGTATCTTACATATAACATTTTAACATTATGGGGTGATGTGTGAACATTTTGTCCTTCCAGGAGTCATCACAGCCCTTGGCTTGTAAAAATGAAGATGTTAGCAAAGGTGGCTATGAGAAGCCTTCTGCCAAACAGCCCTCTTTCCAAATCCACGTGGATGAGCCCGATGGCACCTGTACAAAGAGACCCCAGCCAGTGGTTGAGGCTGTCAAAGCAAAGCCTGCTGAAGTTAAGTCTCGTACCATCAATACTGCAGCACGGCTCAGACAGCCCCTCGCACCTCTTGAGGTTCCTGCAGCGATGGATGTCAGCTTTGGTGGGTTGTGAAATCTTGGCTTGACTCCAGAAATGCACCTTGTTAAAGACATGGTTTCACTCATACTAAATTTAAAATGCTATGTCCTCAGACTCTCCTATGGACATGTCTGTAGTTGAGGGAGAGGAGAGGCCTGTCAATGCAAATGAGATCCCAGAGTATGCTGCTGAAATCCACACGTACCTGAGGGAAATGGAGGTGAGACTTTAAGAGCACAAGATGTGTGTTGGTAGCACTACAAAGTTTCCATTTGCCCTTTGTATGTGGTTCTAATAGTATCTCACTCAATAGGTAAAAACCAAGCCTAAAGCAGGCTACATGAAGAAGCAGCCAGACATCACCAACAGCATGAGGGCCATTCTGGTGGACTGGCTGGTCGAGGTGGGAGAGGAGTACAAGCTCCAGAACGAAACGCTTTATCTGGCTGTGAACTACATTGACCGCTTCCTCTCCTCAATGTCTGTCCTGCGGGGGAAGCTTCAGCTTGTTGGGACCGCTGCCATGCTGCTCGCTTCGTATGTGTGCATTTAAAAAATATATCTTGGCAGTAAGATTACAAAATAAGTGTCTGCACTACATCTGTAACATGAACTACTTCAAATGCAGGAAATTTGAAGAAATCTACCCCCCTGAGGTGGCAGAGTTCGTTTACATCACAGATGACACCTACAACAAGAAGCAAGTGTTAAGAATGGAGCATCTAGTGTTGAAAGTGCTCTCCTTTGATCTGGCAGCACCAACCATTAACCAATTTCTCACCCAGTACGTCCTTCATCAGTCTGTTGGCAAACAGGTGGAAAGTCTGGCAATGGTGAGTGTGGATTACATTGCAATGCAACTTAATACTTAGTCACAAATGACCATTGGCATGTATCTTCATAAATCTTGTTCACCTTGTTCTTAGTACCTCGGGGAGCTCAGTCTTATTGACTCAGATCCCTTCCTGAAGTACCTGCCTTCTCAGACAGCTGCTGCAGCCTACATCCTTGCCAACAACACAGTGACTGGTGGTTCATGGGTGAGTTCTGGTTGGCATATGAAAACTGAGAACAGCATTAATCAGTGTTCTCAGTTAATCATTTTGTCCTAGTAATTTTCTTCAAACAATGGCTGTCAGGGAATGTTTAATACTGGTCTGAGAATCTAAAGTTTTCAACTTAATACAGTTAATCAGATCACCTGCTTGATCTCACATTAATCATGTGATCTTTATCACATGAGAACACTTTCATACCCCAAGCAGGCAATATGCTCTGTGCACATGAACATGTAAGATAATTCTTTGTCTTGCCCTCAGCCGCAGTCCTTGTCAGAGATGTCTGGCTATTCCCTGGAGGATCTGATGCCATGTGTTGAGGATCTGCACCAAACATACCTCAATGCACCTCAGCATGCCCAGCAGGCTGTCCAGGAGAAGTACAAGGCCCCCAAGTAAGTGCACAACATGACAAACTTGCCTTGTCACTCTAGATACCACTATTGTAATCTTAAAGTGGCCTAATCATGTCTTTTCTCTTCCTATTTCTAAGGTACCTCAGTGTTTCCTCCATCAGTCCTCCAACTACACTGCTGCTGAATTGACTTCTTCCCTTGTACAGTTGTACTCCAGTTTTTGTTTTTTTTAAAAATGATGTGTGCCAGTTTAAAATGCCATAGCCTTCTCATCTTGGAGTTGTGCTAAAAATGTAGAGTTTTTTTAATGGTTTTTATATACATAATCCTGATTCATTCATGCCATGCTACATTGTTGGTTAATCAAGCTGTTTTATCATAAAATGTGGAAGTCTGTCACTCCATTATCACCTTGGAAGTTAATAAATTTTTGAGGCATCATCTGCACTCATGTCAAAATTTTCAAAGTATAATTGGCTCTAAATCTTTCACATTGGGCTCATGGGGGCAGCAGAGGATCAATCTTGGGCCTTGAAGCGTTCTTCAGAGCCTTGAACTTTATTGAATATAGTTTGAATTCTTAGGCAGTTTGCCTGGTGGATGGGTTTTGGTCAGGTTTCTTTAAAGCCTTGCATTGATCTTCAGTCAATGTTTGCATTTGATTGGTCTGAAGTTTTGTAAAGCTAGCTGTGCAATTAACATCTTGAAAGTGAGACCATCATGGGCTTGTAGTCAAGTATAGTTGATGTGCACATTCTGTATCTTCTGACAGCTCCAATATATTCAAAATGCACCCTGCAAGAAAAGTTGTTCCAGTGCTGTTCAATACAAGGGAATTTTTGTGTAAAATCAGTTTAGCACCACAAAATCCAAAACAGCCTTTTGAAGATGTAACTCCATAGAACAGCCTGAATGAAAACTTAATACAATGAGCTGCTGGATATAGGTTTTAGCTGGCTTTATCAATACTGCAATTTGGATTAAAGGAAACCACCAAGATTGAGTTTAAACTGAATAGGTGTTAAAGACTAGATGAGAAAACCTTGTTTAAAATCCATTTAGTGACCTAATATGATTAATCACTGATAATGCACCCAAATATCAGACTGCATGTAAGATCTGCATGGCATTTAAAGCTTCCCTTTTTTTGGTCTACATGTGAGTTTGAAGATAATTGATTTCTGTTCATTAGTTTTCTCTCTCTCTCCCCTGTGAAAATGGCATAAAGGCAGCCAATGGTGTTCAAGGCATCTCTCTCGTTCTCTCCCTCTCTCATGATAAATTGGGAGGCTGGCTTTGTGTGAGGAGTCTGACAGGAGAGGGGAAGCACAGCTCAGCTGCAGAGATTTCCACCATTTCATCTACAGAGAATGGACCATGTACACACGACTCCCAACAGGTTTGCCTTATCACTGACAGCACACACTGACTGGGGGATTAAGCCATGGAAGCTGATGGGAATTCTATAACCTAACCACACCAGTTGGATACCTGCTTGAACAATGGCTCCTATAGCTACTGCACATATTCTGCGTAACCCCTGAGAAGATCTAGGTGCAGGGAAAGAGTGTTTTTTTTTTTTTTGGAAGAGGTGAAGAGGGTGGGTTGCTTCCTAACCTCATGCCTGCCCCCAAAAAATTTCTGGTGGCATCCACCTCGCTGCCCCTGGAACTTGGCTGGGGCTGGAACTTGAGCTTGTATTTGGGGATCCTCTTCGGGCTCCTCATACTCATGATGCTTCTTCTCTGGATGCTCCTCAAGCAGCTCAGAAACTCGGTGGCAAAATCTATGCTGCAGCCCGTCCGCTCTCTCAGGCAGCCTTGCTTTGAACAGAGGTTTCAGCAGGTGTTGTGAAAAATACAATGAGACGAATTGGCCAAAACACGGGACTGAGGCTGAGTCAGAGACATGATGGAGAGCTTGAATGTGCCTTTGCAGATTCATGTAAGAAACTGACTTTCAAGAATTGTTTGTTTTTAGGATGCATATGCTTCTATTCCTTCAGAAAATAAAAACTCGAGTTCTTATTTATAGGAATCATTGTCTATTCTTTTAACAACATTGCTTAAGCGTTATCTTGTCCATAATCTTTTTAGTAATTAAATATGTCAGAGCTAAATCTTTGTCTCAGATTAATCAAACATCTAAATTGCGAAGTAAAAGCACAAACTGAGATTAAATCTTAATTTTGATTCATGCTGATTAAAGCCATGCATTTGGGTGTGCAATTTGCACTCCCCTCCTCTTACTGGAGATTTGGAAAGAGGAATATTTAGGCTATGCCACTGATGAAAAATATGAAAGGAGCCATGGGCCACTTGGTTTCTTAACTCCGATGTCCTTTTTTTTAGGGGGGGCAATATAAATGGAGCCGTTGAGGCAAAAGGAAAAAAGTAAAAGAGCCCAGATGCTTGTTACTGCGCTGTTTCTTGGGTATTTCCAACACAGGTGATTAATCTGAACCCGAAAGGCTGCTCTTTTTCTTCGGTATGACCTTTATAAATACACCTTTTAATACATTTTACTTCTGCTTTTTTTCAATATCATTTACAAGCCACAGGGCTGTGTTTGATTGAATAGTCTGAGAGGAATCGATAGCCTCTTGGCCCCAAGGGGGGCATGTTAATTACAGCTCGACAGTTGATTTCCTCACCCCGCAACACTTTGGCTCAGACAGGAGTGTTTTCGTGTGATCCCTCTGCTCTCTTAATATTATAAAGGGTGTAAACACAGAAATGTTTCTGTAGGGGAAGAGACTATGCTTTAATTGAAACAATAAACTAATTAAAGTTTTTTATCTTTTTTTTTTTTAATTATTATTTATTTAAGGTGATGTGTATCTCACATGATGCACTCCATTCAACATGAAGCCACAGCCAGTAGCCTAGTTAGCTTATTTTAGCATGGAGACTGAAAACGGTGAAACAGATTACCTTGTTTTGACTGAGAGGCACTAACAGGCAGCATCTCTAAAGTTCACTGACTAACATAATGTTATTTGATAAATTTGTGCAGAGCTAAACTAGCCGACTGCTTCATATTTAGAGTAAAGTAAAAAGAGAGGAATCAAACTCCTCATGTGGCACCTGGCATATTTGTCAAAATGTGAACTCCAAATTATCAATTTATCATCCTGTCATTCAAAACGCAATGTCCTCGCATGAAAACCTAACAATAATCTAAACATCATGGCAATGTCTTTTGTATTCCAGCTGGGTTTCCTCTGCAAACTGTGGAAAGTCACAAAAAGATAAAAATTCTCAATGGGATATGGTGAGAAATGTTCTATGAAATGAAGCTAATAAAAAGGAGTTTGGAGATACTAAAATATAAACAGATTTTGAAACTATGCATCTGAGAAAGAGGAGAAATTATCCTTTTATAGTCTTGCGATGGCTGACATTTTGAGGGAATCACGTTACATTAGCAATAAACGGTGATACAGTTAAATTAATATTCCGTCATTGTTGACAATTTTTCTCATTGACACGTTATACATGACATTTTTTGTTCATCCACCTAATTGGGACACTTTGTTTAAAAAAAAAAAAAAAAATCAAAATCTGCCTTTATCCTGAAAATGTTGCTCATCATCTTTCATGGTTTTTGACATCAGCACTATGACCAGCTCAACAAATTGATATTCCCTAAATGTCGATGACATGGTGTTTTGAAATGGATTTTGGTGGATGTGCTGAAAAGGTCTAAGAAGCCAGGTAATATTTCTTGATTTGAAGTTACACTTTCTCAGTATAGCAGAAGACAGCCAATAGGGAAGATGAGTGGTGGCAGCGAGAGACCTTTGATTGATGTCGGAGGTTGTCTGTCAGTCAGCTTCTGACAAATTGAGCTGTCCACAGCTCTGTATACCAGCCTGTCCCTCGACGCTCTGCTCATCTCACTCTGAATCTAGCAACTCGATGATAGTAGGAAGTGAAAGAATCAGTCAGTAATTTGCTGCTTCAGCAACTTGGTTTCCAGAAATTGGAGTAATGTCGTAGCTCTTTCTCTTCTCGTGAGAAGGAAAATGTATTTTTAGCTTCATTGTTTAACCTGGAAACTGGACTAAACAAAATGAGGTCCATTCAGGAGTTGTTCTGCAGCTTTGGGTCGTATTACATGATCTTCCTCAGCAGATGGGGAAGTTTCCCTGTTATGTAGTTGTATTGTGAATGTAAACTCTCAGTGTAACATACAGTATGGGAAACTCTACTTCATCCAGAAAGCGCCACATTGTTCACACTTTCTGCACACAACAGCTTTTAGTCAGTCGACAGTGTGAGTAAAATGAAATTTACATCATCTACAAACTCGTGTCAACTACTAATATCATGTCCCATGCAAGTACTGACAAACTGAGATGGTAAGTAACATAAACACGAGTCCTCCTTAATATCAGCAGGGCCTTTTGTCGTTGTTAGCTCTGCGCTCTGCAACTATTTTGATAATTGGATGGTTGCTTAATAGACATTGAACACAATTTGATCATATAATGCTTTTGGCTGTTCAACACGATGGTAATTATCGTTTGTTCTCTCGGTCAGACAAAAGCAATAAAAGCCACCTTGGATTCTCCTAAATTGCAGTGGGCACTTTTCATGATTCTACAGACCAAACAATGAATTAAGAAATTATTAATAATGTAATTAGAAATGATGAATCGTTGATGAAAGTCATCGTTATACAACCGATATCAGACCAAAACCACCATGAGAGCACTTTACGCCACTGACCGGCTGCCAGTCAATCACTGGGATGACAGGCAGCCATTTACACTTATGGGGGCTTTCAGAGTCACCAGTTCACTTAACGTGCATGTGTTTGGACTGTGGGAGGCAGCCAGACGACCTGGGGGGGGGGACTCCATGCTTTTCTGTGAAGAGTGGACTGAAGCAGCATGCCGTTCTATGAGTGGAACAGTTAAACCAAATAGAAATGTCAGATTGTTGTATCAAGTAAATGTAGCTTTCGGGGGAAGGAACAAAATAAATTAGGATAGGATGAAGCAGCCGCATCATATTAAGTGCTTAAACTGAAGCATAATAAAATTCTTTTTATGTCGCTATCATCAAATTTATAGATTCTCTAAACTGAAAATCCAAAGAATGACAATCCATTCAGCATGGTCTGATTTTACAATTATGTCGAGGAGATACATTTCCACTTAATCTGATAGGTTTGTTATTAGCTGCTGGTACACTTGTTTATGTGCGCTTACAGGAAATTGGCTCCACGTCAGTCTGGTAGGCTGCAAGATGAAACAGCGAGCTTCTGTAACTGGATCACATCTGAGATGGTGTTCACACTTTCATCCTCTCACATGTGCTCACTTTAATTAAGGTTTGCAGGGATGACGACAGCAATCATGATATATGAGCTTCGTTCTGCTGAGCCCTCTGTTCCTCTCAAGCACCAAGCATTATCTGTCTTATCTGTTTCTGCCATAATACACATTTACGTACGATTAACTCTGCGGAAAAACATCTTGTCGTCAGAGAGGCAGAGCATGGATCACAGGGTGAATGACAGGGAGTAAAAGGGAAGGGGCACCTAATTAAAAATAGCATGTTGGATGATTTATCATTTGAAAAGAAGGACAACCTGTCCCACAGAATGATTCAGGACGTTGGACTAATTATAGACTTATGGTATTAATCACATAAAGACATTTCCTTGCAAAATATAATTCATGCTCAGTGATGAAAATTGAACCTAGTTTATTTACTGCCATAATATTTTAAGATAAATCTGAGAAAGTATTGTTTACAAATCCCAAAGGACTGGCTAGTCATTAGAGTGAGTTTGATAAGGTTCAGATCACCCATCCATCATAGGAGTGATGTAAAATGGCAGCTCTCCAACAAGAGCCTGAAGATAAACAGATACAAATACTTATCATGTCTGTCTAGGCAGAGAGGATCGGCCAGCTTTGACACACAGAATGCATCAATCATTAAGCATTGTCAGGGATAAACCTAACGGGAGGGTGGGAGCAGAAGAATGCCTCTTTACCCCATCACGATCATCCAGAACGGGAAGAGAAGAGTCTTATTATTCCAGACGACTGTTTTAGCTGTCTGCACCCACACCAAGTTGCTGCCCTCCATACCCTTTAGGAAACGACGCTTTATCAGTTTATCAGCTGACTGTTGCCGTCTGGGTTTTTTTTTTTTTTTTGGCAACCACAGAAGTGTGGAGCTGAAGAAGTGTGGTAGTTCAGTTTGACCTGTTTTGCAGTCTATCATGTTAGTCGCCGTTTCTGCTCCAGCCCAGTGCTGTCAATGGCCTAATGCACACGCCGGTTTATAGTCCATTTTCCCCGACGAGACCGTAAAATAAACATCACGTTGTACTGAAGCAGACTTGAAATTAGAGACTGAGACACCTAATTAAGAAAGTGTTTACTGGAGTAATAAATCAAGTGTAGCTTTCACAGCAGTCTGGACATTACAGAAAACAGCTGAATAGTCTGACCACCAGTTCATTTGGTATTTTTTATCCTTCGGCTGGTTAGTTCAGAGGCAACAGGTTAGGCAAACACAGACCAGCATATGTTATGTGCAATTACCTGGCCAGATCGGGTTTATCGTTGATTAGTTAGAATAAGTTAGAGTTGTTTTGAGAACTCCTTTCTTTTTTGCTGTTCTCTACACAGTCAGTTTATAAATCAATGCCCAAATATGCCCAAATTTTACGCATATATGAATATGCAAATGTGCCCTTTTATGTTTTTTGTTTTTTCTTTTTTAATTCTGTCAATCCTGATCAAGGATCCTCAATTGCAAAGAAACAAATCCTTTTGTAAAACTAACCTTTGTGGAAAGACTTTTGCATTAGCTGCCACTTAAAATGGAAGAAGCACAGCTGGAAAATATCATCCAATCTTAAAAAAAAAAAAAAAATTATATCCACCAACATAAACACTTATTCATTTGTTCTCAAACTTAGATTTGGAGAACACTTTAATCCTTGTCATGCTTTTGGAGGTGACACAACTGAGCACAGATGGATAAATTAGGTCACGAATCTCCAGCGTGACTGACAGTGAGTGAAAGATAACGCTGGATGAGGAAACGTGTCCTGTCAGCTTTCTCCTGTGACACTGCAGCCTCTGTGCCAGAGAATCAGGAGCGTCCACCTGAGCCACAGATCACCTGCGAGCGACACAAAGACACACACCTGCTGGTAAGATCCAAACCAAGCTGCTGTTACTTATACCTTTGTATTGATTCTGAATTGTACACAATTTCATGGTACGATGAATGTTTCTCTTTAACCTGTTCCATTCTCTTTACAATTTTCAGAAAGCTTACCTTCCATCAGCAAAAAGGATGGTAAGTGCTTTCTTTCTTTTAAATTAAATGCCTCCAAGATACAAGAAATAATTTGGCTTCTGTTTTGTATCGAATAGCTAAAATGAAGACGAGTGTGTTTGAGCCACAGCAGCAGAACTAACCCACATGTTTGTCTAATGAAGTGTGTCTCAACTCTTGTTGGTCACTGCCTTTACCAGCAACGGTGAAGCCCTGCACTGCATGATCAATCTGAAAGAATGCACATCGCAAATAGCTGCCAATACAATCCCCTGATTTACATGCAGCCTCCAACTTTTATTTTCCATAAATGGAACACAATTGCCAGGAACACAGAGTCCTCATTTTTCAAATTTTTGTCTTGCTGTGAACTTGCTGTGAAACCTGATTAGTGCAGCGACTCAGACTCCAGAAAGGACTGTCTGAGAAGATGCATTAGTTAAACATTCATACAACTTGTGCAGCAAGTAGCAGCATCACTTGATATCGTTGATTTGATTTCATTCTAATGAGCTTGTTAAGAGACTTGAGACTGTCTGATGAGGATAAGTTGATTTAAGGATTAAAGCAAGAGCACGAATTCAGTTTCAGTTGATCACGGCGGTCTAATTTGTGCCATATTGTATTACAATGTGGAAACTACAGGTATGAGTTTCTGTTGTCTCCTCACCAGGTTACAGTTTCGTCAACAGACAGCTTGGAGACAATGCACACTGATGGTGCTTTGAATGAGTGCTACACCTTTTAAAAAAGTAGAAAAAACAAAATAGCTTGAGATGAAGATGGGCTTTAACAGCTGATCCCTCAGATCTGCCCATTAGACGCACTTCACATTCGATGCTTAGTGCGAGTTTAAGGACACTGCTGGCTGCGAGGCAAGAATTAAGCAGGTGTTAAGTGTTCAGGAAATACGAATAAATACGTTTAAAAACTAAATCTAGCTTCCTGCTTTGCTTGCAGCTCTGCGTGTCATTTGCTGAATCTACTTTCTCTCCTGTATTCAATGTCCACATCGACATCCATGTCACAATCTGTCGAGCTGCAGAAATCCACAGACCTCATCGTGGAACTACTGTTGATGATGAAGTCAGTGAAACAAAGTCCAGAGACACTTGGACACATCCTCTGGGGAACATGAAAGTCTGTATAAAAATTTAATCCATCCGTCTATTTAATTGTTGTGAGGATGGACTATCGCTGCTCACGGAGCCACAAGATAAATGGTGGCGAGGGGGAATTTTTCCAGCTTGCACTGATGTCTTTGTAGAAGCTTAATGTTAAAAATAAAAGTTAAATAAGTGCTGATTCACCTCCTAGTGCTAAATTGGGGTTTAAAAATATCAAATGATGAATTCCCACTGCAGGTAAAAGTGTGTATTCATTTCCAAAGACAAACTGAAGTGTAATTTTCAGAACTCAAGACTGCGACACTTCAGTCTAAACATCCTGGTGTTGGCGGAAGAGGATGTTCTCTTGAATACATCACAACACACACAAGCTTGTCTGTGTTTGGAAACCTTGACTGCGAGGCGGTGGAAATAATATTCGCCCACCTGTGTTGAGGCTGCAGCTGCGGCTCATGTTTTATTGCTTTTTCTTCAAGTAGCATTTCCCCAGAGGACGATCAGGGCACCGACAACTGAGACCAGGCACCCATTTTTTCTTTTTCTATGAATAATCAGTTTGACACACATATTTAGGTAAAATCTTTGGTGCTTACAGTGCAGCCACCAACGGTCAACAACAGCAATTCTCAGTATTAATGTAAGTAATGCCCAAATATTGAAACACACATTATGTTAGTTTGGGAGATGCTTAAATGTCAAAACACCTAAAATGTCAGCTGAATTGCTGTTTTTTCATCATTTAAGTTGGTTTATTTTGCTGCTTTTAAGTTAAGGGTAAATTTGCTCAGAATAAAATGAAACAATGTGCAAAAAAATGGAAGGCCTCCAAATTCGAAAATTACCTTCCAATATTGGGTAAATATTTAAACAAGCCAACCTGTTGCTTTGGTGGAGTTGGCAGTTGCTGTGCGAAACAGGCAAATATTGAAATCACATTCTGTCCCCATGAAAAATGTTAGCCGTGGTAAAATAGCCTGAAGAAAAGAAGAAAGCTGCTTGATAAATATGCATTTGTTACTTATTTTGGTCTCTTCCCACAGACGTTCAGAGGCAGCGTGAGACCATTCGTTAACTTCAACGCCAAACATGATGCTGAGGTCCTCCATAAAGCCATGAAAGGAATTGGTTAGTTTTTTCATAGCATTTTAATATAAGAAAAAAAGCATTTATTAATCATTTAAAAACATAATCTCAATTCGGACTGGTCAGAAAACTCTCCATTGTCTCGGTACAATATCCACATTCAGATCCAAGTCATATCACCCTGCATAGAGAAAGGTTTTTTCATCCACTGATGGTCTGATGGTTAATGATGTCAGCACATCACCTGCATCAATTTTCACCCCTGCAGGACGTTTTTCAGAGCACAGACACGAGAAAACAGACCCATTACTGGTCCAGCTGTGCTGTTAGACCATTAACGCTGCAGGTACACTGATGGGAAGGCTGAGCTGCAGTCCTGAAGTTAAAAAAGACCCAATCACTGATCAAAGTGTCTCACACGGTGCTGCAGACACTTCAGCAGCACCAAATCGGGATGAGATGTGACAGATCTATTTAATCAGTTTGGACTGCAGCAAGCAGCTCTACGCGTGTGTGCTCTGTTGGTGCACGTGATGGCAGAGTTCCTCCATTTGTGAGCAACTCCACCAGCAGAGGAAAAATAGTCAATTAGCTCTAGCAAGTTCATTCAAATTGAATATATCAGTACATTTAGGTGGGAAAGCTATTTTAGTCACACATTTCAGACAGATTTATTTAATATGACTTTATGCAATGTAAATATTTACTAAATGCACTAAATCGCTTTAAAAAAGTTTAATTTGCTTCCCTCTAAATTCAGTACAACAATGAAACAAACAGCACGTCTGTCAGGAAATGCTTAACCACGTGCCTATCTCGACAACGCGTGCAATCCTCTGACACATGGAAGTAATTGTGCTTTAGGGTGTGTGGTCCAATTAGAGGTAAAGTGTCACCAAGTTTGAAATTTAAACTGTATACGAACATCCAAACAGAGTCCACAGTGCAAAGTTATGTCCACAAACTGCTGTGCAAAAAGGCAGTAATGAGCACTTACTGTGCCATCGCCATCATCACAGGGAGACAAATAAAAAACAATATGGGAGCACAAACAGAGAGTGGGCCAGCGAGCAATCCCAAACGCTAATTTACTGATGATAGATAATAATATGTAAATGTGACACTGAACAAAGACATTTTTAACTGAAGTAATGTGACGTGAGGGTTCACCGGTTAGAGTGGAGTTTTCTGTTTCCAGTTCAGGCCTGTTCTTCCAGCATTTTCATAGACGTTATTAATTTCATCGTAATGAGCAAACAGCTAATAATTACATTTAATCACGCTGTGTTCAGATGGCCGTTAGCTCTGTGCCCGCAGATGAAGCTCCCCCATTTCAGTTAAACGCAGCAGATCTGATGAAAGAGGCTTCCTGACGGACTCGAGCTCGACCTAACGCCATCACTGCAAAGCACAACATTTACCTCCGGTCGACCTTCCCATGGTCAAGAGAGGCAAAAAACAGCCGCTGCTTTCTGATAAGCCTTTAAAATACATTTCCTCATCTGATTTTCTTCCTCTCTCGGGTCCCTCCATTGCAGCTTTGCTCCTTTCAGTCTGTAAACAACTCCAAACCTGTCAATTTTATTTTCACGCTATCTTAAAATAATCCTCGCACGGCCATAAGTACAGATTTAAGTGGCCTTAATCACTCTTGTCCATTCTTTGCCAATTAATGTTAATCTCTGCAGGCATTTGCAAGAGATGAATCATTTTAATATTATGACAATGTCAGCATCTTGTGTCATGCGGTCTTTGTCTTGGCTGAGAGCTGTTCACATTTAATAAAGATTCATATTTAATTGTTTGGCCCTTGATCTCATTTTCTTTTCTCACGTGACCGATGTTTAATTGCAGAGATACACAATTAGAAACTCAAAACATCTTTCCTAAGTCATTAGTGGGAATCAATGGGCCCGATGACAATCGCTGAATTAAAGTTGTGCTGCAGGCGTGTTTCAGCTGATGCATCCCCAGTCTCATGTAACTCCACTGACCACGAGCAGCTTTTCTCCCTCTTTATCTTCGACTCCTGCTTCCTGCCGGTTGTGTTCCCTCGCAATTAAAATGTGCAATAAAAAAAAAGAAAAAGGAGTTTAGAGGAGGAGAACCATGTTAACCTACAGTCTGGCTGCCTTCCCAGATAAGTGTGCCGTAATTATCGTGGAGCAATTTTGAACCTTAACTGAAAATGTCACGTGCTGCTCTATTTTTTTTGTCCTCATAGTTTAACACCACAGGGTGTCAACATTATGAGATTGATGCAGGTGTAGCTGAATATTTTATTATTGCAGTGTGTGTGTGTGTGTCACCATCAGCAGCCCTCCCTGGAACCTAGTTTGTTGATCTTTATTGGGTGGAATGACCTTTGTGTGTCAGGGAGGGCAGTGCTACACCTCAGTGAATACGGGGGGGAATAAAGGACAGAAGACGTAGGAGGATGGACAGGGGAAGGGAAGCTGCTGGTGGAGTGAAGGATCCTGTGCTTTTCCTGCCACCTCACTCAGGATTAAGAGAGTCCAGAGGGTTTCTGTGTCGATGTCTGGAGCGGTGAGTGAAGGTGTCCCAAAAGAGGAGCTGAGTCAAAGACGGGCTACATAGTGATGGAATGAAAGAGCTGCTCAGCCCATTTTAGGCAGGATTCATCGATTCTTCATGACGTGACACCACACATGCATGTGGGAATTCCCTAAATACGAGTGAGACCATCACCAGGGCCCTCGGCTCCCCACGCTCCCCACCCTGTGTTGGGAGAGGCCGTGCTGCTCTGAAGCTTTTTTGTCCAGCTGAGCCGTTTTCCGCGAGGCGCTGGTGCCTTTCATTAGTTATTGATTACAAGATCATGGGTCTCTTAAGTCCTTAAATCCTCATCTCTTGCTTTAAAGGGTTGGCGCCTCATATGGGAATATATACCAACCAAATGAGTTGTTGGGTGTTAACACACTAATTTGCTATTAGCTCATTGTTTATGGGAAAATGAGTTTTGACCAAAGGGAGAGAGCCGAGGGAATTATTTAACGCCTCTTTGATTTTTTTTTTTTTGTCCAGGTACTGATGAAGATACCATCCTCATGCTCCTGGCGGCACGCAGCAACGATCAGCGCCAGCAAATTAAAGCTGCGTACAAAAAGGCCTATGGAAAGGTGAGGTTGGCCGTTGGGAATGGCAGCCAGCAGTCACATGGAGCATCTGTGTCCTCCTCAGCCTGAATGTCACGAAAGTGTAACAGCACAGAGGACACAGATGTGTGTTAACGTTGAGTTTATTATTTTTGCCTGCAACCCCATTATTAACCCAATTTGCTTAAATAAGAGGCTGTTGATGTTCTTTTTTTTTTTTTTTTTGCAGTTTCACAAAAAGTACAAATCCAGTCTTCCCAGTCAAGCTGACAATAATCAGCCATGCAGTCATGACAGAAATGCTGCCTAAGCATTGTGTGCAACTGTATATATTTATATAAATATATAGCATCCCTCCCCGGTGCCATTTGTCTGCAGAACGAACAGAGGCAGGAAGATCAATTTCCTCTTGGTCTCCATGGACCAGAGTGCGTCACATTCAGTTACACCATAAAGGCATTTCTCCGTCCCCTGTCTTTACTGTTCCAGCCGCTGTCAGGCCGTTTTATGACCACCTGTGGATTGAAAGCATCGAGTTAATTTGCTTTCTGTGGAGGTTATTGAAAAGCCTTTTACCAAATGTAATTGCTTCCTGGAGTATAAATAGATGATGCAGTTGGAACGATCTGAGGAACATCGGAGAAATCACAGAGGAGCCCCTGGAAGATCTCTGAGCATCGCCTGTATTTTTTCAAAACGAGCCACAGAATGAGCTCAATTTGCTTTTATCGCTAGTTCAGCGCGCTTTTATGGCAGGTCATAAAATGCAATAATTGCTCGAGACATGTCCTTAAACTGCTCACTCGCAATAACGTCAGAATCCAAACCCGGTGCAAGGAAGTTGAGAGATAAAGTGATAATGAACTCCATAACAATGATATCTGTTGGAGTTCAGTTTTCTGAATGTCTGTTTGGCTGTCTGGTGCACCTTTTTTACTCTGCCTCTAATTCCACTGACTTTCAAACCAAAATGGGATAAAAAAAAAAATAAAAAATGTAGAACTCAGTTTGTATGTTGAGGAGCTACGGCCAAGCACAGGAGATCATGGAGTTTATGCTGATATGATATACACCAATCAGCCATCACATTAAGTCTAACAATGTGTAGCTTCACCCTTTGAAGCCAGAACAGCTGCTGAACCATTAATACAGTATTGTTAACCTGCTGAGAGAGGCTGCTGCCATGAAGGAATACTGATTCAGTAAAGAGCTGGATTATTCTATAAGCTCTTGATCCTGCCTCTGGATCACCAGTTTTCCTTCTTTCGGCACATCCCAAAAGAGCTGCAGTGTCAGCTGTTCTCTCTCGCGTCCTCGTACTTTCCTAGTTTTTAACAACTTCATGACAAAAATGATCCCGTAATACCAAATCCACGTCCCCTGCAGGTGGTCATAATGTTATGGCTGATTTGACGCTGACGCTGATGTTTTCATTTAGGCTTCAGGTATGAACTGACGCCACGACACCAGCGTTTCTCATCACTGATTCTTCTGCTCCTGTTGTCATGAATCATTATTCGACCCCAGGACCTGCTCAGCGCGCTGAAATCGGAGCTCGGCGGGCTGTTGGAGAGTCTGATTGTGGCCTTGATGACTCCACCTCGATCTTATGATGCATCTCAGCTGCACAAGGCTCTCAAGGTATGTACAGTAGGTCCACCGTGATGCTGCACCTGCTGATTTCTGATGTATCGTCTGTATCTCAGTAGGTTCACAATCACACGCAGCATTGCTAATCTCAATTAGAAAAGAGAAAATCATCCATTCAACAGGCACCAGCAGCTCATCAGACTCATTACAGAAAGACAATTTTCAAGGTTTAATAGTATGAGCAAAGGTGAGGTCATAAACTGATTCATCAGAGACATAAAATATCCAAACAGAAAACAACCTTGTCAACAGGGGTGTTGTCGTTGAGGATAAAACCTAGAATGTTGACCCAGGTCTTCATATGTTGTTATTTCCATAAACTGATTCATCTGAACTTTCTTTTTGTGTCTCATTTAACCCTTTGTCAGAGGTTGTTCAGGACCTGAAAGCTCATCTTACTGCCCCTTTCATCTGGTTTTTAAACTCCATGACATCATTTTATTTTATTCTTTATACTATATTCTTTTTATGTCACATTCAAGGCTTATAAAGTTTGGAGGAAATGGGATTTTGCAAACTCTTTAAGATTACAGTGAGCTGTTTTTTTTTTTTTTTGCTCTCATTACTTTTTCAGCACATTTGCATCAGCAGTGAAATGAATGTTCAATCAAAGTCAAGGCCAGGCATCGAGCACCGGCCCTCAGTATTCCCATCACGCTCGCTGCTCCATTTGTTTTGGTATTTCAGACTTTTTTTTTTTTTTTTGCTTAAGTTAATTACAGCAAAGAGAGGAAAACCTCAAAGCGAACTACAGCACTGAACCTGTTCTTTCCCCGATTACAGAGCTCAACGGGGACTTCAGACTGCCTCCAATTTTCCACATTATCCCCAAAAATTAGATTTTTTATTTCGATCACATGTATAGTCAAGCCTGGAAGAACACACAGCCACAAAATTGCACGTTGTTTCATATTGAGCCCTTCCATATATCGTGTTTGGTTCCCAGGGCGCCGGGACTGATGACGACGTGCTGATTGAGATCTTGGCCTCCAGGACCGGAGAACAGGTCAAAGACGTCATCAAAGTGTACAAGAAAGGTGACTTCCTCAGCCGTGAAAGGCGAACACAAAAACAGATGGCACTTTTACTGTTTACTGTTTTTAATGGCCCTCAAGGAAGAGACAAAATTAATATATTTGGCTTTGCTTAGCTTCAGACACAAAAATAAGTTCAGACACATAAATGACTGACAATTGAAAGAAAACGACCCGATTAAGAACAGGAAATGATCTGATTGTTTGGTTAAATAAAACCACTGAAACAAACTGTTTAGAGGTTTAACACATTAAAATTTGTTTTCTTTCCATGAAAATGTCAGGGTTTCTCCACCAGAACAACTGACTATCCTGATTTGTTTTAAGAGTGATGCAAAACCAAGATATGAGTGTTGGACACTTAAATTTCAAGTTGTTTCCTGATGTTAAGGGTCTGAGATTACAACGACTGTAATAACAACTTCCCAGATCTGAGTTGAGCTTTTTAGCCGGTCACCATCTTTAATTCGTTCTGTTTGATATAATTTAGACCATCTCGTTCTGGTCGTGTCTCTGCTGTCTTTGGGTTCTATGGGGCAGAAGAAAAGTAGCTGACCTTTACATAGATTTTTTTGTTTCGTACAGCCTTTTAATATTGACCATATTTTCCCCACAGTAGAGCAGAAACAAGGCTTCTGTACGAGCACGAGAGCTATTTACAGTATAGATTATTGTATTGCTTTTCCAAGTTTGTCAGCGCTTTTCCATCAGAGTAATGAGCATGTCTCTCAACATTATTCATACTTAAATGCATCGCTGCAAGAACGTCTCTAAAATAGCAGCTTTAAATTGTAACAAGCCGCAAAGGAAAATTGAAGCCGACAACAAAGGCCCAAAGGCGAAGGGGCCAGTTTATTTGATCTGGACAAAAGAGAAGGCCATTCTGGCTGTTGGCTGACTAATCAAATCTTTGGTGTCAGACATCCAGCTGCAGAACAGAGGACGGCCCACGAGCTTCGATCCTAACCATTAGCGCCTGTAGTGAAGTGTAAGCAATCTTCTGCTCCTTTTTCTCTTCTTTCCTCCAGAGTTTGGCAGTAAGCTGGAGAAAGATGTCTGCGGCGACACCTCGGGACATTATCAGAAACTCCTGGTGATCCTGCTCCAGGTAGAAGAGTGTTTCCTTTTTCCCGATAATGAGAACCTCTGGTGATACCTCTCCAAACTCACGGGGTTCAGGTGTGGGTTTGGAAAGTGGAGGAGGGGTGGGAATGTGTTTTGGTTTACAGATGGAAATGCAATCCTCGCAGTTCGGGGGCACTTAGAGGATAATGTGCTCCCCCGGGGTTACCTGAGTTGACAGAAGGTCTCGGCTCACCCTGTTTCCATCCAAGCTGACCTATTTTTGCTCTCTGTTTGTCCACCTGCTCGTCTGTCTGTCTGTCTGGTTGACAGGGGAGCAGGGAGGAGGGAGTGGATGAGAGCAAGATCGAGAAGGATGCTCAGGTAGGGGGCAAGACTGTGAGAGAAAACCAGGACGGAGCAGAAAGAAATGTTGGCTTTATATATCTATAAGTTTGTGGTTATTGCAGGTGATCTGTTGTCTGAAATGTCTGACTCATACTCCACTTTTTTTATTTAAAATTGATGAGTCTTCTAAACAAATATCATGAATGCATGGTGGATCTTTTTATTACTTTTGGTAGAGCTATTAGACTTCAGATGTGTGTACACAACTCATTTGAACTGATTGATTTTGAATGATGGTTTTAATGGCAAGCAAAGTTTCAATCAACCGCGGAAATCTATTTTTTTTATTTTAAATCCAATTTTAAACTGAACGTATTGACCATCAGATTTTTCTTTTCTGCCACTGTCATATCTTGCAGCACAGTATCCATTCATAATGACCTTTTTGTGGTTATTCTTAAATTGAAAGAACTTGGTTAAGGTCTTGGAAAGAACCTGTTTTGTCTTTCATTGCCTCTGAACTTAATCCATCCAGAGTGGGTGACCACAGATTGGGGAACCATTTTGTATTACATTATAGTTTCTAGGAGAACATGTAGGTGCTAAATCTCCAAAAGAGTGGTAAAATATTTGCAATTATAAATTATCTTTGATGTTTCAAAAAACAAATAAGAACATATTTGAACAGTTAAAGCCACCGTATTATTTAAGCATCAAAATTCAACATGCTTCAAACAGTGAAAACGCAGGACGGACCTTTACAGCAGGTAGATGACCGCTGCACCAGATTTATCTTTATTTCATTTTCGTCTTTCAAATGTCAGCGTGCTGAGGATTTGATCATGTCTGTGAGCTTTTCTCCAAAGTGCAGTGAAGCTAAAGGCCAAGAAAGGCTTGAGCAGGTTTTTCCCAGAAGAACAGTCAATAGAATAGATTCATTAAGCTTCAGGACGGGAACATCCTGCTTCTCACGAACTATCCCATAATATCACCATCACATGTACACTTAGACACATGTATCTAAACGCACAACGCTTGTACTGTGGTATTGAACTGTTCTATTCAATCTATCTATTCAACTGAACGCTTAAATTTCAGTTACCTGATTACTGAAAACTACCTTCAAGGTTTCTGCAGAAGGACTTGAAATCTTTGCAAAACAAAGACAAAGTGAGGAGAAACAAACTTTTCTGTTTTTGTTTTTGTTTTTTTGTTTTTTGGCGCAGTAAAGGATCTTCTATCAGAGCTGTCATTCCTGCTCTGTCTGAGCCAACCAATAAGTCATGTCACAAGGTTGATGAGTGTGCTCGAGTGTGTATTTGCCCCAACAGGACTTGTATGCTGCCGGCGAGGGCAAGTTTGGCACCGATGAGGAAAAATTCATCACAATTCTTGGCAACAGGAGTGCAGAGCATCTCAGGAAAGGTGAGTTTGTTGGTGTCAGTGCGTCTGAATGTTGTGAATGTTGTCGGTCGCCTGCAGGAGAGAGGAAGGAAAAGTTACAACATGTTAAATATTATTTCCTAAAAAAAAAAAAAAAAAATCTGAATGGGCCAGATGCTGTTGAAATACATGTTTTACCGCATCAACATACCAGAGAAGAAATATGGAGGACACGTACATCCAGAAATGTAAGGGATTTTTTTTCACATAAGAATAAAGTAATAAAGAAACATAACTCACAAATATACTATTTTAATGGTAAATAGTGTGATAAGAGGTCAACAGAGACTGACAAAAGCTAAAACTTTCTCAAAAGTCCTCAGAACATGACACATTTCTATGATTGAGTTATAATTATAATGATAAACTCTGTTTAGTTGCAGGCTTTTTAGAACCCTTAGAGCCCTAATACGCTTTAAAATGTGTATTTGAAAATACACAATGTACATGGGTCTCTTATTCTGAAAGAGCAAAGCAGTAGTTCAGAGGTCACTGTGTAGTTTAGGCACACACGTACACACCCCTCCCATCTGGAAGTGAATGAATTCATATCGCCTTTGCAACAATACAAGTCCCTGGGACACGATTGTACGTAACGGTAGTTAACTGGGGACGTGCTGCTGCAGGTGAGCTGAGACGTGTTGACAGGATTCAAGCTTCTCACTCTTTTTGTGCTCCTGTAAAGCCTGCGCGTTGGAACTGAAATTAATTGGTCCGAGTCTCTTGCATTGGAGAGTTTGGTCCTTGAAAGTGTGGAAACCTTGTATGTCCTTGCCCAAACAAAGTTTTAGAGATGAAGCATAAAACAATATAATAAAATCAGACTCATAATTAGTACAGCAAAGATTACACAGAAAATGGAATAACATGACAACTTAAGAAAGGAAAAATAAAACTTTCAGCTGGAAAAAAATCTGATGAATTGATAATATATCCGATGTAATGGAGGAAAACTTTAGTCTCGGGCTTTAATGACCAAAACATCGATTTTAAATTTCTGTAATGTCTTCCCTAAAATATTTAACAAAAATATGATGAAAAAAACATGTTGAGTCAGGAGAGCATGAACGTTCGTTGTGTGTTTGAGCAAATGAGCGTCTGTTGTTTTCCTGCCTCACTCCAACATTCAGTCTTCCTCTTAATCCTCTCGAGGTGGTTTGGTGCCGTGTGGAAGCCCATTTCAACTACCCTGCTTCCCTTTTCACTGGACCTGAGGGAGTTTAAATTTAAATGTCACTTTTAAGGCTTTAGCAAATGCAGCATGTGGTTGTGTGTTTGGGTATTATACCATTATCAATACATGTAAAAGTGCTACGCAATGAAACGTAGAAAACGTTTGGTTAGCTTTCAATCACAACAACAAACCGTAAAGTGAAAAAGCACTTATGTTGAAAACAGCCCGACCTTTTTAATGCTGCAGTTGGAGCACATTTAAGCATCCCTGCTGTTTTGTTTTGTTTTGTTTTGTTTTGCTCTCCAGTGTTTGACGCCTACAAGAAGCTCTCTGGCTCAGATATAGAGGACAGCATTAAAGGAGAGACAACTGGGAATTTGGAGGGCTTGCTGCTTGCTGTTGGTAAGCCCCGTGATTTATCCAGATGATACTTTGCAGACCATAAACAGGAGACAGAGAGAAGTGACCTTTTTCTCTGATGTCCTTGTTAAAATGACATACAGCAGATTATAACACTTGACAGAAAAAAGAAGAAGAAAGAAACAACACAGATATCAGATTAACATGATAAACATACAGTGACTGGGTTCTGTTTTCCTCCACAGTGAAATGTGCCAAAAGCGTCCCTGAGTATTTTGCTGAAAGCCTGTATAAATCTATGAGGGTACGTGTTTTATTTCTCTCCATGAAAGGGTTTACTCCTCAATCAGACATCGATAACCCAGAATGCACAACGTATTCTGTCCCGTCAGTATGCATTTTCTGTCAGTGGTTTCTGCCATGAAAGAAAACAGTGCATGATGCATAACTTATGGTTAGGTCGCATTGTGTTAAGTTGTGTATGTCTACAGGACTTTACTGTGTGACTTAATACGTTGTTATTTTTGAATTTGGTTGAATGTTTAGCGCGCCGGGACCGATGACGACACGCTGATGAGGATAATGGTGTCCAGGAGCGAGGTGGACATGCTGGACATCAGAGCCTGCTTCAAGAAGATGTACGGGGAGTCACTGCACACCACCATCCAGGTACCGCTTCCTCAGAGGAGGTCTTATCAGCCTTCCTCAAGAGGATGTGATGTCATTCTCTTCACATCTGCCCTCCTGGCGTTCTGTTAACACACTCATGCATCTCACTGTCGGCCTTCAAAGCAGCAGATGTGTGTACGACGGCTTTGCTGCACGCACGTTATTCATTTCAGTGATGGAGCGGAGATTAGTCTTTATTTTTAAAGCCTTCTTCATCCTGATGAAACTGCTTCACTGCCTTTCCCACCAGCCAAAGTGAATAAATCTGATTCTTCTGGGGCCAGATGTTCCTACAGAGAGGAGTTACTTCCATTCTCCTGTGAAAAATGCTAATATTGAATAGTTAGATGAGCCTTTATGACAGAACCTTTTAATACAAGCTGTACAATATATCACTGAACCAAAATGTAATTTAACAGGTTTAGTAAAGTGCTTTTTATTTTATTGTGGCTATCATTGATTTAAATTTCAAGACTTTTCAATATTCAATATTCAATATTAATATTTCCGGCAAAAACCTTTTTATTGAAGTTTTATGACTTTTCATCAGAATAAGGTCAACCAAAGATGTTACAAATAACCTGACAGACAGCTGATGTGACGCTCATTTCATGGTATTACGCAGAACAAATGCTCTGAAATTATCAATATAATGATTTTCTACTATCATGCAATTATAATAAATAATATAAAAGTTGTCTAACTTCCATTCACATCAACATCCGTATCTTGAAACTTGGATTTCAACAATTTAAAAAAAAAAAAAAAGAGCTAAAAAAAAGAATCTTAAAGCTGCCTTGATACGTCTTGTGATCATAAGTGCCAGACATCGGAGACTTTCCCATCACCACGTTCCTTCTCTCCCACGAGCTGTAAATATCAGCAGTGAAAAGGTTTATTGTTTTAATTTTTCTGCCTCAACATTTTTCAGCCATATTCCATCTCTCCGAGCTCGTGGCAAACTGTAGGTCTGAGACACAGCGAGCTGAGAAAAAGAAACCAAACCGTCAGCTTGCCATGTATTTCATTGTTCAGGCTGCAGATGTGAGCTGCTGAGTGATGGAAAGTGTGCACTTCAGTCTCTGAGTTGTAATTCAGCTGTAAATCCATGAGCTGGAAGTGACACGTGGATAATTTGTAACAGCTAAAGATTTCCCACTTGCAAAAACAAGATGAGTCTAAGTAAGCTACAGAAAGTTATTAAAAAAAAAAAATATTATTCAAAAGCTCTACATTGAAAAAATAAATAAATAAAAATAAGATATGAAATCTTTATGACTCCTCTTGACTATGAACTACGACAAACGTAACACAAAAAAAGCAAAAGTAACTGAAATTGAAACTCCAGCAAGCAACATTCAATTAAAAATAAATGAACATAAAAAAAAGAGAAAGTAGAATAAATTAGCATTTAGTAAAACGATTAGATTGCTCTGGTATCAGATGGTCGTCATCTATCATCATGAAAAGCAATAAATGATGACAACAGAAGCAATTTGGAGTTCAGGAGAAATTCACCATTTCGAGAGGAGGAGCAGCAAATGTTGGAAAAATGGGCGACAGTTGGCGTGTTGAAAGACGGCACTGATGTCAGTGTATGAAAGGTCCTCACCGTACATGGGAGGGACTCTGATACGACCACGTCTGTTCTCTGCAGGAGGACACGAGCGGAGACTACCAGAAGGCTTTGCTCTACCTCTGCGGTGGGAATGACTGAGGCTGCACAGGAGAACTGGTTATTGATTCGGTTGTTGACTCTTTCTGACTTTAGTGTGTTACTGTTTGAATCATTGTCAAATATCCACCTGTCATTTGGAGATATGAATATATCTGCTGTGTTAACAGAGGTTGGTTTGTGTGTTTGCGGTGTTAACACTTGATGTTAATGTTGAGATTAACGATTTGAAATGACTGAATATTGGATCCATTTGAAAAAAAAGTTGTTGTTTGTTTGTTTTTCTTTGGTGTCATTTGGCTCCAGTATCGGCAGGTACTCGCCTTATTTGTGCACAGCTCTCACAGCTCGTGTTAAACGTGACTTAGAAAATGCAGCACTGCTGCTGAATTATTAAACCCTCCGTGCACTCCTGCTCTCATTAATCACAAATGAACCGATGAGCTGGACTTAAATTACTGTGCAGCTGTCAGTGATTAATAAATAATGGGACACTATTAGACATTTGTTGACTCATATAAAGACGTCGACAGCATCCATGTCATTCTGAATGGAGAGGCCTCGTGTCAAATTGGCTCCTTTGTGGACACGAAATTGGAAATGACTTCATTTTGCTGGAGTTGCACCACAGGATGGCAGCAGAGTTTGAAACCAGCAGGCTGTTTCATTTACAAGAGCAACCCTGAAGTGAAACATTCAACGTTGAATAAACTGATAATAATGTCATATAAAGAAATAATCTTTCCATGTAATTCTGCTGAAAGTAGGAGATTGAGAAATGCGTACAATTTTTCTTTTACGTTTGTAGATGTGTGATACTTTTTAGTATGTTTTTCTGTATATGATTTCTTCTGCAGCAGTTTGATATATCAAGTGAATATAAATATATTTCCCAATTATTTGTTCCGTTTTTATTTCTATGCTTCTCGAACAATTGCACCAGTTTCTCTGGATTTCTATATTTGCATTCAACACATGAAGCTCTTTGAAGGGAACACACCGGTTCGAACATTGAGCTTGTTTACTTTCTACACGCTCTGTGCTGTGAATAGAAATTTAAGTTTGCATTCATCACTTAGACATTGAGCTGGTCTGTGTGACGGAAAATAAAAGCTGAGTGGTGATTTCTGGGCACCTTCATGGTTCACAAGTACTCATTATGTTTATGTCCTGTCTGCCAGATGTTCAAAAACTACCTGAAGGTTAACGATGGAAATTTTTTTCATGTATTTACATGCTTTTTCCTTCCAGATTCCCAGTTTGTCTGCAGACACGGAATCCATCTCATCTCATGTTCCGGTCAGAAGCCGTAGTTGTATTTCTGAGCTCCTTATTGCAGTTGAGCTCTTACACATGATGAGATGAGAATCATGAATATACATATTGTTTTATATTAACGTTGGAGACTTACCTTAAGAAGGTCTCTGCATTGATGGTATTTTATCTATAAACTTTATGGACGAATCTATTCATGTGTCACAGAAAGAAAATACAGTTTAAAAGGAAGGAAAATGGAAAATGTCCAACTTTAATGTTTTCACTCCAAAATTACAATACAGCAAAGAGAGAGGAAAAAGTCCTCAGTTCACAGAAAACAACTCAAAATTTGAGAGGAATTGATTTACATTTGAATTTATGCTGAATATCTGATTCTCTCGTGCAGTGTGATACATGTGATACTGCAAACTGATCTTATGGGATTTATTTCAGCATTTTTTCAATCAGGACCCGTTCTAGTCCACGTAGTTACTGTAATACCTTACAAATTCAAACTAAAAGCTTCAACACAACACACCCTGTCCAATCCAGGATGAACAAAAACACAAAAACAACTTCGACATCTGATGATTTACTCCTCATTTAGATCACAGATGTTTTCGTTCACAGGCTCATTGTCGAACACCTCGGATGTGCTATGACACAAAAATCCGTGCAGGAGGTTTGTCAGCAGACTGGTTGTTTGGTTGTTAGTCTCGGAGCATGAGTCTGCACTTATGTGGCTGGTATCTGTGAAACCTGTCATAAATCACTTGTTGTCTGTCCTGGACTGTCGTTGAGAGAGAGATGCTGTTAACAAACCTCTGCTGTCACGTTTCATGTCCAAAACGACAAAAGGTGGAAAAATGTGTATTATTTTAATACCTGAGAGACTTCTGTTGAGTTTCTGCTGTAATTTTCTTGTTTTCTCAGCTCTGTTTTAAAGAGGTGACTTTATATCTCCCTACTTTGAGTTTAACCAAGCCCCACAGCTCTCAGCCAATCAGGAGCCACGAGCAGTCAGGCCACCGGAAGGTCTGCACCAGTCAAGGTTCACCAAGGAAAGATGATTTGGCTCCGCTAACGAAAAGGAAATGAATGTTTCTGCTTCCAGAGAAATATTCCTTTTCTAATATGTCTTTTTATAAGGCGTGAAGTCCGGAGATAAGAAGTTCCTCTTCTTATGTGCCACATTCTTTCATCATCATTTTTATCAAATCGTGGGTTGGCTGTTTATTGTGCTATCAAACGGTGATGCTTTTAGATGCCTCACCAGAGGCCGTCTCATGGCCACCATGTTGTTTTTCCTCAGCTCTTAAGATTACAGTAACAGCTCAATGCTTTCTATATTGCAGCAAACATAAACCATTAGTGGATGCTTTTAAAGCCAACTTGTCAATTCGGAATAAAAACTTCTGTCTTGATAAAGTTTTTATAGGAACACAAGATCATTGCATCGCATTTCACAAGCAGCCAGCAGAATCAGAGTGTTGTGTTTTCAGCAGCTTGGGTCTTAAAGTTTTGCCTGAAGGAATCAACTCCATAAATATACGACTGAACTCGCTGCACCACCTCAGTTATTTTGCGACTACCCTCTAATTAACCTTTTCTTCAGTGTGCCATATCTATCACCAGCCAAGAGCGTAGTGCAATTTGTTCGCCTTAGGCATATAACCACTGTTCTATAGTTACAAGTTCATCTACATTATCCGAGTACAGTTGCCTGGCTTTATGAATAGTTATGACAGGTTACATTGCCATGAAGGATATATTATGTCAATGCCTGCTATTTATCATGGTGCTTTGATCAATAAAGAAATACACGTAAAAGAATATTTTTCATGTCAAACACAACGTCAACCAGATATTATCAGGTTATCGTGGAAATTACGCCCATTAAAATACAGATTTAGTTTATTTGACAGACTGGGTATGATTTATTTAGCATCAGATTAGAGTTCAGATGAGAATTAAACAGGTTTATTAACACAATGCGGCATTTCACAGTGTGTTACTTTAGAAAAGGAGAAGAACAAACAGAAACTGACACAAGTGTCGGAACAACAACACCCAGCATCCTTTGCGTCTGCGCAGAGTCAGTCGTCGCATGCGGATGACGTCAGTCCCGCGGGGACCGTGTGTGTTAGAAAATTAATCATTTCTAATATTTATTTTTCACCTGTTTCGCCCCTTCTGTGACTTTTTTCCACGTCGGAAACATCAAGATTGAAAGTTTCTGCGACGGAAATCCAGGAAGTGGTGAGTTTGAGGAGTTTATCTGGACTTTACTGTGTCGATAGAAAAAACATGACCTGTTATTCATTTATTTATTTATTTATTTATTTGAATTTCGGCTCTCACCGACAGTCAGCAGATCAGTAGTCAGATATCGGTCACCTCATGGTGGATAAACTAACAAACTAAAGCCAGATGGACTTCCACTGGGTCTAACGTCTAACATCATCAATCAGCAGGTGGAAAATCACAATTTTACCAACATTTCATAGATTTCAATCCCAGTATTTTGTGATTTTAAGCTTTTACTTTGTTTAATTGGCTCCCTTGGATGACTTATAGAGTACTTAAAATGCTTCAGAAACCCAAAATGTGTTGATTATCACTTCACTTGGAGGGAACCCCCCCAATTTATTAGTGCATAATTTCAGCGATTCCATATGACAATGTGTTTATTCCAACATGGGATTTTCTGTAAGGCTGCTGAGAGGCTGAGCTTTAATGGATTTCAGCTGTGGGTGACGAATCAGCTTACAGCAGGAGATGGAGATGGAATCATCAAGATAACGACAGTCATTCCTCCTTCCTCTGCCCTGAGGCGGATCTGTGGGTGGAGGAAGCCGCCTCTGCCTCCTGACATTTATTTAGCTGAACAAGAGCTAGATATCATCAAAAGATTCGTGTGTCGTATCCAAGCAAACAAATAATGTGCTAAGCACCTTTTGAAGACGGCTTCCTCTCTGTGTGATTGTTGAATGTTGACACCGACGCCCGTCTGTTTGCTGTTGGTGTTTCTTTTTTTTTTTTTGGTTTTTTGTTTTTTGTTTGTGAGAAAAATCCTAAAGTGACATCAGATTATCAGCAAGAAATTCCCGAAACAAGTAAAAGACTTGTTTGTGTTACGAGACGGGTCGATTCAGAAAAACATTCATTAGTTTTTCACCACTTAGTCCAAATAACTCTTAACACAAAAAAAATCTGATTAAGTAGGTTTGAATATGTCAAAGTAAATGAGTTCAACTTGACAGAAAGTAGTAAACATTCCATTCCAAACTGTGTTATTAACATAATTTGACATGACCATAACTAGATTCACTATTGACTGAGTTCTTTTTATGATTTGGTGGGAAGTTTCTCTGAATGTGTTACAAATGCCAAGTGTAGCATTGAATTCCCTGCTGCCGGAGGTTTTTATGATTTCACAATGAGACAGTAAATTCAGAGGCTCGTCTGTGCCAAAGTATGCAAGCTAAGGCTTCAAAAATCACGTTCCCTCTGGTTAAATTACTCTGTCAATACCCACCATGCTCAAACGTCTAATCCCCTAATAAATACCTTTGATAGGAATGTACACGCACGTTGGGATGATCAGAAAGAGGCTTTGACACAGAAGGAGGTGTTTTAGAAGGACATCCCAGCTCTGGTAACGTTTTTGGAGAAGCTCAATGGAAAATAAATACCTTTAAACTAAATTATGCAGAAATCCATTGCAAAGAGATGCATTGATTGTACTCCAACGTGTATTTATTCAAAGCCTTATTATGTCTCATTATGTTTGGCTTTTGTGCAGTATTTTATTAGAAAAGCAAGTTATCGCCCCGTTAAATCTCTCTCTAATGGAAAAATCATTAAGCAACATTAAAAATAGATAAAAATTGTATTTAATAAGGCAATGAGCACTATTCACACACTAGATCTGTTACAAAGGTTTGCACATGCAAAATGCAACTATTCTTTTGAACTTTTTGCAAAGCAGAAAGCATCTGTAGAGTCTATGAGAAGAAGATATGTATTGATGTGACAGTGTAGGGAACTGAATATATTTTATGAGAGTAGTTCAGTTTAGTTCCCTTTTTTTCTGCATCAGCAATCATAATCCTGCACCATCGTAAAGAAGAAGGTGCAAAAACTCGACCAGTACTCCTCTGCCACCTTCTCGTGCCTGGATTGGCCGGATTTGGATTTGACAGCTCGGGGTGCCGGGGGTGAACTGTGCTTTATTTAATCTGAAATGAGCCTCTAGCAGCATTCCTGCACATCCCTGCCCTGACCAGTGCCGTGCCGTCCTTGCACAGCTTTCTCTGCTTCTTCAGCGCCCTGGCAATTTGCTTCCAGTAAAGTTTGTCATTCGAGGTGTACTGGGGACAGACGGAGGGCTGGGCAATGTATTCGCAGCTGAAGTTCTTGTTTCGCTTCTTGCAAGTGACGGTGAGGATGACGAGATTGTGGCCTGTCGCGGCCCACGTGCATTCAAACCTGCCTTTGGTGAGCAGATAAATTAGGATTAAGTGATCAGAACCGTAATCCCTTTCATTTCTTTTCTCACAGAGAATAATTTTAATCCCTTATTAAGCCTGTGGTTTAGGAGGAAACAACTGAGTTTCTTTCAAAAACATTTTGAGACAATTCAGTGCTTCACCCAAGACATGACTTGGTGTGAAGAAAAGCTATAAAACTCGTATATATTAGATAAAAAAATGAATACATCAGAAGGAATAGCAGAAAGAATTACAAATTTGAATAAATCTAAATTTATTCAGAGGCAAACTAAGCTTTAGTAGTGAACTTAATAGATAGTTTAGGATGGATGGTGACATCATTATGTTGAAGGAATATAATGTAAAATGTAATATTAATCATAATAAATCAGCACAGATAGACTCCTCCTACAGCAAGTGTGGAAGTAAGCGGAGAAAATATAATCAGTCATCTCAGTGAAAACTGAAATATCAGTCAGTTCAAGTTCCAAAAGTAAAAGCAAACAGTCAGTCTTATGTTGTTAATACTATAATGCATCCTATAATGGGATGCAAATATTTCCTCTTATAAACTGCCATTGTAGCATCATATTTTATAAGGTCCTTGTTTGTTCTGTACATAAAATCTTCTATATTATATTTTCCTTCAAATATAGTGAGTTATAAGTTTAATGTTGCATAAATAAAAACACTGAAGTAGAATTGGTCTCTGAAACTGTACCCGACGAGAATAATCACTCTTAGTTGCTTTCGTAGGATAATTACAGACACATTAAGGTAACTTATTGTTTTAATACATTTTAAAGGAGCTACTTAAATAAGAGAAAGCAAAATCTGATGAGATCCACTACCGAGCTGTAATAATATACTAATACCCAAGTGAGTATTAATCAGGAGAGACCAGCAGCAGATAAAACTGGTGCCTTACCTGAACCCTTCAGAGTAAACTTCAGTTCAGAACTGAGACACTTCTTAACCTGCAGCTACAGTTTGTTGCTGCAAAGTCAGACTCCCCCTTCTCTCTCTAACACACACACACACACACACACACACACACACACACACACACACACTGCTTTTTGAGATCAGATTGGTAAACCACTGAACCAGTCGATTTGTTTTCCTGAGATTACTGTTTGGGAAATATTTATATATTTTATGTTAATTGGTGTTAGAAACAAACCTGAAAGTCTTAGAATACAATTTTCAACATATAAAATTGAAATACACGTAACAAACTGCTCTTTTAACTAATTTCACTTTATTAGAGTAAAGAAACATTTTTGAACATTGCTTTTTCTCTTTATTCATCAAGATTTATCAGATTTAGTTGAAATGTCAGGATTTAAAGTAATTTGTGCCAGCTGTGAGAAGTGAAACCAGCTTTGTGATAAATTTGATTTATTTTAACGCCTTCATTAGACATCTACAGATGAGTCAAACACAAAATGACTTGAATCAAGTCAGACGTCCCCGCAGAGGGAAAAATCACTGACTGGACTCTGAAGTTTCTGAAACCAAAGCAACAGGGACACCTGAAGGTCCCACAGAGTACAGCAGGGGATTCTTCCAGCTTAAAAGTAACTCAAAGAGACATAATTTTTATATATGTTATACTTGTTGCACTTGTTGCAAACTTTCACTAGATGTGGTACACCTGAAATGTATGCAAGTCATTTCTCATATAGAGAGATCAATAAATGAAAACATTTGTCTGTTAAGTACTCCAGTACAGGAAAACACTGCCGTTATAGACCCAATTTAAAACCTAAGCTTTCTCCACAAAGAAATATTCAAGTTATTATTAACTGATACAATTAGATCATATATGAGTAAATACGCGTAAACACAAATATGCTTAATATTTATCTTGATCCCTGAACTTTTGAAAATGCATCATCTCAAGTTAAAGTGGTGGAAGTGGAACTGCATAATAATGATGATGATAATATTAATGATAATGACAAAAACAATAATAATCATAATCCCAACTAAAGCCAGGTGTTGGTGTTTTTCCGTCTGAGTATTTCACCGTAGACCGGCTCTGGACGGTGGATGATGACGGGTGTTAAGCTTCGGTGAGGAACATTTGTTTGAAAGTCATCGCAGTGTCATCCCTTCCCCTGAAGAGCGCGCTACAGTTCTATCCCGCCGCTTCTCTCCGAGGGCTGCTGTCTTCGGACATTAGTTGTTTATCCTCACCAGGATAGTGGATATGTGGAGTTAACAGGGAGTTCTCCATTCACCACCGTACTGTTGGAGTGGTCATAAAACAGCGTGATGAATGTTGTGTTTCTAGCGAGGATGAGTGCCTTTCTCATTCATTTTGAAACAACCCAATGAAAAAGGAGCAGAGGCCTTGAAGGGATTCCCAGCAGTGCTGCCGAGCCATCCTTTTGGCGTGGCTCTCCAGGGGGGGTGTTTGCGGTTTTGTAGTGGTTTCCTGCGTGGTGTTCACTCTTGGTGGGAGTTTAAAGGATTTTGTGGAAACTTGTCTCATGGTATCAGGCCTGGTAGGCTCATGTGTAAGTTGAGGTCTTGCAGGCTGCAGCGTTGGCCTTCGTGCTGTCCTTGAAGAATCGTCTGACCACGACTGGGTGAAGGAGGAAGATAAGAATACCATCTGAGCGGCATCGCTAGCTTTCCTGCACATGTGAGGTTTGATTTGCCTCGGCCCCTGGCAGGCGTTGTGGAGTTTTCTGAAGTCCCACATCATCTGGACAAAGAAGTGTCGAGGGTTTTTGTTGTAAGAGCGGCAGGTGTAAGGCTTCCCCTCGTACTCACACCAGTAGGAGCTCTTGCTGGCTTGGCATTTCAGCCTCAGCCTGGTGAGCTCTCCGTGACCGGCGATGACCATGGCACACAGGTCATCGGCCTTGGTGTTGAATTTGATCGGCTCATCCCAGATGCTTTGTCTCCTGCTGCCATCGCGCTGAGCCTCAGTCGACCAGAGGCAGCAGGCGAGCAGCAGCATCAGAGAGCTGGCCTGGGTCCACATGATAGAGAGTGGAAGTGCTGGACCTCCTGGTACCTCCTGCTATTTATTGGCCAAGCAGACGAAGAGGGAATTCAGACTATTAAAAAAAAAATGTAGTCAGACCAAAACAAAATTGCTGTTCAACAGCACCATCTGAAGAAACCAAATGCCACATGTCAAACCACCTGTTCATTTTTACCTAGTTGTTAGTTGTTATGTAAAAAAAAAAGAACATACTGAAAACATCAATTATGTCAATTGCACCTTATAGGACATTTTCCAGATGCATTTCTATGTTGCCGGAGGGTTCATGTCATCCTGCAAAACACCAGACTTCTCAGCAACCATCATGATGGTTTGCTCAACGCGTCTCAATTAAAACAGAAAATTGGCATGTCTGAGAATGTGCTGAAGTAAGCAAGCCTCCTCAGGCCCTCACATTCTTTCTGCTTTTAAAAGGCGTTCGTAACCAATCGTTTCCCTCCAAACGTAAACACCAGACCGCTCAACCGCATGGAAGTGTGAGCCGTCCGAGTTCAGCGTGGTAATTATTTTCTGAGGTAATTAAGAAAGAAGAGGAGATGCCTGTATTAGTCGTGGGCTGGGTGTGAGCATGGGCATATGTACATCTGTCTATAGTGGGTTTATTTTGTAGGCCTATATGGAGAAAGGCTGTGAATGATGTCAACATATCTGGAAGAGATTAGCTTCACTAAGAGGAGTGGAAAGAATTGTTAGATCTATTTCTTTTTCTTTTTACAAAAACACTGAATGCTCGTGCATCTGAATTTAAAATCACAATTTAGTTTTAGTTGGTTCTTTGACTAATTTTGGTGCAGTGCTGGATGCGGAGCAGATCCACCTTTTCTTTGTCAAACCACATTCAAAATCTTCACTCCCCGACCCTCCAGAGTGTTTCCCTGAGCCTGCAGCATGCTCAACAGCAGACTTTGTATAATGCTGCTTGGTGAGGTGCATGAAATTAAATCACATATTTTATTTTGCCAGTTTGCTGCGTAATTCACACGAAGAAGAAAATAGAAAATAACTCAAAGTGTGCTCCAGTTATAAATAAAGGTTAACTCACTTTCAGAGCAAATAGCCTGCGAAAGCTTGACAAATATATTAAGAAATACAATTTATTTCACTGCTGACTCTTAGTAAATGTATCAAACATTAATGTATAACTTAATATATAAATAAATTCAAATGACCAAAGAAGTGCATATTTTATCGACTTCCTGCGCTGCCCTTCGAGCTGAGGACTGATTATACAACCTGTGCAGAGCTCTGAGCCTCCGCTTCTGTTTTCGAATAGATTTGGTCTTACACAAGCGCTTTTTACAAGCAGTGCTGAGGTGCCATGTGGTTACGCTGGTGGTGTTTATTCACATGTTGTTAGACGCCTGAGAAAATATCAATCAATATGAAGCTTGTGGAAGGGGATAATAATCTCTGCTGATGACTAACACAACCCTGGTCAGAATTGGCAGCACCGCATAAGAATGTGGGGTCTTGTGTTAAAGTCTTAACATACATAATGAGCAAAATGTCTCATTTTTTAGTTTTCAGTAGTATATCAGATGAACTGGCTCAGGTTTTATCTCTATGAAGCAATAAAATAACAACAAACTGAAGTCCAAAGTTTATTCACAATTTGTACACTCTTTTTTTCACCACCACATAAAAAATTCCTCTTCAGTGGCTCCGTCAGTGTCCAGTTATGGAGCACCACAAGTTCAAACCAGTTACCACATCCGTCCTTTCAGCATCCATCCAGGGCTTTGTACAAAAGATCTAATTTAAGCACTTAATTAAATCACACCCCTTTTTCCTTTCCCTCTCAAGGATCACATCCAGCCTCTGTCAGACAAACCAATGATAGTCCGGTCAAAGTGTGTACACAGCTGCTTTAAAAAAAACAACAACAACAAAAAAATCAAATCCATCTGAACAAGAAACCCGGGACTGTAATGAGATAAAGTAAATAAAAAAAGAGTGGACTGTTTAAATTTAAGCTTTACGCACGAAGCTCTCACTTTGTGGACAACTTTAGGGAGCTACGTGCTGTAACTTGACTTTCTAAGTAGCTGCTGATGTTAATATTAGTAAATAAAATAACTTGTTTTCACGTCCCGAACTGAGTCTGCTGTGGCCTTGTTGGTGTAATCAATCAATCAATCAATCAATAGGAAAATCGGTTTCTTGATTAAAATGGACGTTATTTTTCCAGTGCTCATCCACACCAGCTGTGTAAAAGCACAAAGCATTGTTCAAGCTTGAATGGATTGTCTAATTCTTCACCATCATTACTAAACTGACAGCAGCTGCACTTCTAACCTGTAAACACGGAAGCGAGGTGGATGGGATAAACGGATAAATGGGTTAGCTTGCCCGATGCGTTTCAGTTACAGTTCAGCACATTTTTTTCAGCCAAAAGCCAAATGAAGCAATACAAAACAAAAATAGCTCTTGAATACATTCACTTATTCAGTATTTTTTTTTTTTTACGCATCCAAAGCTACTGTGGGGTCTTGAAAAGCTGAAACAAGTAGGCGCATAAATGATAGACCACTAAAAGACCTGAGACCTACGGTAAAAAACAAACAAAAGAAAAAAGGATTTGGCTTGAGAAAGTAATTCTCCACTTTAACTATGAAAGCAAGAAAGATCTCAGTGAAAACGTCATGTTAGTGAACTCAATATGAAGCTTTTTTTGTTAATCAATCCATCCTACACTTTAGCCGCGGCGTATTTATGAAGTCATTCTGCACCGAGTTTACTGTGTGGTTTAAAGGGAGAATCCACCTTAGGTACTTCCACTGTTAAAAAAACAGCACAATTTTTGATTTTTTTGATTTGTGTAGAAAATAAGAATAACTGTCTTCCTTTAGAATAAAGAGTAACTTCAGATCGCAATGGGTCAAAAAATAAATTGATTCCAAGATGATGAACTAGGCGGAAAAATTTGGATAATATTTCTGCTGTGCACCAATGAAATGTTAAACATTTAATGTTTTCATTTGAAGAAAATGATCAAACAAGTTTATCTTTGCAGAGAAAATTACTCTCCGGTGAAATTTCTTTCTGTTCGCTTCATTTTAAAGAGTTTTTCTGCAAAACAAAACCCAGCAATGTGCTCAAACTCTTTAGAAAATGAGTGGCTGAGAAGAAACAAGCATGGTGGCACAGCAGCAAACTCATTTCTGGGCTATTTAGAGGCATTATGGGAAATGTAGGAAACAAAAACGTTGCACAACAGTAGATGACACAGGTTGAGGTAAAATGGGTGATTATTTATATATATAAGTGACATATTGGTGATTTTAAACGGTGTAAGAACATCTGATGGTGGATTTTCCTTTTTTAAAGGAACATCTGTGAAAAACCAGCATAAAACATATTTCTGAAAGGCAACCATTCATTTTCAACGAGCTCCAAACCAGCACAGATGTCAAACTCTGGATGTTTTCTTATAATGTAAACAATTCGTGCCAGATTTCCTCCTTAGTAATCTTGAAAAGTCACCCAGCAACAACTTGCCTTTTTATTTTTACCCCTTTTGCTCAGTAAAATATCACACACCCACCATCTCATATGGCTGCAGTTAAAAAAGATGTGCCTTTTTCAACATAACACATTGTGTTTCGTCTCGCCCTCGCTTTGACAACTTTAGCTTGTGTTGAATCTCACACTTCCATTTTAAGTGCAGGAGAAAACAAAGCATTTCCTCTAGCAGCTTGACTTCAGGTGACCTCTCAGCCACTGTTTTCCTAAGCACAAACAAGTACATTAAAAATCAAACAGGCATCACATTTATCGTCATGTTCTCTGCTGAATACATTTTCAGCTCGGTTTTTTTGTGTCTGAACAAATGTAAACACAGACACAGCAGTTCTTTGAAAATGCAGAACGAGCCTGGCTCAGATTGATGCTGAGGGAGGAGAGTTTGATGTCCCGCAGGCAGTAACTTGGAGGGGACATCGAAGAGCAAGTAGCTGCACTGCTGTGTGACCGGCCCGGTAGAGTTTTTGAGTTGTTCTTTCACTGATCTTCGTCTGGCCGGAGGGATTATGAGACATACGGCTGAAAAATTAAAAAAGAAAGAAAGAAAAAAAAAAACAACAAAAAACAAGTTGTTGTATCAATTCGTGATAACGCACACATCGCATTACTCACAGCTAATCAATACTTGCATCGAAACAACAAATTACATTGATAAAATAAAAAATTCACGTTCTGGATGTTTTCCTCACATAAACTTAATTTGTATGAAAGTGTCAGCAGAAATGCGACAAACTCTTTTGGCAATCTTTTTCTATTTGTTGATTGCTGATTTGTTGACTCACTACAAGAATAAATTATTCGTTACAGCAACAAAATGGACTCATAGCAGCAGAGTCAAGTACACGGACACCATAAAAAGTGTGACGTGATAAAAACTTACTTTTTTAGTTCCAGTTTTCGAGGGCACTGGGAACACACATATTGGAGAAAAATGTATTTCAAGTTTTAAGAAATATAATTAAATATCATTCAAACATACAATTCAAAATATAATGCAATTCTTTTTCTTTCTTTTTGAAATGACCCAGGTGAATAATGCAGCTCTGGGAGGGTTGTGAAATAAAGAAGGGTTAGGAGAAACTTTCATGAAGATCCACAGAGGATTTCAAAGGACTGCTTTTTGCTTTTGCCAAAAACAGTTTGTACAGCAATCCCATAAAATCAGCTTTTCTTTGGGAATACTGCACCTCCCTAACATGTCATTTAAAAAGATATGTGAAATATGTGCGGTATGACTTTCAATAGTAAGTACTTTTTTGAAATCTACATAATTATACATATTTTTTGTCATATATATATATATACATATATATATATATCCTTAGATTTTTACCTGTGGATATTTTTATGGTTGTGTTCATTCCCATCAAACTATGTGAAACAAAATCAACAGCTCTGCACTACAACAGACCTTTTTCACAGAAGACAATTTGACAAACTGTTAACATCAGCTCTGCTCTGTTCGAGCGTCCCAGTGAGTCACGACAGAGCCAGCAAAATATGAGCATCGACGTGAAGCCATTTAAATATTTGAACTGCTTTGCCTGTTGTGACGAATCAAAAATGTTTTCTGTGAAAAAGTGTACATCAGCTACGGAGAAACTAAAGCTATGAAACAGCAAGTGCACCAGCCCCTTTTCTTTTACAGTTTAACACATATCATGTTCTCGTCATTTTTTTGTGAAATTTATATCAATACCCATGAACTGCTATCAATGTGAGCACAAGCAGAAACTGACATAGTGTGGACAAAGTGTGCCATCTTTAAAAAGACTCTTAGTACAAAAAAAAAAACATTTGGGAATTATCAAATACGTCATTGAGAAAGTGCAGTTGTAAGCAGAGCTCTTCCAATAAAGGCAGGAAATGATAAACAAAGCAGTTTTGAAGGCCAAATTATTCTTAATAAACGAAGTAATGGAGCTGAAGTAAGGAGGAACACACACATGCAGCTTTTCTCCTCTACAACACACTGACTAGGCAGGCACAAGTAGTCAGACATTAATACTGGGAAGACTTTTATGGCTCATTAGTGATTCCAAAGTTAGCAAATTCTCACCATGATGGTTCTCCTGCAAAGTCACTGTGAGCAGAAAAGGACTAAAACAAGCTGTAAAGAGGCGTTAGAGAGTTTTGTTAGTGTGGCGCTGAAGAAAGAACAAGAACGTTTAAAAACAGGACAGAGACAGATGGCGTGATGGCAGCAGACGAGATGACAGCTGTGTGAAGGGAAGGTGGCGTTAGAGAAACACGAGGCTGATTCATTTATTTTTTTAAACTTTTTTCCCTTTTAGTTTTCCGATACCTTTCAGGAGCCTGAACAAGAGCCGGCTCTCTGTCACCAGTCGATGTGCCTCGGAGGAGCCGAGGCCCGCGGAAACCTGTTCACCGTGTCATAGGTAGGGATGCTACCAGCATAAAAACACACACACACACAGGACACAACATTAACTGCACAGTCAGAATATTCAGCTATGTCCTTGTGAAACTTAGAAATCTACTTCATTCTTAAGATGAGCAGCAGGAGCAGATGAGGCAAAGAGCAGAACAGTTTCTTTAACGTCACGACAGCGAACATTTTGAGGCGAAGAGTTCAGTGTCAGCGTTAGAGGTCATATAATAGACCACAGAGTACCCCTATAAAACCTCAGTTTGAACTTGACAAATTCATTTTGGAAAAATGATTTGCAGACAAAGACGTAAAAATATCAAACAAATTCAAACTGGTAGATAGTTCCACTTTGAAGGAAATTCGAATACGCTTCAAAAGACGAAAACGTGTAAAAGGTGATATGGTGGATACTTCTGGAAACAAACATTTATCAGTGTCCTGTATCTTGACTGTTTTGCTCTCGGCCTGCAGCCACTGTTACATTAGGTTGGTTGGTCCAAAAGCAACTTAAAAGTATAAAACATGCAGTTAGACGTTGTGTTAAAATAAGGAGAAAAATCAAAGGAGCGGCGTTTTTCAGCATCACACCAAAGCTTGACATGCTTGCCTCTCTCTGAACAAAATGATCAGGTGTACATTCATCGGACTTTGGCTGACTCTAAACGAGAGGAAACAGGAAGATTTTTCTTCATTTCACACAACCATGCGAGCGCGTAGACAAGAGCGTGCAGCAAGAAAATTAAATGGTCAGTTCCCCCAAAACCACACAGACAGACATTTGGCAACAACACGGACAGAAGTAATGGTAGCAGAAACGCTGAAAAGGGACGAACTGAGCAGACAGCTTTACGGATAAATACAATATATTGTTGTTCATGTATTGTGTTGGCAACAAAATGTATCCAAAATGTTTGTTTTATGGTTATTTGAGAGTGAGATGAGAAGACTGACACCAATCCAACTTGTGTTTGTTACGCACAGAGCTGGAGCCATTTTAATGACTGTAAACACTAATTAATGTGTTAGATGTTGTATATTTAATCTGTCCTCACAAAACAGAGTCTGCAGCCACGCTAGTCCCCAGTACTTAGGCGCAACGATGTATTTAGTAATAAATTATACTTATTTACCACAAAATGATTTTTATTTTTAGGAAGTAAATTGGCGTTAATGAACTCAGAGCATTAAGTGTTTTGATATTTTGTCCTGATGCTGGTGCTGGATTAAAATAAAGGGATTCCTAAAGTCACCTCAGGCCACGGTGAAGGAAAACATGAATCTGTGTGAACAGTCAGTTGGTTCATTCTCTGGGGACCATGAAAGAAAGATGACAATTTGGTTCAGCGGGAGCTATGTGCAGGAATGTTTTCTTGGCACCACAGTTATTATGCCTGACACATGCTGTTTGATTAGTGATCTTTAGAGATAAGCTAGTCGTTGTTCAGTCTGGATGTTTAACTGAGATAATCAGCTCCTGGACCCAGCTCCTCTTCTCATCTAACTCTTGGAAGACAGTGAAAACGACCTTTATTGCATTTTATGACATGTTCCCAAACATGATTAAAAGTACTGTTAGTTTTTTCTGTACCAACACAACACATTAATATTAATATTGACTGAAGAGCTACCATTACTCGTCAGGCTGTTATGTAATTTGCTGACTTCCAGGTATGTCTATACATGTATATGAACTCTTTAAAAGCCATGCATTGTGTCTCCAGCTACATAATTATGCTCTTCATGCCTCCACTCCCCAACACATGCAGTCAACAGGATTAATTTGACGTTTACCTTGTCATCATAGGATTTGGGATACCTTGTGAACGCTCACTATGATAACCATTATTACCAATTTCCATACTGAAAACAAAATATTGTATACAAAATGGGGTGAAAAAATGTAATGTGTGAGACACGGCATGCTGATCAAATTTCAAGAGTAAAAATGTGTTATGTTAGAAGAATGTTCGGAGATATACATTTATTTTTTTGTATAAACGGGTGTCTTATTTACACTTTAACTTATACAAAAGAACAGGTGGACTTGTAAGGTAATGATTGCAAGAGCCCTTCGTGAAAGGTAAGGGGCACTTTTCAAAGGTAGCACGCAACAAGAAGCCACACCATCCACCCATAAGAGCAATTCCAAGCTTAAAAACATAAACCAGCACCAATAATTTAGTAAACAAGTCTATGTACAAGTTCCAAGAGAAAAGCACAGAGTGATAGTAGTTGAAAAGGAGGCGGTGGGAAAATGTCTTACGTTTTCATGGGAATTGTTTCAATGCTATAAAGATACACACACAAAAAAACAAAACAGAACAGCAAAAATAAAAATATTATTGATGAAGATTGCACCAGAAGGTTGCCTGGTCATATGGCAACTGTCATGTTTGTGCAAATCAATGACAAAATAAATCCAGAGATGGTGAACAAAAGCTCCATGAAGAAGTGACAAATGCATCAATGTTTCTTTTTTAAAGTGCCAAGTGCTTGACAGAGAGAATAATGAAACCAAAACAAAAAGGGATGTGGAAGATGGAAATAGTAGAAATGGTTATCACAAAGTAAAATGCCAAGTCCCAGAAACGGAGGAACTACAAGGGAAGAAAAAAACAAACAAAAACAAACCCAACAATAAACCAGTGAAGCTGACGGAGGCACTGCTGAAAAAGGTCACTCACCTTTGTACAGAAACTCAACACGGTCAAATAATAGTTCAGTTTAAAGTGCAGTTAGCAAACTACAAATGAAAAGTTTTCAGATTACTCTTAGCAGTGAGAATGAATGAACAAAAGGAAGGATGTCCTGCAACCATATGAAGTTTACTGGACAGTAAACGGGTCGGTGTCCACTCTGTATCAAATTATCTAGAGTATAAAACAAGTCCACACGAAAACAGAAAAATCAGAATAAGATTAAAAGCTACTCACTCGTCGTAAACATCCTCTGTGTCCATCCTGCGGTAATACTTGGCTAGTTTCACTGCCAGGATGATGCTCGGGAGCAGGAAGAGCGTGCTGCAGCCCAGGCCCATCCAAAAAGTGTTCTGATATTAAAGGCAAACTATTAGACCGGATGGGATTATTCCTCTAATCAAATAACAGAATATTATATGGAAACAATGTTGATAATCTATTAATCATTGAAATATATTCCTACAAAAATGGCAAAAAGTCTCTAACTCCAGATTTTTTATTTGTCTCGATAAAACTTTGACTGATGTACTAAAAACTGTTTAAATAATTTGTTATCCTTTTATTTGAATATTTTTGGTCTATATCACCGCTGCGGCAAATGTAAATTATATCAGCTGAGGTTTTAAAAAGCACCTGTGGGTTTAAATCCAGCTTTATAAAGATCATAACTAAGTCTCACACTGGCCATGATTTACCACGTTTATTTGCCGTCATGAGCCTAAAACAGTCACCGTATACTGAATAACCCAAATGATTGACAGGAAATTATGTTGTGATCCTGCATTAAGTGTGACAAGTATGTTTCCCTTTATCTCCAAAATCATTACCATAGAGTCCACCAAGAAGCTGCAGGTCATGATATCCACTGTGTCCACCATGTTGCTGAAGGGCTTGCATGGTGCAACCTCCAGAGCCAGCTTTAGAAGAAAGGACACAAACAGGGATGGTGAGCACATGCAGGATTCGGGAATACAAATTTTAATATACAAACAGTGACAATTTCACTTTACTCTGAGTGTCAAAATTTGGTTTCTGTTCGCCAGCATGAAGTTGTGTTATTGCTGTGTTGTTACTGTGTGTTCTTGGAAAAACACAGGAACAAACTTATTAAAATGAAAATTATGTGCTGAGAGCTCCAAGATTGACAAAACAGCTTCACATTTCAGCCACTTTGGTTCTTGGTTTGGTTAATTTTAATTTCTTAGCTCAACTACAAAAGAAACCGTGTGCCACAAAGCTAATTCCTTTAATTTACAGAGACTCTAACTTAAATTTTTCTTCTCTGTATCAACTCTGAAACTCTTATGTAACATTTAAAGCTTGTTTTTCTGTAACTCCCTGAGCTGCAGCAGTGTTTCCTTTTGATTTAATGTTTGAATGAATGTATCAGTCAACACTTTACAAACAAAGCAAAAGCACGAACCACGTCAGCTTAAGAAACACTTACAGATGTTTTGACCCATTCTATGTATTGACGGAAGTAGCCAACTATGGTCACGGTGTATTTTCCTGTTTCCTGAGGAAGATTATGACATAATGTGAGTCACAGATCCCTTACATACTGGAAAATTAAAAAAAAATAAAAAATGTGCTTACTCGATTAATTATATTAGTAGCGTTGTGGGAGATGAGATACTGGGCAGCTTCAATGGCATCGAGAACTGCCAAGACTTTGTTCTGCAGAGGAGGAATAATGAGTTTTCTGAATCTAATCCTAAATCTAACTCTAGATTTCAGATTTGAGAAATGGGAATGCTGCTTCACTTACAGGGAGATCTGAGGCCGTTCGCTCCAGGAACCTCATACTCTGATTTAAAGCACTCTTTAAAGTAAAAATCAAGAACACAAGTTAATGTCAGAAGTAAAAGTCTGTGAGTAATTTCTGTGCCTGGAAACAACTTGTCTGTGAAGCACAATGCGAGACCAGGAAAGACCCTAACTGACCAGCAATTGATGAGCAACATTATGTTTTCATTACAGGCATGCTGATGAATTTTGTGCCAAATTAAATATCCACCAAGCAAAGAAAGAGACTATTCAGTTTACTGTACTTTCATGGCTCACTTCTTACATACTGTAATGTGCTGTAACAACTTTCTCACCGATGCCGATGATGGAACGGATATGGTGGATTAAAACACTTCTTTTCTTAAAGTGGATATTTTTAGTATTTTGGTGCAAAACTCATCATGTGCAACACCAAATATGATCTTTATGTGAAGCACACACCGACACACACTCACACACATACGCATACACATATTATATCCTCCAAGACAATCCAAAATGAGAGATATTTTTTAAAAATGACTAAACTAAAGTTGAAATCTCTGTAAATGTTCCAAATAATGGAAATGGAAAAGATGGACACATTTCTGCTTACCCTTGCTCTAACATATTTCTTCGAGTTGAAAGAGGAAAAAAAAAAGCAAAGAAAAAGATGAAAAGAAATTGTAACTTTCTAGTGGAAATTCATTTTTAGTGTTATTCAAGAGAATAATTCATTGACTATGACATGTTTGATGACATATGCCCGAGGATCAAAAACTTGCATACTGATTCTGATTATTGTTACGTTACAATTACATTACATAAACTACATTTCACAATGCTTACAGTGAGTCCATTAGCTCAAAAGAGGCTAACATGCTTTTAATTTTTCCACATAGCAGCTTCATGTGATGCCCAGGCAACGTTCAGTATGTGCAGTGCAGGAAAACAACACAACGTGCCCTGTGACTGCATTGGATTCTATTATGCACAATTCTAGCTGCAGTGTAAACGTCACTACATGTTAGTCTTAGACCAGTTGTGTGCTGGATGAATTTTTAGATTTTGCCCAAATGCATCCTGAAAAAAGATGAAACCAAAGTAATTTAACCAAAAACCAGGAGTCCAATCAGACATGACGATCCGTACTGAAAAACAGAGACAGCGTATTACCATGGACTGCTCCATGGAGGTGATCTGCTGACTGTGGATCTGTCGCAGAGTGCCAATGTGGCCCTTCAAAGCGCTCTGCAGAGGACCCCTGGGCTGAAACAAACAGACACACGATGTTGGTGTGATATCATTAATGAGAGCAGTGGAAGAAATTCTGGCTCATGTAAGAATGATTTTTGTAATTTTCCCTTCACCCAAATATTTTTTCAAGTTCTCCGATTATCGAAAATTCCCCTCACATAGTCGTCGGTGGCATTAGAGGAGCTTTGCAGAACTTTGGGCATTGGTTTATAAATTATTTGTTTGAATTATGAAGAACGGGTAATTCTGTATGCAGCCCCATATGGTGCCATAACATTACTTATAGACAACGGAATATGAAATCAGACCCCATTGCTCTGAAAATAAGTAACTCCAAACGCCATCTTTCTGGCGGGTATATTGGACTATTCTGAGGTGAATAAATGTGTTGTGTGTCTTGAATCACCTGAAGGCATGGCATTGCAGTCAGACCTCTCTGAGAGAGAGTCTGTGTTTAGGCAGGTCTGCTGAGAGAGCAAGGACACCTGACCCAGCATCATACCCCCATGGCATTGTAAATAAACACACAAATCCAATTATGTGGCTGCTCGGAGTGGATGTTTGTGTGTCTGGTGGGCACCGAGGTGTTCTTACCATAAGATCTGTCTGGGCCTCCAGCTCTCTGGCAAATGCGAGCACGTCCACCACAGTCATTCCTTTATTCACCTAAAGATAATAATGTGTAAAGAGAAAAATATAATCCCAACATTGTGGTCTTGAATATCAAGGCTGGACAGTAGGAAAAGGATCAATTGATATTAAAAGGTTTTGGTCAATGTGTTGCTTCTTGTTTGTAAAAGCATCTTGGACCAAGCAATGAATAAAATAAATAAGTTTAATATGAAGAAGACTAAGGAGCAGGATTAAACATCTATTAAAATCACATCAATGCATGTTTCTCATAAAGAAACCTTACTATTCATCTTAATGAAATGCAAACATTTACTATTTAATTAACAAATTATTTAAAGCCTTTTCAACAACCCTAAAAACAAACAGAGCAGATTGAACTCAGTTTAAGTGTCCAATGCTGTATCAAATAAAACAAAGGAGCAAATGAAATGCCAATGAACTGTTGCTGTAAAAGCATACATGTTATCCTGATAAATAGTTTTATCTCCTCTCATAGGTTTCCTCCAAACAACAGTGGAAACAGTGTTTCACATGTGTCTGTGTTTGTCATCCATGTTTACAGTGTTTAAAATGCGAGGACAGAACAAGAATTTTTTATTTCTTCTTAGTCACATTAAATGCAACAGTACATGATTTCTCAGTATCATACATTTTCATCATCTTCAATTGTTTCTATCAATAAAAATCTTCCGGAAACACAGAGTCTGTGAGTCGTGTATCAGGATAGGTGATACTCTTGAATAAAGCCCTTAAAGCCTTTTTTTTCTGTCTTTCAGGAAATAAATCTAAGTGAACCTGACAGGTAATGTTGGAGAACACAGGGAATGACTCGTCCAGACCTGTTCCTACACACTCTTTGCCTTGGCAGGATGACTGCTGGATGATGAAGCTTCAGTGGTCCTCAACACAACCCAGTGTACTGTGTCATGTTGCAGCTCATATCAAATAAAGAATGAATGCCTGTGGTAAGTTACGTGACAGCAGAGCAGAACGTTTTTTAACTGAGCTATTTCTGGATTAAACTACAACTGTAATACAGTTAATATTAGAATATGTCCAGAACAACAAATTACATTTACATGGATGTTTCATATTATTGTTATTTAATGACCACATATATCTATCTCACCTGGCATAATTTTCTGCTGTGTATAGTTATATTTATTTTATTTTATTGTTTTTATATTTAAATATTTTTTATGCCCTTTTCTAAAGGTAGTATATACATATTTGTTCTCTTGCATCCCCAATGTATATATTTCCCTACTTTTTCATCTTTGATGTACATGTTTCACTTCTATCTTAAATCTGTCAGGAGCACCTGTGACACAAACCATTTCCCCCTGGGGATCAGTAGTTATTCTGATTCTGATAATTAACACAATGTAACAGAGATTTTTCTGTCAAAACACGATTTTTATTTAGATTTAGTCACTGAATATATGCACTTGTCTTTCCTTGTGTTTTATGTGTTGTAGCTCTTTCTAATTCCTGTCCCTTGCTATTTCTGTGTGTGTGGTTGTGTGTCCATGCCTGTCCCCTAATGTTTGTATTTTCCTGTTCATTCGTGCACATTTTGAGAGTATTCAGTCTGCCCTTTCATAGTTGTTGGTCTGTTCATTAAGATGTGTTGCTGTGTTTGTGTGTGTGTCACCTCTTCCAGGTAGTCAGCGTAGTTGATTTCTGACAGCCCGACTTCAGAGAAATCCAAGAGGTTCTGTTTCCCCTCTGCCTCTAACAGGATTATCCCTCTCAGGTCGATCTTAACGCTGTCTAGCTGACCCACCACATCCTTAGTTAACTGCAAACAAAAAACAGGTACAGCAATACGTTTGACTTGGCCTGGAGGTGCTGATCACAACTCTTTTCGATCATCTGCAAATCAAAAGTTTTTCTTCTTTTGCTAAGCGCCTTGCCTGTAAATGTTAACTTGTGTGTTTGTTTTTCTATTTTCTGAAACTATCATTTTTTTTGTACTATGACTATAATTAAGCTTCCAACTTTTATTGATGTTTGTTGCAAAATCTTGTATGTTAATCTCAATTTATATGTTGTCTATGTATTGTATATGTCAGTAAAATGAAAGCAAAACAAATGTTGTTACTTGTGTGATTACTTAAGTGGTTTTAGATTGAGGTCACTGGAGTTCTTTTTCTTAATTGATTTTCCAATTTCTCCTTGTTTTTACTCTAAATTGCAGCCCCTGTTGATGCGTTTGTGCACACAATCGTTTGTTATTATTGGAAAAAATAAATAGTTTTCTAAACTTTGTAAAATAATAACTTATTTCTTAATTGTTTGTCTGTTCTGACTGTAGACAGATGTAGGCTGCCAAATATGAGTTTGACAAAGGATGTCTGTAACAGAAATATAAAGTTTCACCACTGAAACATGAGACATAAGCTTTTGTGGCATTATTTAAAGGAAACCAAAAGAAAATACTGTCTTTATAATCTTGTTTTCTCATCAGATTACTGACGTGGTGACGTTGTATATTCAGACGGTTTGAATTTTAAACCATATTTTTTGTTTCATGTAAATAATATTTCAACCTCTTCAGTGTAAAAACTTGATATATTTACTTTATTAAAACTATTCATTAACTGATTAACTCGGCGTGTGCGAGTCTGCTGCGTCACTTCCGGTTAACGGGTTTTTTTTTTTTAGACACGGATGTAAAGAAAGTAACATAACGACATAAAAGTCTGGAGTTTTTTTGTATACGAGGCTTAAGTTTGTAAAATATTGCCCAAACTTTTATTCTCTGAACTCTGAATTAGGAAATAACTAGTTTTGTTCCGAAAGGCCGCGCCCCCCTGAATCTTATTGGTTGACAAGGCGAGCCAATCAAATCCAGCTAAAGTTTATTTTTAATTGAGCGGCAAAGTTAAGTGACTTTAAAAAGACAGTTTCTGTCAAATATATCACCAGATTTTAAGAAAACTGTTATTTTTTTTATATATATATCAGCCGTGGTTTACTTTTCTCGAGGATATTATTTTGTTTTTTTTTCCACTCTAAAGAAACAAATCGTAGCAACAAACCGGAAGGAAACAAAAAAAAGAAAAACGCTCCTCAACTGGGAATAATCCGATTTTCAAGTTATCTCCGATCGCCAGGTGATTAATTTGTGGTTATCAGTGTCTGTAAAGATATGTGGCTAAAACGAACAGCTAATAAACATTTCGGCGCATTTAATGTAAACATTGGCTAAGTAGGTTCGCGTTAGCTAGCTAGCGTTAGCTACCTTGTGTTAGCTAACCTGCTAGCATGACAGCACTTAGCCGAAATTTGTTGACATTTTAGAAAACTAAATCAACAAGACCTGATGGGCTGTGCAAGGAAAATTAATTCCACCAACTACACTAAATTAAGGGGTATTCAAACGATGGCCCCTTTGTATTGAGAGAACTGTATCATTTAGTAAGATTTTTTTTTTTGTAATTTGGAGCTTATATAGATGTTAAACTAACTGACACATTCATGTTGGACTTTTGGAATCTTAAACCATTTGCAGACATTAAATGAAGACAAAATGTGCTGAAACAGATGCAGCATGGGGGACATTATCAGCTGTTGGTTGAAATGAGCCAAGGCAGACCTTGCCAAGTTGGCAGGGAATTACTGAACATCTTAGGCAAGCAGAAGTAGCTGGCTCAGGGTCAGAAAGAAATAGAAACTTGCATCAGTGTACACAATGTGAGGTCAGGACTGAGGCAGGTTTCAGGTATTGGCTGTCAACGTATGTGCTGGTGTGTTAGTGAAGAAATCCACAGATAATGTTAACCAAATGCTTTCTTGTAGCCGAGGATGGAGAGCTGGACACCAAAGCCTCGAGTTTGCACATTGCACCATATTTAATTTCTTACTTACTGTGAGCTTGAGCTACAGTCTGCTGATTCATTGCACAGTAGCTTTTAATACTTAATGCAAATTGTGATGTCCATATATCCCGTATGTGTTTTAGAGATATGAATAATTAACAGACACAGATTCATTGTGCTTTGCAGTGAAACTTAAATTTGGAATTTGTGTTGGGCTTTTTATATTATCAGGTTCCACTGTTAGGTAAAGGAATAAATCAATACACGTATTGGGCCTACAGTATACGGCAAATACTAATGCAGTGTTTTGTGTTGACTGACCACTGTAGTGTTCAGGAAAGAGGAGATGTTGAAGACTTTATCCAGGCGCATGGCCAGGTAGATGCCTTTGTTCTCTTTGCAGGTACTAAAAAAGGCAAAGGCAAAGACAAACACAAGTGAAAGTTAAGTGTTGGGCAGAAAAGTTTTAGTGAAAATATTTGCTGCCACCAAGTGAAATTGGCTGGAAGTACACAACACACTTACAATGTTGACTGATAGAAAACAGCTAATGTTCCTGAAATGCTTGGATTAGTTTGTAATATCTCAAAGATAAATGTTCCTTGAAAATACCATATAGGCTCATATGCAGCAATATACACAGCATTAGCACTGCTCTCTTTTTAATATATGCAACACTGCTCTATTTGCAAACATAATGACTGCGGGTCTGCTATCGTAGTTATCAAGGTTATGCAGCTTCTCACTGGAGGGAAATGATGAAATCTGATGTAATCACTGAGAAAGAGGCTGAAGAAAAGAAGCACAGATAGTGCAGAAAAAATATGCTGATTAGCTAGTCGGGTTAATAGCAATTCTCACTCATTTGCATCCCTATCAGTTGGTATGAAATATTTATTTGCATGCTTGATGCCTTCATCAAAACAAAAAGCGAAATCAACATTATGTGCTTCTACAGACTAATTAAATAAATGGTTTATGTTTCTGCAATATCAGTTCAGCTTTTGCAGGGAATGCAAGCACCCAATATAGAAAAGACAGATATGGAATTTGGAGTAAAGAGAGTACTCCCCACCACAGAATTGGTTCTGGAAGGTGGCAAGGATAACACAGCCACATATAAAAAAATTGTTTGCTTTGCCTGTACAAGCTCTCTGCCGTCAGCTCGAGGTCGGAGTCATTGTACATATAGCCAGGGATGAAGTTCTTCCACTCGGGGTTTACAAGATATGGGGTGTCCAGAGCCTGGGAAGCCAAGAGCAGAATGTGTGACTTGTAATTCTCATGGGAAACACACTGGATTGATAGTAATACATATATATTTAAACACAATTGCCAGTTATCCAAAGCAGAATTTCAATGAAGACCAGGGTTTTTTCAGCCCAAGTTTTTCTGTTATGAAACAGGTGGAAACCTGAGAGATGGGGGGGGGGGGGGGGGGGGAGTTCCATTTATTTAAGTTTCATTCTCTCCAATTTCAATTTACTCAAACACTTCAAAATTAGTGTAAAATGAGAGTTCATGATGAGCTGACAGTTTTTATGTAATTGTCTAAATTGCACCTGCCTTATAAACCTGAGGAAAATATCTAGGTGGTGTAAGTGCAGCAGAATCCAAACTGAATAAATACAGCATCGTGCCACCAAACAAATGGGAGCAAGTGCTGTTCTCACAGGCCCACACAAGTCACACTAGCTTGTTTGCGGTAAATAGTATATAGAGGGAGAGCAGTATCCAAATTTAAGCTGTTTGACAGAGGTGCTCAGATAGGGGCTTATGAAAATGAGTGTGGTTCAGAGAGCCCAATACATTGTCTACCTATTTGAGGTTCTCTGTGAAATTAAATTACTGTTTGACATATACTTCCTGTTTCTGTGGTTCACACTTGACCATGGTATCATTTCTATCCAGACTCATTACTTGCCTTGAAGAGGTCTTTGCTGTGGAAGGGCTCACAGACGAGTTTCTCGATATTCCCTCCTGCCAGGAATAAGACGGTCACCACTCCCATGAGCACCCAGGAGAAGATGAAGCTAAATCCGACACCACTGGGGAGCAGAGCAGACACGATCTCAGGTACAGCAGATGAACAGAATAATAAGAGATAGAGGTGCAGCAGCTGTAGTGTGGGTGTATTGGGATTTTCGTTACAATAAGCAGTGTCAGTTTAATGTGACATGTAAGTGAGATATAGTATATTAAAAGGAGTAGCAGTAATTACAGAATCATGTAACTGTGTTGGACACACAGGCCATAATCTAAGACTTTAATATAAACTGGGGTTTTTGCTTTGTATGAATTTTAAATATATTACTTTGTCATCCTTTGGGGCATTATTATATTACTGTGTAAATTGTTTTGGGAACACAATGTTGTGTACAGGATTCTTACGGAAACAGGTTCTGCATGTTGTACCAGTGAGATCTGTATTAATTTGGTCATGTATTACTTTCCAGATGCTTTGTTTGCATAAACACTGCATAGTTTGTGTGTTCTTCACATATTTCATGTAATCATAATCAGATAAACTGGTCTTTACTTTTTTTTTAGAAGCCCTGAATCTTGTAACGCAAATAATGTAGTGGAGTAGCAGTAGAAGTGGCAGATATGTTGTTATAGTGGGATTATAGTCTCTTGTTTTGCCACTGCTTTCCTTGTTTTGGAACTTGAAGCTCACTGGGTTTGTCAGGTGCATCATTGACTTACGCCATGAGCATTGTTCCTCCTGTGTTGGAGATGCAGCCTCTTGTTGTAGGTGATGCGTGCTTGTCGTAGCCCAGGGTGCCACACAGCAGGCCTAGGTAGTTAAAGGCCAAGATGAGGACTACCATGCAGCAAAGAGCAATGCAGCCAATCCACCTGTGTGAAACAAGGCAAAGATGAACAGTTAGAGCTCCTACTGAAGGGCTTAAAATAGCAAATCAGGCGATATGATCCTATGAAACAGCTTTAGTGTCCTTAGCAAGACAGTGAAGGCCAAATCTTCATATTATAGGACAGCACATGTGTTAAATGGGGTGGGATGAAAAAGCAACTTACAACTGATATATTATCTTAGGTTTCTCCCTGCTGAGCTTTTAAAGTGAATTCATGTGGAAGGGAAATTAATATTTCATAAATGCAAAATATTAGTTCTGGGTAATAGGGTAGACATTAATTTTGCAGTAACTGAGGAGAACAGTCAGGCCAAGTCGGATATCATGACGCTAAAAATGACATTGTGTCCATTTAAAATTTTTTTGCTATTCAAATTTCCATGGTATATTGTTTAATAACGCTTCTTTTCTGCAATCGAAACTTGACTCCTCTGAGCTTTGCTAACAAATGAAGAAACTATAGCGTGAATGTTATCAGTGTACCTGTAGAAGTCCAGCTGGTCGATTTCCGGGTAGTAGTCCTCAATCTTAGCATGAGCGTGACTGATGAAGATGGTGAAGTTGGACAGGCAACTTTGTACTGGAAATGCCTTAGAAAAGCTGCTGATGTTATTGCCAATGCCATCCACCAAATTCTGCACATCTGAGAGACAGAACGATCAGTTCAAATTGTTTTTGTGAATAGTTTATGTATATAGCTTGTGTGTTGATGGGAAAAATAGCCATCAGCTGCATAAGGTAAAACATCCAACATAATAATAGTTTAATAGTTTGTCTTTCATCAGTTTTAAATTATATTGCAATAGGTGAGGGAGCTGGTAAATGTTGAAATTGATGAGGATTTCGGACTAAAGTCCGGATAATCTTGGGCAAACTCAGAAGCAGAAGAAGAATAATAGAGCTATGGAGAGTGCAAGGACAGCAAGAAACCCCCCAATGATTAATGAAATCACATTGGTGTAGTAAAAGGAACAGTTGTGATTAAATATTTGTGTTTTCTTTTCTGAAAAAAAAAAAAAAAGTGTAAAATATCACTTACTTTCTACAACACTTCTGGTCTGTTCAATCACCATCTGTGGAGTGTCATTCAAAGAGGAATAGCCCTATGAGAGGAAAAAGAAATTGTGTCACATTAGACATCTGGATATGTATTGACATCCCAAACTGTATCTGTCCTTAAATCATTCACACTCACTTTCTGGACAATGGTGCTGAGGTCTGTTTTCACAATGTCATTCATTTTTTCCAGCTGAGCATTCACTCTGGGAAGCTGAAATATAAATTGACATTAAAAGTAAATGATCCAAAAGAGGATATGTGTTAGAGGACAAAAGTTTGAAGAAATGAGCTTGTTCTTCTGGCAGCCATCATACTGTCTGCTCTGGAAACAGTCTGAAATAATTTTTTTAAAGTTGTTACATGAGCATCTCCTTCTCATCACATTTTTCCTAAATCATAATAATAATCTTGCAGTATCTTTAACCAAACTGCTAAAGCTTTCAGATCTGGACCACAGCTTTACTTAAACCGGCAGAATGTAGTCTGTACTTTAGGGGTGGGAATCTTTTACTACCTCATGATTCGATTCGATTCCGATTTTTGGGGCTGCGGTTCAATTTAAAATTGATTTTTGATTCAAAATAGTTTGAGTCATAATCATTTCTGCTTCAGTCTAAGGATCAGTGTGCAAAGGATCCTCATGATCTACTCCAGTCTGCTTTGCAAGACACAATGACAAATGGAGACATTAAAGTGTCTTTTTCACATTTATTAAGTTTTCAACATTTATCCCAATTGTTGCATAAAAACAATATCAATTATTGCTTAAGTAACAAAAATAAGTGTCTCTTTATAAAAAAAAAAAAAACAGTGCAGTAGAACATGGGTTCCTCATTTTGCAAGCCTTGCACACTGTGAAGTTCATGTCAAGCTCAGTCTTCTCAGGCATTCGGTAAATAGGGCCCGATAAAATCCACCATGAAAAACAGAATTCATTGAAAACACGGAATAACATGGAACTGGCCAACATTTTGCATCAACCCCCCAAGGGACAGCGACCCCCCCCTCCCCCCAGGACAGAGACCGGACCGGACCAGGCTAGACTACAACAAACCAGAGACTGGACCAGATCAGAGATGAGAACTCTGCAGAGAGTAGAGACTAGACCAGAGATGGGACCTCCCCAGAGACTAGGGTTAAATTTGCATAAAATGCTAAAAACAGAATTCTCAAAAATTAAAAACTTGAAGAAAAAAAAAATAAATGAAACGAATATGGGAAAAATTTTAATGGAATTTGGGAAAAAATAAAATGGATTTTATAGGGCTCTTGGTAACAGCCAAAATGAGTCCAAATCGTTGCCTTCAACGAGGACGGGGCCGGTTGAATCTCTTTCCTCCATTATTGTTTCCTCCTTGTTTTGGTGCTTACCGCGCATGTTCCAGAACCGGCTCTAAAATGGAGGCAGACAGCCTGCTGATTTGTTTTATTTAATTTTTTTTAATCGAGTTTGTGACATTGCAAATCGATTCTGAATCATAGTAAATGGGAATCGCAATTCTTATATGAATCGATTTTTTTCTTTTTTTTTTTTTTTTTTGGCACACCCCAGCTGTACATCTGTGTGTTTACTATTCAATTATGTACCCGAGTGAAGTTGGCGCTGATCTGCAACTGGGACAGTGACTGTCGGATGTTGCGGCACAGCTGGGCAGTGGTGGCGTCTGACTCCTCGTCATGACAGCCGGGGTCATTGAGTGTACGATTGATACTGGTCCGGACCAGGCTGAGGTTGAAGTTGAGTTTCCCTGTTCCCTCTTGGAGGACCTCCAGAGACACACTGACGTTCTCCAGGGCCTCCTTGGTTTCACGCATGGCTGTGTTGAAAGGGAAGAGAACGAATCATGAATAATGTAGTAGGATCCTTTGGTTGCGTCCTGGGACATTCTGTCAAAGTGTTGTAACAGGAAGTGCATGAATACAGATTTATATTCAGTGCACTGAAGGAAGTTTTTTTTTTTTTGCCCTAGTATCAGGCAAAAGCTTCTGGGTAATCTGCAAACTTCAACTCTAATAAGTAGTACAATCAAGTATTGACCGGTTTACTATCAAAGTGGCACAGTATTTTAGCTTATGGGTTTAGTTACAATGTGAGCATACGCAGAAAAAGGGAAGTTCATTTAGTATTACACCAAAAGAGACTCATACAAGAGACTCATACAGGACAAGAACTTGATTGTAAGGACCAGGCCTGAGCCATGAAGAGAAAGACTGAGTTTATGGTCCAAGCCTTGGTATTTGCAGTGCTTTCATATGCTGCTGTGACTCTAACTTCTAAAATTAGACTTGTGGCTGCCAAACATCTTTGCCTCTGGCAAACGACCAAACAAGAATGCTATGTGAGTTTGTTAGCTCCTATTAAAGATGTAGCTGTTGAGTAACAGACTCATTTGAGATGCATCACAAGACAATAACTAGTGTTGGTTAACGATGACAGTAGCCTGCAGCAGACTCTTAAACACGATTAAGATTGCCAAAAACCCTAGCATCCTAAAACAGCAGTATTAAACATGCAAGAATTTACCATTGTGTCACTAAATACTCAGCAGCTCAGCAGGAAATGAAGTGCTAAAAGCACAAGCATCGTATTTAACTTCTTTTTTCCCGTATTGGAAGATAGAATATATTAGTGAAGCTACAAATTTCATTCTTTAGCCTTGAAGCAGTTTTTCTACTCAATGAATCACTTAATATCTGCATAAGATTCTTGGACTGCTCAGCTCAGTCCTCATGGTAACACAGTAGTCCACAAAAATTAGGGACAAAAACCGAAACCACAGTCATATCTGAGCTCAGCCATTTTGTCTCCTGAACTATCGACATGCTTTCTGACAGTTGTTTTGTTTCTGTTGAGCCACAAGTGTGTATATTCCTTGAAGCCAAACACTCTTATACAGCTGTTTGCTGTAAATGATAGTCAGTAAATTAAATAATATTTAATTGATTATCCAAATGGTTGATTAAACTGAAGTATCTGGAAAAGCATAACTTTTTATGCTCACTTCACACTGGAGGAACACAACTGAAATAAAAGAACAAAAACAAACAAAACAAAAAAAGGGGAGATATCCAGGTACAGGTTGATGTCTGGTTTTATGGTAAGATCATGTGATTCCATTAACGTAAAACTGCACAAGGCAAGAATTTCGATGGACGTCATCTGGTGAGTTAAGTTTCAACAGAAATGTAATTGGGGATGCTTGAGGCAGGAGGTGGAGAATTTGACCTTAGGAGAAAATGGAAATTCAACACTGAGTCCAAAGCATGCAGCAGCCAAAGAAGACAGCAGAAGCTGCCTTAAAGGAATGGCAGGGATATCATCTTATATCGTCTCTGGATTTGTTGGGCACAACTTTGTCGACAATCACCAGAGTGAAAAATTGCATTGTGCAGTTTTAATGTATTAATTGGTTGTAAGGTTGTGATGGGTCCAAGTGCTCAAGGGAGATCACAAGGGAACAAAGTTCACAGGGTCAGAGGTCAAAGGATTGTGGGTCAGGGTTTATTTATTAAATTACTGTTACCTTTGATGGCTCTCTCGATTTTCACTTTACAAAAAAGCATAAAAAGAAGATTGGAGGGGGGAAAAAACTGAAAGATTATTCTCAATAACATTTAAGCACAATGTACATCTTCGATCATCTCACTGAACGTGAAAAAATAAAACAAAAAAACTAGCCACATATTTTATATGCCACAGTTTGTGATGCCTCTGCTTTGTGGGGCAGCCATATCCTGCATTCAGCAGCTGCCAGGAACCTGATTATATTGTAACTGAAAGAGGAAATTAAGAGTGAATGAATGCACCTCCAGCCATATTGAGCACTCTGTCCAAGGCGGGATGGACCTCCTTATCCAACTGATCGTGTATCCTTCCACCCAGCAATGGACCTATATCTGTAGAGGAGATAGCATCAGACCAACAGAAAAAAAAAAAACTAAAGAAAACAACAGATAATAGTGGATTTCATTTTTTTATGATATGTCTGCTGCTCTTTCTTCCACTTTCCTGGGTGTGCTCTTAATCCAGCCATCTGAACATCAGATCTAATACTTGTCTGTAAATGGAGACGTAATATTTTTGCTTCATATGAGCAGTTCAGCTCTTATAGGTCTTAACTTTCAGGAAAGCTTTGCCTGGATATCTAACACAGGAGAAAAGTAGGATGAATATTCAAGAGATCCTCTGTAACAGTCACTGGCGGAGCTGCGTAGACCCAGTTATGTCACAAATGTGCTATGAAAACAAATCATAGAAAGTAGACACAGTTCTTTCAGACTGTGAAGCGTAATATACACAGCCAGGAACAATTAACCACTGAGTTGTTTCTGTCTGCTTAATTCACTATCAAAGAGAGAAAGAAGGTCTACTTACGATTTAGGTCATAGATGACTTTTTTCTTGGCTGTGGCGTATTGGGATATTAGGTAATCAATTTGCTGCAAACAGGAAACAAAGCAGAACGGAATTGTTTTACAGATGGTTGCTTACTGAAAATTTGTTTATTAGCCTAGTCATAGACCCCAATGCCAGAGCAGAGTAATGGGCAATTTCAGTATTATATTAGTCATCATGCAAAAGATAAAATGCCCAAAAAATAGTGCAGGGCTTTATTTACATATAATGTTTTATAAGAAGCCACCAAACAACTATACGAGTGAGACTGAAAGTCTGGATTTCTGACATGTCATGGTATGAGAATTATGATTTTAGAAAGCAAATTTGTATCTGACGCACTTACAAGAGGTGAGAAAATTGTCTTTTACTCTGCTTGAAGGGATTACATGAAGAAGGCATGGTGAGAAACAGAAGCAGTCGTGATGCAGAAAAACACAAACTGCTATACTTTTGCCTTTAACCTCCACACCCTCAGATATCAAGAATATTTGTCTCTTGAATGAATTTGAAATTCCAACCATGACTGATTTTTTTTTTTTTTTTTTTTTTTGGACCAAATTATTTCATTCGCCTAAATTTAGCTGGTAGGTCACATAGAAGTCAAATGCTTGACTTTGTAACATACGATGTTACATAATTCAGTTCTGAGGGCTGTCACACAGTATGGTATGGTCACATTTGTTTTGTTAGCACATAATCATTTGTGTTCAAACTAAAGCAGAGTGATTGTGCTTTACTCAGACCCTTTGTAACTTCTGGCCTTACCATTGGTGTGTCGTTAACAAAGGTGTGCAAGTCCCTCATGTTGGTGTTGACCAGTCTGCGTATGTTCTTCACCTGAGAGCTGAGGTTTTGGTTGGCAGCATATGCACACAGCACGCCGATCCTATAAAGACATGACGAGCACAAACACTGTGACCTTTCTCTTACCAAGTGACCTTTTTTGCTTCTGCATCAGTCAAAACAGAAGCCCAAGGGTGTGTTTTAAAGAGCCAGGTGATAACATGCATTAACAGTAGGGGTCAGTATGCACCACCACATTTACTTTGACGTTTTCTTGGCAATGTCCAGAGTCTCCTAGTAGAAAGTAGAAATCTTCCAGTTAGGTATGTGCATAAAAATATACCAATATACAGAATGTAAAAGAGCTTATTAAAAATAAAGGTCATATTTACAAAATGAATGTCCCATTATTTGATTATGAACTCAGATCAGTAATGCACCAATAATAATGCATTGTTATTTCTTTGTTGATTATATTTTGCAATATTAATCTGAATCTGCATGTGCACAGCTGTATGTCACTGTCAGATGGTGTCAAGTACAATATTTGCCTCAAAATTTGTGAATGTAATTAGAAACTTCTCAGAGAATGGTGATGATGATTTTAAATTACTTGACAAACTGTCTAAACTGCTTCAAACTCTTCCATGCATTTAGTTGTGTTATTATTTTGACATAGCAAATAAACAGCGGGGTGAAAAAAAGAAGAAAAGAAGTATTTCCCAAGCAATTTGGCAAGTGAGCTCATAACAGGAAATGCAGGTGTATCTAGATTAAACTCAGCCCTATCTCTATAAAGTCCCTGGGTTGTAAACATATTCAAATTAAATGTGAAAACACCAAACTGCATAAAGCAGACCATTAAAGAGAGTCTCTTGAATACTTCAAACAGAACTGAGTAGCTCGGTACAAGGCTTAATTAGCTTGAGCAACATCAAGGGAAAGATGGCTCCATAATATTAAGCTGTTTCCATGACTCATTCTCATCCCAGATGAATTTGCTACTCAGCGCTTCACAGCTAGCACCACGCATGTTCAGTGTGCACATGTATGCTTTTATTGCTGCATGGATCTGTGAAAGTGAGCGGGGTTAGGATTCCTATGGTGAAAGTGAAGGGGAAAAAAAAACTCCTTGTATAACTCAGCAACTCTCGTTTATGGCAATGCTTGAGTAGAATAAGCAGCTTTATGAATGATGTAAGATGACTCCTAGAAAGGAATAACGAAAGGACTGACGCTCAGGCCACTGGGAAGGTTTATATCTATGGAGATGAATCAGCGTGTTGTGAGTCGCTGCATAATAAGGCAGGGGTCTCTGTTTCTGAGCTTGTGTATCTGTGGAGGCATGTACAACAGCTTGTGTGTATGTAAGTTACTGCAGCACAGGCAAAATGAGGTTATGCGCCATTCATGGTTATGTTGTAAAAGCGAGAGAAAGGTGAGGTCTGGCTGTGTGTGTGAGAGAGTATAGTTTTGTTTTTGTTTTTTTTTACAGTCCCATGATCTGCAGTTCTTGCTCGCTTTGTGGTTATAATCCTGTTAATCTAGTCTAATCTAACCTGCATTATGCAGCAGCCATTTTGGTCACGTTAGGAATTTAATAGCGTGTTTATAACCTAACAATCCAATATTGTTTGACACTTATTTTCAAGAATAACAACAGAGTATAAACCACACACTTAATTAATCTCTTCTCACTTTCATGGAAATCATGGAAATATATTTTGCCACTTTTGAGTAGAGCTGAGTGGGTTATTGATAAATAAATATTATATAATATATTGATAAATCATTTGTTTTGTCCAGTAATGAAATAACTAATCTATAAATAATATTATAAAGAGCATTTACTACAATTACAAGATATGGAAATTACCCCAAGATAACTTATAATTTATGATTCAGCAACATAAAAAAAACGCTGATTTGGAAATTTAAGATAAAAGATAAGATAAGATAAAAATGCCAAAAACGCAAAAGGTGGCAAGAATTTTTTTTTATTTTTTATTTTTTTATCAATGAACAGATAATTAACCATTAGAAACTGTGTTTAAAACTCAAACGCTATACTTTTGAAGGTACTCCTATTTTCTTTTTTGGAAAACATATGGTCCATATGTTAAGTGTAAGCAATTTGCTGTTAACAGCCTAAAACACAAGTAATCACTGGTACGGTCCTCAGAAAACACTTATGCTGAAGTGTGTTGCACTCCCCTGTTGCACCGATGATTGCCATAAATATTTAGTGGCTCTGACAGAAGAAACACTGTCATGGTATAAGTGGAGACTTGATGAGTAACCGGTCCAAACGTCTATGCGGGGGACACAGTGAAGTGGAGCCATCCAGAACCAGGGGAAGATTCAAAATGGCCACTTTCACAACAAAAGCCTTTTGTCCAGCACTTTCTTTGCCCTCTCTCACTCTCTTACACAAGTATACAGTTTACAAACACATGCAGCATTTTGTTCTGCCCCATCCACAAAGACAGACACCTTCCCTGTCACTGACAGTCTCTGGTTGTGTGTTTTTATCACCAAACCCCATATTTTTTCTGTCTCTCTAGCTGCCTCTAATCTGTCTTTGTTCCGACTCGTCTGTTTTCATGTATGTCTGTTCCACTACACTTGCATGTCTCCCTTACTCAGACTTTTTTAATGTTTTCCCTCTCACTACAACACATTCATTTTCCCACAGTTTTCTTTTTAGTCTTCCACTGTCTCATCTTTTGCCCTCAGTTACCTCTCTCTTCTTCACCTCCCTCTCTTTTCCTTTGTCTATTGCTCACTCCCTCTCCCCACTGGTGTCCAGCAAGGTTGCTGGAATCTGCAACCAAACAAAGACTCTTTGAGACAGACGACCAAGTGATTTCCCAACAAGTTGTGTAGCCCATAACTGCCCACCTAACTTCAGCAAAATCGAGTTATTCTCAGTTTGAGTTTGATAGTCTTGTTCAGTTCTAGTTTAGATTTGTTGACTGAGAAATTATGGAACAAAATCCAGATATGAAGAAGCAACGATGCACTTCTGTGGACCAATGACTCCCAAAGTGTCACTTTTATTCTACCGTAAATTTAATGGGAAATGAAATATTGCATGGGAGAGAATAATCCTGGACAATTTAAATTAAGGGGGAATGTACTGAATTTGTGTGTGTGTGTGTGTGTGTGTGTGAGTGTGACTATATACATATACATACATATATATATATATATATATATATATATATATATATATATATATATATATATATATATATTGAATTATTCCTTCTCAAATATCAATGTTTTCTTTGAAATACTTGCTCGAAATTATAACTATGAAAACACCAAATTCCTGTTGTGGGACTCTTAAAAAGATAAACAGTCAAAGTGTGAAGCTCTTATTTGACACAGCTTGAGCTGATTTAGCATTTTTACAGATTTCAAAGGACCCGACAAAGTGAGAGCCTGGAAATGAGAATAATTCACTATGCTGTACTATAGCAAACAAGGATGTGGGAAGCATCTGGCACCAGCTGACAGCCAGCCATATCAGGAAGCACGAACGGGTAGATGGGAGGCTGCTGGTGTCAAAACCAGCAATGTATGCCACCACTCATCTATCGCGGTAAAGGCTGGTTTAGATCCAATATGTGCAACTGATTGCATTATCATTTAATTTGATTTGAATCATTTAACGTTAAAAAAGCAGTGGAAACAACATTACAACTTTTCAGACCGTGCACGTTTATATCCTTAAATTCCCCAAATTGTTCTTATTTAATTTGCTGTCATGAACGCTAAAGGAAAAGCTGCAAGCCCTCACACTGAGTAGCTTAAATCACAAAGTTCTGCCACTGTCCTTGTTTTCAAAATATTGGACAATAACTTTCAGGTGACAGCTGCTCTTTAAAACCTCCATTGGCCTTTAAAGGCGTCATTTATCAATTCACCTGCTCCTCTGACAAAACGAGCCACTGGTCTGCTGTGTTGTTTTATCACGTTTCTCTGTTATCAGCAAAACCTGAACTGATCCTCCAGCTCAACCTGTAGCTAATGACTGGATGGCTGTGTGGTTGCTTGTTGATAGTGTGTCTCTTATTGACCACAGGGGACAAATCAAACACAGCGGGAGGAAGATTTGCCTCAAGCGGCTTTGAAAAAAGGACTAATTCCTGTTCGAGTAAAAGACAAATAACACACGAAACTCTCCCTCAGTGTGGAAACCTCACAAAAGCAGATAAAGAACAGCATCAAACTAGTGCAGTGCCCCTAGGATCTAGGCCACAACTCGGGGCTGGGGAGTGAGTGTTGCATGGTCTGGTGGCTCCATAGCTTTTACAAACTCTTAACAATGGCCTGCATTCAGTGTGATTGTAGTTATGATGCTGGGACAGTCGCCTCTCAGCCCCTCCCTGCTTTCACACTGCTGGAACTGGTTCTCTATTATCCTCTCTCTCTATAACAAAATCATCACCGTAGTCATTGTAATGACCTGGAACAAATATTATTGCTAATGATTTCATTTAAAAAACAGTTGATCTCAAAGTGTTAGCGACATTGCCTTAATGACCTGTATTCAAAGGCTCAGGAGAGCAGATAGATGAGAACATAGCAGCTTGTTTGTGTGTATGTAGGACAATAAATCAGCTGACTACAGGACCTACATGCATGGAAAGGGTAGTGCCAAAAACTAGTATGTCCTGACACATATTGCACTCGAGCAGTTATGGACCCTCACCCGTTTCTGACCACTTCATTCGGCCAGGCCTCTACTTAGCTTGCTTTTTTAATTAAACAGTTTTTGCCCTCAATTCGTCATATTTATGCTCCCTTAATTCACTTTTTCTTTTTCTTCTCAGAGCTTCTCAGGTCACAGTCGGAATCTAACTTCCTTGTGCCCATTGCCTCCTATAAAGAATTTAACCGGACAATGAATTCTTAAGCTGTCTGACTCCAAGGCCTTTGCTCCAGGCATGATAACCTGGTAGTGATGGTGCTATCTTAATCTGTTCCCTCCCCACACCTAGTAAGGATGATGGGAAAGCTCCTCTCTGTTCCAACTAAGTACTGGCTTCGGTGGTTTGGTGGGAGACGACAAACATTTATATCTGCAGTAAACAGTCCAGAAATGATATGAATGTTGAATTCAGAGCCAAACGGCCTCAGGGTTGTGCACCAAAGGTCATTGGATTTCTGTTGTGTTTTAAAAACACCATAAAGACTAAAAGTAGTTTTAAAATGCAATGATGTTAGTGAGATTTTGTGTTCATTTATTGTTGAGCGTAAGTTTGATGTATTTTTGGAGGGCGGCAGTTTCGGCCCGCCTTTTTTTTTTTTTTTGTGTGTGTGTGTTAGTGTATAATTATATTAGTCGAAGCACCTATTCTATCACTTTGTTCAAGCTCTGTGGGTCATTTATAGGCTCTATAGATTCTGCCTGGCCGATATGTTTCTTAGCAAATCACTTTACCCTAAAATGCCAGCCTCTCTATAATTTCTGAAGGAGAGAGACAGAGACCCTGCAGAGCTGCTTGATATTTAAAGACGTTGGTGCCATGACACATTTGTTTGGTTCAGTAAACCCTCTCTTGATAAAAGAAAGTTATAAAATGAATTAACCTTTTGGAGAAGAAAAAAAAAACCCTAAATAAAATCTGATTTGAGATTAAATGTCAGCTGTCTAAGAGAAATCAACTTGTGTAATAGGAATGATGAAGAATTTCTAAGGACAGCTAATTTACTCTGTCACCACTGATTTCATAACAACCTTTGAGATTGTATGAAGACTTGACCAATCAAACTTGCTGCTTGATGCTTTGAATCCAATTAGCTATGATTTACATTTTATTACTTTTCATAACTAGAAGGACTCATGAGAAGGACTCTCAGTCTAAAACTTTCTTTGTTGTCAGCACTGAAATTCAGTTTTCTCTGGAGTTCTATAAAGTTAGATACCAGCTGCATTGCAGTGATTGGTTTCAATAGAGTGGTCCTTTGCTATTAGCTGAGACTAGCATGGTGCAATCACCGGCAGATCCTGTGGTTTAATGTGTTTTCAGTCTACAGCACCTGAGCTCAGAATGATTAAACTCAATGTGAGCCAAGGAGCTTTGGATAAAAGTAATTCCACACTGTATAATAGACCAACGACATGGTCAGTGTGGGGCTTGGATTATTATTTTAAGGGGAACCTGCACAGACATGTAAATGAACAAAGAAACAGATCTATTCATTCAGACGGATGAGAGCAATGCCATTTGAAAGCCTGTCTCTGCATCTCTGTTCTTCGCCGTGTGAACTATGCTGTCTTTGCTTGTAGGATGTAACATTACAATATAATAAATAAATTGTGCCATTAAAAACTGGACTTGGCTTGTCCTGCTGTGAAAGTACATTAAGAACTAAAGTAGTCCCCACTGTGCACTTAATGGGTTGGATGAAGAAATATTGCATTATCAAATATTTAAAAAGGCCACGCTCTGAAATAGATCAGGTTACAAAGAAGGAAAAAAATGTTCAGAGCAGTCGCCTTGTCAGTTAATGCTGATAACATGATCTGTGCGATGATGGGGGTTGAGGGTTTTAACACCATTGATTTAGCAGCGGAGTGCTTCGGTATCACTGAGACGATCCAAACCTTTGCATCTAATGAAAAATACTTCCTTTGAAAACCTACCTGAACCTGAAAATTACTACTGAATTTCAAGACAAAAAAAAAAAAAAAAGTAAGAACTTTTTCTCTGCAGTGACAAAGCAAAGCATGATCAGATCCTCTGCAGGTGGCTCCTGTATTGGAAATATTGACATGCAGAGCCGAGAGCTGCAGCAGAAAAAAACCAAGACCTCACGCATCTGAGTCAACTCTCAGAAGCACAAGGTTGTCTCTGTGGGCATGAACAAAAGCCTTCCCAGTATATTAAGATCATTCTCAGAATTTCAACAGAAGAGAGACAAGAAATACAGACTGTGTAAAACTGCTGAAAAGTAAAGTCTTTTTTAAATAAAGACTGGAGCATGAAAGCTGATATCCACTGACTGAAAACTCCAAGCCAACATTTCCCATCATTTGGCTGCTGACTTGATTTTCCTTACACTTGTTGACCAGAAAGTTCAAATTTACTGACAGAAAGAAATGAAGGATGTCTCTATCGGCATTAGAAATGCTGCTATTTTTGGATTATGAATCAGCCCAGCCAACCGTCCCTGAGATAGAGAGCACCTCTCAGCTGCGAACCACATCACGGAGCCCTGCAGCTTTGCCTTCTCATTTCTTTTTCCACTCCTGTTAAAACAGTGTGTCACATCGTTGTTATCCTAACACAATTGTTTCCAATAAATTGGAAAGAAAGGCTCTGCGAGCTCTGAATGTGAATTAGTTTCACAATGTCAAATCCCTGTTAGAATATTTCGTGTGTTGATTTATATTTTGCTCACTACAAAAAGCCAAAAGACCCCAGGGTTTAGAGAAAAAAAAAAAAAGAAAGTGGATTTCACTTAAAAAGCAGAAATGAGGGAGAATTTGAATGATTAGTGAAAGTGATGTCTCTTCAGCAGATGCCATGCAGCAGATTCAAACAACAACCTCTCCAGTTAATTAGCTTGGCAGTGGTTTGAGCAAAATTGCCATTGTGGGGCGTCTGCGTGCTGGGCAGCGATCATGCATCTACTTGTACATTGTGTTTTGTGGACAGTGACAGACGGTGGGTGGACTGCAGCCCAGTTCACTCCATTAACGGAAACTTGAATGCAACAAAATACAATAAAGACGCAGGACGAAGTAGTCTCCTGATGTATAAATGTCTTGTGGCTGAATTTTTTCCTCAATAACAGCACAGTATAGTTTACTGGAATGAGATGCCGTGGTTATATAGCTGCTCCTGTATCTTGTGTACTTCCTTTGTCTGTGCCTGGCACTCGTACTCATTGAGTCCTTGCTGTTGGTGCTTGCTGTATCAGCTTTGCTCTCACGTTACATCAGTTGTGCTGCAGCATTGTCGCCGGTAACCGATTGAGACATTTTGTACAAGACCATTAAAATGCATTGGCCATGTAAAGTATGAAAGGCCCATGGAATATCCATTTTAATCTGAATATGGAGCTGTTACTTCACATCAGAAACTCCAGACTGTGTCAAACATATGAATCCCTGCCCAAATCTGTTTTCTTTTCAGAGTCATTTGAATATTGCTGGTGTTGTGCTGATTGGTAGCTGTTTGCCAGGTTGGAAAAATAATCAAGTCAACCAGTTTTTTGGAGGTAGTGTGGAGAGTAGGGATGTGGTCCTACTGTGCCCGAGCCAGTGATAAAAATTGCCTCAATAATATGAGCTGACACAGACATAAGAGTTGTTCATTCTGGGTATGTCTTTGATCCACTGCTTTTAGCACCTGCAAACCACTAACTGGAGCTTTTTATTCTTATTTTTATTCAGTGTAAAACACAGCACGTGTCACAGAACAAAGGAATCTACATAAAAAGACATATGTTTTACAGTAATTTTGCTTTTAGTTTATGGTTAAGGCTATAGGGGTGAATAATCATCTCTCAATGCCAGAATTTAGGTTCAAAACTACAGACTGATAATGGTAGCTGCCTCTTTGTCAACTTTAGCTTGAGGACAAAAGTAAGAACAGACAGACCAAGGGTTAGGGACACCAAGGATGATATAAAGTAAAATCAGATTCAACAAAGGTAAAGAACAAATAACAAGCAGAGATGCTTGATGTTGATCGATTTATAAATTCTGTATCTCCAAATGATTGAATATTCAGGGACTGAGAGAGGCTTGACGTCACGACTGACAGACAGAAAATTCTTCCAGTTTATCCTGGAGTACCTTTGAATCATTTCCACCCATAGACCATATTTTCTAAACATCTTCTGTAGAAATGCATAGTACAAGGAAATTTTAGTTATCTGTTAATAGAGGCTTCTTTCTGCACTAAAATTAGCCACAGCAATATTAATACAAGTGTCCCATTCATGATTTTGTTATTTTATTATTATCCTGTTTCTCTGAGGGGATGCCCCTGTTGAAGTGACAGCTCTGCAGACGGTATGACTTCCTTGGTGAAGACAAAGCTCGTCAAACCATTAATGAAAGCCCCCAAAAAAAAGCCCTGCGTGCGATGACTCGACAGCGAGGATGCTAACAGAGCACTGTGTGCGTTACAGGAGGCCATGGATTGTCTGAGAGGGTATTTTGCTGTGCTTGTCTATGACTAATTGCGCTTTTGTTTTTGTTTGAATATCTGAGACGTTGCGGTCATGTAATTGTGTGAGGAATAACTGTGATGCATTTCATCACAATTAGAAGACGCAGCAGATAAGTAATCTGACAATGTGCGACAACTTTATGCAACACAAAGTGTGAAACGTCTGGATCACTGCTGCTGACCTGTGTCTTTAGAATACATGATGTTCGTTGTCAAGTGAGTCATGTGAGTGTGTGCGAAGGAGTTAAAGCACATGTTTACATTTATTTTTGTGTAGGCTGGTATACAATTAAACAGTGTGAGGACAATTTGTTCCTGGACGTTGTCTGGGTCACTTTGTTAATAATTCAACAGAAGTAAGTGCTATTATCACTTATCATGTAAACACGAGTGAAAGTACTCCAAGGCTGGTTGGATTTGTGGGTTTTTTCCTCCAAAGCTCCGATACATTGTCTGAATCTAAATATTCTGAATGAATATAACCGTGAATGTAGCTAATAGTTAATACTTTGTGTAAACAGGTTGTGAAATGATTCCACACTGTCGAGTCCATAACTGGATGTTTTGGGTTTTTCTTTTGGTGGCATGTAGTTGCAGTGTCAGCACTGTTGCCTCACAATATGAACTTCACGGGTTTAATTCCTGGGCTTGGGGCCTTTCTGTGTGGTGTTTGCTTTTTCTCTCTGCATGCACCTGCATTGATTCCCACTGTGTACTCTTGCTTCCTCCCACAGCCCAAAGACGCACACTTTATTTAATGACTTGCAGTTATGAATGTGAGGGCGACTGGCTGTTAGTCTTTTGCAGCGGCAGTGTACCGATATAAGGAAAAATTGTGCAGTATCACCTCATGTTAGTTCTCCTCAGCTTTCTGGAAACTGATGTGTAAACGCTAAACACTTTGCGTGTGTATGGAGTCGACTGCACAAGAGCTCTTCACCCCTCCAACAGTGTTGTGATGATGTCTGGACAATGGTGCCTTGACAATTGGGTTGTTGTGTGCCAGTCGTACAGCAGGACAGTGACAGCGGTCACATCTACATGCAGTGACATCATGCGGGTTGTACATCAAGAATCAACGAATTGTATTAGCTAGGACATCTGGGGATGAAACATAAGTGGAAGAGCTACTTCCATCAAGTATTAAACTGGTTTATAATACAACATATTTGTCTTTTTAGGCACTTTTGATTTTTATGTTTGTTAATTAGTGAAGCTATGAGGAATGGCAAGAATCATTAAAAGTCTCCCACCCGTAGCTGAGTCAGTCATCTTACAGCCCCTTACAGATAGCACAGATCTCATTTGAAGACAAACTCCTTAAATCCAAACTGACTAAGACTAAAAGCACAGAGAGCTGAATGTGAATTAGACCACATATGATTAGCATGAATTACTGACCCTGTAACGTTGGAACCTTTTGCTTTAATAGTGTTGGACGTACAGTGACTGAAATAGGCCGCTGAAATGCATGTTGGGTAACAGCATGAGGCAGGGGTCTTCACTTGGCCTGAACAGAGGGAAGGATCTTCAGTCTGTCATTTTCTCATTAGCGATCCATGTGGGGGTCGTGTGGCATCAGAGCTCATTTGTGATGACTGAAATAGCTTCTGCTGTTCTTTTAACAATGTGTGTTGTGGTTTCACAACAACTTTCAGCCTTTTTTTTTTTTAAATTAACACAATGTTGTGTTAAGAAGCGGTTAACTACCACAGCATTGATAAAATTTGCCACTGGTTGGCTGCTGTTTGAGGAGGCTGCTTTAACGCTTCACTGTGAGTTACCAACATGTTTTCAGCTTGTGCGCCCAGTTTCATGGCTCTGAGGTAAATCAATCGAGGGCATTTATATGTCCGAGGAAGCACTGTATGCCTATTTAGATTTAAATTTTCATTCCCCCAATTTAACCTGGTGAGAGGGCTAATAAGATGGCTGCACTAATCAGAGAGTGTTAAATTAATCTGGATGTGATGAAATTGTTCCTGTTTATGTAAAATGTTCTGATCTTCGCAGCAGGTTAATCTCCACAGGGCTGAGCTTGATTTTCTGCCTCTTGCACACAGCATTTTAAAGAGGAACGGCAACACAGAGTAGAACTGAAGTGTACATCTGCTGTGTGTCGATCGCGCACTGACTGTGTCACTCAGGAGTGGATGTACTTTCAGCAAGACTGGCATCCATGTGAATCAAACCCCAAATCCCGACAGTGCTACGCTAACCCAGTAGAGATTACTCATTCATGCTTACAACTGCAGCTTTTTGGCAGCTCCTCTGAGATTTGACCTTGTCACCTTCACAGCACAGGGTTGATGCAAGGTTGAGATTATGTTCTCATTTTTCATTGTACAGATGAGTTTGTTCCCATTTCCACACAGTCCAATGTAATCAACCATATTGACTGTGAAAAACTGTGAAAAAGACAACTATGAAACAATCGTGCTATTTTGCTGACTGCAGTGTCTGGAAGCAGCCACGTGTTTCTATCCAATACATTTATAAAGATAATTACTGCTGCTGAACAACCATGATGTATGAAATAACGCATCTAAGGCTGGAGGATAAAAATAGGAAATGGGTATAAATCACCGCTGTTCAAAACAAACAGCTGTTGTTTGTGGTGGTCAGATAAAAGAGCTCTTCAGAGAGAGCAATATAAAGTCAGTATGTAGTAGTTATACGTAACATTTTGACAGCTATCTCAAAGTAAATTTAAGTAAGGAGATAAACTGGAAGACATTTCAGTCACCCTTTACATATTTTATTCTCTTGTGCTATAAGATGACTCTTATAACTATGAATGCTCTGGTCTCTGTGACTCATTATTTCTGTAGGACAGGCTGTGTCTTATCATTTACCCTCAGAAAAAGTTAAACACCTTCACGCGACAGTTAGAGGCTGATGTGACGTTTACGGTGGAGGAGATAAATTGGACTAACAACCAGTGTGCATCAGGTGGGAAAAAAAATGCATTAGTTCTGTTTGGCATAATTTCAAGAACTGATGAGTTGTAGAAAGTGAAAGCATAAAAGTGGGCTGTATGCAGAAAGTAAAAGTTCATCAGCAGAAAATCTCGCGGAAAAATATCAGTCATGCTCCCTTTTGCGCAGAACACAGGATTCTTGCGAAGTTCAGCGGTGAAACACGACAACTTTTTCTGCTTAGCCTGATTTTCAGACTGTGATATATATATATATTACAGTTTTCACTCATTTTATTGTCCTCACCCTTAACTTGGTGTCTCTTATCCCTCTTAATACGAAAAGGAAAATATCACCCCTGCCACTCCTGCGGCTGGACGTCAGCTTTCTAGTGGTGGTAGAAATCAGTCTTGGCCTGGCCTCAGTACTCATCCCTCTCCTGCCTGTAATTGCTTCATTAGAGCCTCTGCAGCGTCTTTGCCTGGTGGCTTGGGAGATTTAATAAGAGCTCAGAGGATGCTCTCAGACTCTTGCGTCTGGGCTGCTAGGATATTGCTGTGGAATTTCTAATATCCGGGCATCTTTCCAACAAAGGCAGAAAGTCAAGGAACATCAAACTAAGTACATTCCTGTGTCCCTTCAGTCGAGCTCAAGACAAAACACAGCTCTCCTGAGCCTTTTGTGCTGTGGCCTCATCCCCAGCGGCTACGGTTTCGTCTGCAGCTGAAACTAAAACAGCGAGTGGATTGAGTTTCCCATGGTCCATTTTCTGAGAGATGGGTTTTAGTGAGATGTGCTACAGCCAGTTCATGTAATGGGCTCTTATAGGAGAAACAAATCCGGAAACTTTCCTCCCAACCGTTTTTAGGCCTTTTCCATCCAACTTTTTCCATCTCTTTCCATTATCTTGAACAATTTGAGCCAAATCTCATCACTTGCTTCACTGCTGTTTCTCACTTTCCGGTAGTGCAGCTCTCCAGGTTTAAGGAAACAGTTTGCCCCTTTTGAGTTTGAGGACATCATCTACTGTTTTACTTTAACGCATGACCGACAGGTATGATTATCAATGCACAGATATGGACACAATCTAAAAACTTTTTTTTTTTTTTATGTATTAAAAAAACTGGATTTGCTGTAATAAAGCAGTGCCTGGTGAAAGGTTCAGTGAGATTTGCTGAGGGTGCATTTAAAAAAACAACAACCACAGAACACTTAATGCACACAAAAACAATTAATGAGAAAATAAACCATCAACACCAATAAAAAGAGGAAAACAGTCGCAGTAAAGAGCAGATTAGATCATGATCATGGCTTTAAAATGGCCGATTGACGTGTGGTTAGGTTCTACATGTCTGAATAGGACTACTAATAATGACCGTTGGACCAGTTTGCTAAAGGATTGACGTGTTGCCATCCACAGTTTTCTGAGATGCTCTCTTAGCAATAATGCTCATGAAGGGTGACATGATGAATTTAATGTTGGAGGCATCCATACATCACTATAATCCAGGACAGGCGATGCTGAGTGTGGGAAAATAATCTGTTTCTGTATACGCTTTTTAATCCAACCAAGATGTTTATACTCTGACCCTCTAAACACTAAGTCAGAGGTCGGCAACCCGTGGCTCCGGAGACAGATGCGGTGAGAAAATAATGTGAATAAATAATTTAATTTAATTAACTTTTTTTTTTTTTTTTTCAATGTAATCGTTGTGACTCTGGAGATTTAGGCGATCTGGTAACATTGAGATTAAATGTGTTTTAATATTTTGTCAATCAGAGAACGTAGTTCTTTTATGTTATAAATGCAACAAACTGTTCAAAGTGTCTTGAAACATGATTAAATATGATTTTCAGCTCCAGGTGGGTTTTCTTGCATGGAGACCGCCCAAATGGCTCTTTTTTATGCTGAAGGTTGCTGACCTGCACTAAGTGGAGGACGGTAATACCTGAACCACTGTTGAAATCATCATGCTCCTACCAAACATTTCACAATTTTCCATCAGCTCCTGTAAATTTTGGTCACAATCTTAACTCTTTTCTCTCTTCGTTTTTCCCTTTTGCCTGGATGGTGGAATTACAGTATGAAGAAGATTTGCCCTGAGGGCAGTCTGGAGGATATATGTCAGAAAATAGAAAATAGACAGTGACGGCTACAGCCTAGCTGGAGGACCATGGCTTTTTATTCAGATTTTCTTTTTTTTTTTTTTGTTTTTTTTTTTTTTTACTGAGGATCTACTCCAAAGTACAGCCAATGTTGGGTACTATCAGTGACCGCAATTTGGATCCACTGATCTAATATGAGAAGAGAGCAGAAAAATAACCCGTACTACTACTTCTGCTCCACTCAATGCATTTCTCAATACATGGGGTTCATCTTACATTGTGCATTTCAATTGAGGAAATGTGAGCTAGAGCAGTAATATCATGAACCCAGGGTGGAGGTACAGTTTGTGTTATACCGGAATCCATGCAGAATAGAGAGGTGAAGATGAAATTAGACCACTGAAGTGAATTTTAGTGAGGAAAGATCAGTTGAAATACTTATTAGTCAAGTAGATGCTTTGTGAGCTGTAAGTGACATTAGTTTTGACAATGACAATAATCATGAAGTCCCCTCAGATCAGTAAAACTCCACTGTGAATGCCCTGCAGATTACAATGACCATTTCTTAGATGGAGCACAAGTATATAGTATAGTGGGACTGTATGGAGAACAGTATGGGGGATGGGGATTGCAGGCTGATGACCAGCATTTGTTTGTGTGTGCGCATTCGTGTGGAAAGGGCATATAGATGACCAGTGTAGTATGTGTGCATGCGTACAAAACTGTAAATGAGGTGCTGCTTGGACGTAATCACAGCCTGTGTGTGTTTTGCGCATACAAAGAACGTTTCCACCAGAAAACACAGACCGATTTCTGTGTGTTTTGCTTGCGGGTATTCATGGGTGTGTATGTGTCATACTCACGTGATGACCAGTGAGGTGGAGAAGAGCAGCGTTCCCAGCAGGCCACGCCGGCAGTCCGCGTTCTTCCTCTGCCTCTGGTGCATCTCGCCACCACAGTTGTCGCAGCAGCGGCACATGCAGAAGAAGAGACCAACTATCGGCATCAGAACGGTGAAAAGCAGGCCCACCGCCGCACATACAAGGAAGCCTATTTCGTAGTAGATGGCCTGGGGTCAGCAGGGGAGGAATGACAAAGGAGAAAAGAAAAAAAAAATAGATGAAGAGTAAGGAAACATAATAGAGTGGTGGGGAGCATGGATATGAGATGAGGAGAAAAAGAGGCATCAGAGGTGAGAAAGAGAGAAACGCCAAATAACAAGAGGAGCAGATGAGGTGGGGATTGTCGAGAAAAAACAGGATTGGATTGGGAGAGCGGAGCCAAAGAGTTGGGGTGTGAGGGGAGACAAGAAAGGATAGATTAATAATGACATAAAAGAGAAGAAGGGAGGACATTCATACACACAAGGAGGCAGAGGATAAAATGAGCAACAGATCTAAAAATATCTGGTTGGATCCCACTGCAGGAAATTCTCTCCCTATTCTTTGTCCAAAGGGGATTTGCAGATAAACAATATAAATATTACGTAACACTACTCACTGCTGGAGAATCCTTTCTTTGCAGCTCTTAAACACAAGATAAATGTCGTGACTTTTAAAATCTGCTGGTTGGAACAAACAGTAAGGGATTCTTTAAGGTGTTTATTTTATTAATTTATTTATTTATTTATTTTTTTTACATACACTTAAAAATGATGGGACGATGGTGGGAAAACAACCCAAAGGAGTTTAGAGCTGTACATGTAGCCCTGCGGTGCATGAAAGGGAAAGACAGCATCCCTGATGAAAAACCTGCTTCAATGGGAATGGACTTCAAGGCAGTTAGTGCACTGCAGAAACTCGATCCAAAGAAGCCCCAGAAACAAGAAGAGAAATAAGCCCCCCGGGGTGAGATAATCACGCCCGTTTCGTTGAAGTTCATCCTTTTTAATGATTTCATTGCGGCATCTATCAGTTTCACAAAAAAATAAGTTGATCGCCTCAGTTGGTGATAAATTGGAGAAGATTGAGGCAGGCAAGGGAATTTAAGAAGCCATGGAATCGGTAAAATTATCTCTTGGCTGTGGCAGACTTCTGTTCAAAATGAGATTTTTTTTGACAAATTATGGCGTGAAAACCTCTCTACTCCAGTTTTACAGCTGAGCTTGACGAATTACATGGTTCAACTTACAAAGTGAAAAATACCAGTACATCCAGATGCAATCCAATAAAACAGTCCCACATCCTGGCTTTGTGGAGGTTGTAACATATCGACGAGGGCAGAACAAATATCAGGAAGATTTTTCAGTTAAGCGCAGCACCGTTCATCAAGTTACCATTATACCCTCGTCTAAAGAGGATTTATTACATGTCTGTTGTATTGGATGACATAAACTTTCAGTAGGTGTAGCTAATAAGCTGGAAAATTTGTACATTTCCTTTGGGCCATCGAAAAGAACAAATCAAAACATGACTGGACTGGAAATAGGATGCAAACTAATGAAGCTTATTTTGTTGTTCTCACCTGTAAATCAACGTTATAGGCACTCAGATTCACTTGAACAGAGGACAGTTGTTTGGGTTAAACAGCTAAAAGAGCAGAGTGGCCATGGAGCTAATTGACCGGTGAAGATCAGAGTGGTTAAATACATTAGGGTGTGTGTCAGTGAAGTCAGGACTGAGTGTAGGAGCACTGACAAAATTTTTTTGCATCGGGATTCACTCGTTTGTGAATAGTCACCCTCATCACAAAGTCTTCCTTGACATATATATTTATCCTACAAACGTTTCTTGATATATTGAGAGAGTAAAAATGCTGCTGTTGGCAGGTTCAGCTCTTCGACCTCCTCTTATCATGTACTACAGCTCTGCTGCTTAATGTGCGCTTATCTAAACCTCACTCAGCTCAGGCTTTGGAAATTCTAAAAACTGAATAGGGAATTGATAATTCCCACACCATATGTAACTTGTCACAATGAAGTTCAATAGCTTCTCATTATAAAGGGATCAAAGCGGCACTGATATCAGTGCTCCTGAATGGACGAACTCCTTTTTCAGCCGATTCACACCAGTCGCATTGCGCCCTTGTTGGTCAGTGACCCTGCCTTCTCCAGAGACTTTCAGCTTTTGCTTTTTAACATGCAGGGAAAAAAGAGTAAATGGTGTCTGAACATTAAAAAAAAAAAAAAAAATCTTCTCTGGTTCATTTAGAGCTCTTCAGGCGAACTTGGAAATTTCCAGTGGCGAGTATAATCCAAATTGTAAAAGGCAGTGTTTGGATAAGTGAGGATTCGGGCTGCGTGTGGAACATCTTTTACAAGGTAGAGGAATAAGGAAGACTTTTAGTCAGGGCCTTTCTAACCTGGAGGGGTTTCAGGGTCAGTGCAAACAGAGAGGGAAACATTGAAGATGCAGAAAAGTGAAAAAGAAGAAGCGATGCTTGGCTTGTGTGTGTGTGTGTGTGTGTCCCATGTCAACTAAAAGCACCAATGTGCACACAGTTGTTGAGGACATTGTGCAAATCTGAACGCTTGCATTGTCATTCTGCTTCTGGGCGTCACTTGTTATTGGGTGAATCCTGACAAAAACAAAAAATAAAAATAAATAAATAATGTTTTGGGTTTTTTTTTTTTTCTTTTTTTCTCTCCTCTCTCTTCTCTACCACGACTCGTCAAGTGCCTACAGCTTTGACTATTTTTGGACTATAGCTTTGTCTTGGCAAGTGCCCAAAAGAAGAAGGTGACCGGACCAGAACAAATTGGATGATGAGGTGGCAGCAAATCTGAGTGGTGAAGACGGCCATTTCTGTTACAGTACTTGGATCAGATTTAATCATAGCAGCAGCCCCAAGCTCTGCTGAAGTGTCCTCGGGCACAAATTGCTCATGGCTGTAGGTTGAATACCTGAGAGTCAGACTCTGAATGGTGAATTAGTGAATTAACTAAATGGTGGGATTTTTTTTATTTTTTTATTTTACCTTTTCTGATTCATTATTTTGACTCAGATCTTCGTGCTGAAGTAGAAAGGGAGTGGCTATGTATCTGCCTGAAGCTGCAATGGTTACATGATTTTCTTCTGTTATTTTTGGGCAAACAATAGGATTTTTGCAGCCAGGCAATCTCAAGGATCTTACTGCAGCCGTTTCTACTTTTTCTAAGAAAGCACATATTGAGTTGTTAAGTCTTTTTTGTTCTTCTCTCCTCTTTTTATACCACAGAAATTCAGCAAGACTGTAAACAGAGATTGTAGTTGTCATTTTCTTTGCACAGTTGAACCTGTCGCTTTTATGCTTTTGACAGTTAAGTCTTTGAATCTGTAAATTAAGAAACCTCTGACCACATTTAAATCCACTGTTTGCAGGATTTCCTTTTAAGAAGTTCAGTTAACACCACGCTGGACTGAACTCATAGAGATATTTTGTGGTTTATTCCAAAAAGCATGGCAGATGAAAGGTGCAGGATAAGATTGTTGAGCTGTGTGGTGCAGATTAACACTGCGACAGCATCTTTCCTTTTTTCTTTGTTGAAGAAAAGTTTGTTGTCAGCTCTGGGAATTGTTTCTTTTGATAAAGCAGCTAGAGTCATAAATCTAATACAAATAGCTGCACTGTAGACTTATGAGTGTGCCCAACCTGTTTGAGCGAAAACATCAGATTTCTCTTTTTTAAACCACTTAAATTATGAAGGATATTTTGACTGAAGGTGTGTTTTGTTTTTTTTTTTATTATCTTTAAGGAGTCAAGAGCATATGGATGAAGAGGTTTTGTTTTGATGAGATTTGTGAGTAAATTTAGTTGTAGCTCTGTGGTGCTCAGATGTTTTTTTATAAGGTCCTCTGCAGCCTCGGTGGTGCTCCACACTGTGTGTCAGTGTGTGAAGATTTAAAGTCATCAAAAGGGTTTTGTCAACATCAGCACACAAAACATCAGCTGTGCATTTGTGTGTGTCTGTGTTTGTGGTTTGATGCCTGGATTAAACTTGCTGTGGTTTGGAGGATAGCAGAGTGTTTAATACGCCTGAGAAGCAAATGAGATGGCTGTTTTCAAAGCAATTCAGTATGGCCACTGTGCTTTCATGCCGTTAGTCATAACTATCATGAGAACTCACAAACCAAAACACAAATTGATTGCACAAGTTAATGAAGAAAGAGAAAGCTGGCCTGACAATTTTCAAATCATGTCTGGTTTACTACGGCCCTGTTGGGAATGTGCTGCACCGTGTTACATGGTATCGCTCCAACTGAGCCACAAATCCTCAGATCCTCAGATCCTCAAATCCCAAGTACAAAGAAAACGTCGTATTATTTATGTCACAAAATATTTTCCACCAAATTTAGAAAAATATTGTGCTTTATACTGACTATATTAATTAACAACGAGGGAAGATGATAAAATTCAATGATAAGAAATCTCTGTATTGATGCAGGTCAGAGCTCTTTGTCTCTCTTTGTCTTTTACTCTGGCTTGAGTCCCTTTTCTGATTTTCTATCTAAAACTTTGAATTTAATTTCATTGCACTGATTACGTCTCGATGATGCAATCAGCATTGTTGCTCCATGAAGCTGGTCAGCTCTACATGACGACACAGGCGTCAAAACAAGGAGGTGTTTCAAGGTGATGGGTGGATGGGATGAATCGGTTAAAGGCAGAGGGCTGTACAACAAATCATGTTCACTACAACAATCAAAATATAACCAAAAAATTTGGCTGCTGTATGTTAAGAGACCAATGAATATTTAGAATTATTGTTGTGCAGCCCCTCTGACTGGGGACAGTGAAGTGGGATGAAACAGGAAACGGGTTTGACAGTGAATCCAATGTGCAGACTTTACCTGAAGGGTCAGCACTATGTTCTCTGGCTGAGGGAGGCCAGATCAGATGATGCAGTGCATGCAGAAGACAAAGGCAACTCAGCGTCAAAGAAAGAACAAAGCCACAAAACAAAACCATGTGGATGAAATAGAACAACAACAGAAAATAAATAAAGGAGGAAGAAATTAAAGAATTTAAAACTGGCATGCATATCCACGTTGACCTATGTAGTAAAATCCCACAAAGTTGAACAAAACACAGACTGTAATTTTTAGGACTCGGGGTGAATGGTCAAAGGGCATAAAGTCCAAGTTTTCACGTGATTTTTCTCTGTTCAAAATTCACAGGCTGTGCATCAAGCAGTTTTCTGGGGCGACAGTAAAAAGATGGCCTCGGCTTGGCTCGTAAAAGCTATTGACACCTTGTTCCAGAAGAGTCAGGGACTATAGAGAGTCTCTATGGTATGTTTCTTGTGTTATTTATCCAATTTCTTTCCTCAGTCTTAAAAACAGAATGCACTGAAAAGGTGCAACACAATGATCATTTACAAGTGCAACACAAAGAGACCCACACTTACCTTTTGATATTCCGTCTGAATGGCTCCAAACTTGTCCTTTGCCAGTTTGACAACAAGATCTGAAAAAACACAAAGAGAAGAAGCACTGTTTTTCTGCAGTGGAAACAACATGCATGGGTGAATGTTGAATCCAACAATTATGTTGTACAGTTCTAGCGTGGCTGGCACCAACTCTGATGTTGGACCCATTCATACATGTAAATCAAATCTATCCAGTAACTATTTGAGCACAGTTGATTACAGCCCAGGGCCTGCATTAAGATTATAATTCTGCAATTATAACATCTTAACTCTTACGATGTGACCAAACTCAAGAAAATTTATTGTCCACCATAGTTTATTTTTATATTTCAACATGTTTTTACATGTTGGGTTTAGAGTGGAAACTTTGCTTTTCCTTTCTTTTCCAACACCAGCAAACTGCAAAAATATTGAGGGACTTTATTTCTGTCAAGATGAGGCAGCAAGTTGACATTTTATATAAGATGGTGTCAGGAAATCCAGAGTCGCACTGTGACACTGCAGTGTCCCTTCATCCTTGTGTTTTCCCTCTGGGTTTAGAATGGGACAAGATTGACAGAGGGCCCAGCGCTCGTAATATTTATCAGTGGACTGACATGCTGAGAGCATCATTCATGTCCTGGATCACAGAGGTCCTTTGTTCAATAGCTAATAAAATGGCTGCAACTATTGATTGTTTTTATTGTTTGGTCTATAAAAAATAGTGAAATTTTCCTCAAACCAAAAGTGATGTCTTCAAATATATTTTTTTATCAAACCGCAATAGTTTAAACTGATTTGGACTAATATTATAAAAGCTATTAGAATCAGTGAATTGTTTGTTGTAAAGCTCAGATTTCTACTTATTTCTGGATAAATGTGGCAGTTCTATTAATTATTTATTTATTTATTTTATTTAGGGTCAGTTATGGTCAGTTCAGTGATGCAGTGTACGCTCATGTTTCTGATTATAATGACAAAAGGTTGTTATATCCTTAAACTTTGCGGTTTTGTCCAACAAACACTGCATTGTGTACTTGTTTCAAATACGGTCTGTATATGGTGAAAACTTTGAGTGCAGATAGAAAAGTTTACTTCACTTGGACCTGTTTGACTTTTCCGATGTGAGTAGTGTAAATGTGGGATGAATTTGAGAAGAAGGTGAATAAAAACCTTGTAAAGATTATAAATCATCCACAAGACTATTACACAAATTAAAAAAAAACAAAAAAAAAAACGGTGACAATAACTTATAACTGTCTTAAAATGATAAGCCACAGGCTTGGCCCCTATTGTATGGTATTTTGTGGCCAACATATGCATAAATGAATGACAAATAAAGATAGTTGCTGAAATCTTCTCTGGGTTTAAAGATGCCAGAAAACAACTCTCCCTCCCACATCTATACCTGGAGCAGTGCTGGGTGTGATTCATCATGTAATGATGACAGAGACAGTAAGTCTCCTCTGAGGCAAGAGGTTTCCAAAAATAAGATGCAAAAAAATGTGCTGGGGCTTTTCCTTCTCCTGCATTGCAGTGAAGAAACAGTATGTCCTGTAGTAGAACAGTTTGATTTATCACTACACAGACTAGTGATCTCCACCTTCTATCCAAAGCATGAGATTTGTATTAATAGGAAGGTGCTCCAGGCTTATACTGTCGCTGTTGAAAAAAAGAGAGGAGCTCAACATTTGGGATGCTCGTGTCTCATTGTCTTATATTAATAAATATTTATTAATGGAGGATTATTTGACTGAGAGCGCTGTGTACATCCAACACTTTCTCACACTTCATCTGCTTGGTATAATCGCAGGATTGTGCTGGCAGCAGATCTAGAGCAGGTTCAGCTTAATGTAAGTGCTTTGCTTTAAAACAAGTCTGAGACACACTTTCTGCCAATGGCTGAGGTTTGTGATATACTTTACCTGCTAGAATTTTCCCACCCTGTTCAGGCAAGTCCATTATATAGGTCAGTCTACCAACATCTTTAGCTTCTAGGTTATTTTCCCCATCCCAGGATGGCTGACAGCACTCACTATTGTGTGTTTCGTGTTGAGCTGAAAAACGATATGGCTTTTTGGACGTAAATAAAAGTACAGCAAGTTGAGCCCCGCTATCATCTTTTCGTGTTCTAGTCATTCTTTGTCTGTGCTTTAAAGACGTCCCTGCAACCACGGTAAACAAGGGCTCTGTAAAGAGGACGAGAAAGCCTCAAGAGTGCAAGAATATGTCATAATATGAGAAGCGTGTGTTCAGATTTGTTTTGACCTCCATTGGAGAGAATTAGACCTTCAACTGTTGATTTAGTCGGTCAGTAGATTTCATTCATTCATCTTCTACCGCTTATCCGTTTCCGTGTCGCAGGGTGTGCTGGAGCCGATCCCAGCTCAAAAAAATGTATCTACAATTTATAAATTTATTGAACATAAATGTGATATATTTACTGCTTCAGTTTTTCTGTGACTGTGTCTCTGGATTCATGTGAAGTCATGCTTCAGTCGGCGTAAAATCTTCAATATGTAATCAAGACCTAACCTTTCATGAAAATTTAACTAAGAGATCCTTTCCAGTAGTGTAATCTCTGTGGCAGTGCATTTTCTCTGAACCAAGACAGTCAATGCAAATTAGCTCTACATTACATTAATAAGATTATTGTAATATTCAGACACAAAACTAAAAACCCAGAACGACTTGTGTTGGCCATCTTAAAGTGGAGGGAAAGAGCAGGCTGGTGTCAGTGAGTGATGAAGACGGGATGAATGGAAAGTTGCTTTGGGTTGAGTCGATGGGGATGCTCAGCTAAACAGAGGCTGTGGGAGGATGGAGGAATAAAAGAGACGGGAAGGACGGAGAAAGATCAAAGACAGAAGGAGGAGTGTGGAGAAGAATGAAAGAGGTGAAAGACAGAAAAGCAGCAGGATGAGAGTGCTGGACTGGATCCAACCTTTGTTTCCTCTGAGAGGCGTTTAATCTGTCTCTATGAAGGAGAAGCTCACTGGACGCTTCCACCCACATTAACCCTCTCCTCCCCACTGTCTCTGCTGGTACTTGACCTTTTATGGACACACAGATGACCTTTAAAAATAAATCCGTTGTTTGTCATATTCCTCATAACTGGTTTCAGACTGATTCTCTGTGGATTATGAATTACTCTCTCGCCAAAAAGCTCGAACAGATTTCAAAATATAAACATAAATTGAGAATTAGTGTAAATGGAAATGCATAGCAGGAGTCGACTTTGGTAGCTTCTCAGCCCTGACCCGAATCGAGCCAGAGCCGTTACAGCAGATTTAATGAGGCTTTGCGGGAAGCTGAAGATAAAGCCAAAAGTGGAAAGATGAATTTTTCACCAGAAGGAAGCTGCCTGCCCAGAGGAATCCAGCAGGGCTCTATCTTGGTTCGGTTGCTCAGAATCCAAACAGCAGAGGTAAAAGTTATTTTGATGGCCATGAACAGAGGGGTGTCTCAGGCTATTGAATGTTTTCCTGGGCCCGAAGCTCACTCTCACCAGGGTGGAGCAATTCATTGTGCAATTACAGGCTCTGTAAAGTTGGTTTGGGTTTGTTTCTGCTGCCTAGGTACGTACAATGACTTTTAAATAGAACATGAGCTCAGCTAGCATGTTTAATTGAAGCCTTGTTTGATTCAGTGTGGCTACATGGAGTCAAAATAAATCTGATTCCAATCCATAAACCTTTATCGTAGCATAGGCATGGATTTGAGTGCTCTTTTCCCCCTTATTTACCATCTAAGCCTCAGGACATAATAATAATAATAAAAAGATCAATATGTTCAGCCCAGACTGCACTTTGTCCCAGATTGACTTCATTTTTGTTTGACTTTCCTTCTGTCTGCTGGATATTAGCATCCTGCTCACATTTGTTATAGATTATTTGCTGTAGTTGATTTAAATGTGGAAACGCGCATAGCTCGCATAGAAGATGTCTGAAACTTGCAGATAATCCTCCTACAACAAATTGAGTTTTGCAGCTAAAACTGACTCTTAGAAAGGCCACTGACATGCAAAGCAACACCTATAGGGATCGTATGCTGTACTGTAAGACTGTTTTTTTAAATTTGTTAATTAAAGAGACACAAGAGGAAAACAATCCCAGCAAACAAACTGCGATGTGTGACTGCTAATCCTCACAGCAACCCCTCTGGGTGTCCATGGAAATAAGAGGCGATTAGTGCCATGGATTAAATGATTTTACAGAATTGTTCAAGCCTGCGCCTTTGGTGACTGAACAAGATAAACGCACAGTTCATCTGTGCATTGATTGTTGGAAAGGCTCCTGTTTGATGAAAAACACACAGTGGTATTAAGCTACACTATCTGCTTCTGTGTGACTTTTTATTAAATGATAAATACAACTGAGGCTATACAGGAATGAAATCAAATTATTTCTCTGCACATAAACGTTTGAAAGGGCATGAGGAGCTTTTTATATACAGTCTATGATCAAGAGCTGTCAGATAAAATACACCACAGCAGGCTAATCTGAGGGGAGACACTATGTAGTAGCTTTGATTTGTTTGTTTCTGTCATCTAGAGCAACATGCCAGTAAACAATTACTTTATGTTTCTTTGCTTATCTTTGTCCAGCTTGTGTATCCCCCGTCAATATTTCTTCACTTTGTAAGTAAACTCAGACATTAAGAGTCAGACTCTGAATAATTTGGGGATTTGGTGCTTTGTGCATTCAATTACATCATATGATTTGTTATAGTGGACAATCATTGAAGCTTTTAGCCCCAACTGTGTTTTATTTTGACACTTACTGGATCCATAATGTGTTGAATTGTACTGAAACAATCGTGGGTTCTATTGTTTGTGATAAATTAGGATACACTCAAGACCATCATTTAAAACTGGTTGCTGTCCATTTTCATTTGTTAGTAATCAAAATTGCTACAGTTCTGGTCAACAGACTCTGGCTGTTCAGTGATATTTGTTTCCCCCTTGTCAATAGTTTGGATAGTGTTTGAAGGGAACAGCGATCCTTCTGTTATGAGACAGCCGCTGTGACCCAGAGGACATCCTGTAGTTGTTGCTGAAGCGGAGTTGTTGAGATAAGTGACCTTTTGTAAATGCTGTGCTCAGCCTTGAACAGCATCATCTATTCAGGAGTATCATGTAACATACAGACTATGAAGATGAAAAGCTTGTCCCTGTGGGAGATTTTCCATCTCAAATAAATGACACAAAATCACATCCAGTTGACAATGAAGCTGTGTGACGCAAGCTAGTTTACATCACTTTCCCACTGTTTACCCTGAAAACGAAATCCATTTCGTTTTTCTGCCAGACACCAGAAAGATAAGCCAATACTCCTATCGTCTGTTGTCAGTAGTCTGACTGTGACTCTCGGCCTCTCACTGTTCTGGACTGTGATGTTTGGAAACTTGGGATCAAAAATTCATCTGCTGCTTGAGGACCTTTTGAATCCACAGATGCAAAATTGTGTTGTGACTCCGAAACAATCATTGATTTGGTTGGCTCTGTGTTGTGGAGATTGTATCTCCATTTTGATCTACCTCTGATGCTCTTATATTGGATTTGAAGGGAGCACACCACCAGACATGTTGTTATATATTATTTAATCCAACTGAGACCAACTGGATCCTTAAGGCTGATATTTCTAAAAAAAAATATATATATATATATATATAAAAACTTAAAATAATCAACTTTTTCTGACCAGGATCCCTTAAAAAAATAAAAAAAGCTTTAATCTAAAATGCTGGCAGACTGGCCTTCGACATTTAAAAAGGCAGGAGGCCATTTCTTCTTCATTGTCAGATCTGGTGCCAGCTTAAGCCACAACAACCTGCAACTGGAGCACTAACAGAGATTTAGAAATTTTATACCAGTAGCAGCATAACTTGTAGCCTGGAGCAGAGATAAACAGCAGCCTTCACAGGTCTGGTAAGCTGCCCCACACCATATGATTTTTTTTTTTTTTTTTTTTTTTTTCTTTGCTCAGGTTTTTGAAGTGCACATCAAGAAGTAGTGAACAGACTCACGTGTAAAATTTGCTCAGTTCCCTTTCACAGTTGGTTTGTCAAGGATTTGGTAACTGGTAACTGGATGGGACATCTTACCCTAGAGAAATGATACTGGGAAAGCTCTGGTTTGGATAAACTAGCTAATGTGGGTGCCTAAAAATAATCACCTCAAAAATATATTACATACACCCATATTATCGATTAATAACCAAGCATGTGTTGTCTCCACGTATTACTGTTTAGTGTTGACTACAGCATGCAGTCTTTTATAATTTACAGTACAAATCAAAGAGTGGATCGAGACTCCAATGCTGAAGAGCCTTATAACTGCACTCTGTCCACTAGACATCAGGGGCCGACTCCACTGGGTGTGAAAAGAAGATCGTATGGAGCCTTTGATTTAATATCAGTAAACATTCTTTTCTCACAAGTTTATGTTTCTATTTTGAACCAGTGATTTTTAGTGGAAAATAGATGAAGAGTTGATATAATCAGAGTCGATCCCACAATCACTCCTGCTCAGCTCCTCCATCTCCTCTAAATGTGGCTTCTTCTGGTCTCACAAAAACCAAGTTGGTGAAAGGCCCAAATTACAACCTCAAAGCTTCAAAATGATAGCTCACAAACCGATTGGTGATTATCGTGGTTGGTTGAGGCTTGGCATAAATTGGAAGAGGAGGCATCAGATGTTGACAGAGGACACAGGCACCTGCTGTTAATTCTGCTGCTCTCAAAACCGAAGCTTATTTTACGCCTGCACTTATTTTAAGTTACTAAGCAGCTGAAATTGAAGAAAAGAAAGTGTAAAAGAAGAAGCGACAGACGGGGAGATTGGCAAGGGGGGAAAAAGGGACTCGGAACAGGAATAGATAGATGGATAAATAAAAAAAGAGTGTGGATACTAAGAGAGGTGTGTAAGGATGAATGAGTTGATGCAAGATTGATATATTTGTGGATATACAGAGAGATGATGGAGAAATGAATACAGTGATAGATCGTAGGTGGTCTGATGAAAGGAGATAAAAGTCGATGTCATGGAAACTGTGCTGTCAGTGCTGCTGTGCCTGACTAGTCTGCATTTACTGAGAAACACAATAAAGAGGAGAAAAATAACAACTTGCATTAAAAGCCACAAGCAGAATCAAAAAAACTCTGATATCCCCCCATACTAAGCTCCGGCAGGTGCCTGGGACAACATCCATTGCTAAAAGGCTTATTAAGAAATAAAGTAAGAAAGAAAAAGCCCGGCCATGCACGTCCACGCCTCAAAACTTCATACAGCCGTGCTCAGTTTGTAAGGAGCACGGTACAAAAGGGCTGATAGCTGGTTGGGTTTTCTCAGCTGAAGGACACTGTTGCTCCCTCCCTCAAGTTATTTGAGGACACTCACACAAAAGGAAGAGCACTTAATATTAGGAAATAAATTCAGCAGCGGTAGAGTTGTAAAACTAATGCATATTTGCTGCAGCATTCCTGTCACTGAAGTGACATTAAAAAGGTTTTTTTTAATACTCCAGTAATAACCAATGAGATTCAGATATTCATACAGATTCTTTCCTTCAAAGATGTTAATAATCTTCATTGTCAACAGGGAATCAAGTGATTATGTGCACGTTAAAGGTATTGCTGTAGTTACCTTGTTCATATGAACAATTCCTTGAGAGTAATTCAGCTCAAATACTACTCTACAGGCGCCCCGCATGGAGAGGATGTTCTGATTAGATTTTGGCGCAACTTACTGCATAAATTAGCCGAGGGGAAATTCAAACTCAATAAAAAGAAGGATAAAACAAAGAGCCGCCCACAGTGTTTGACACAGCACAGTCCAAAAATCACTTCAGCAATCAGAGCACAGTGACCCAGATGAAGGTGAAATGAAATACAAGAAAATTCCCGCTTTAATAACGACAACTTTCACGCCAGTTTCTTTTGCATTTGAGCCGTGCTGGTACTCAAAGATACCCCCTCACACCTTCAGGCGTCGTCACTGGGCCTCAGCGAATGTCTAGAAACTGAGGAAGAGCTCCCAGCGCTGAAGGATCTTATTTTATCCTTGTTGCTATGCAAAAAAAAAAAAAAAAAAAGACTTTTGGGTAACTTTAGGTAATGGCTTTGGTGATGTGTTTACTACAAGTGAATTCAAAGTGATGGCAGATGCCATGGTGGAACAACAAAACTGCGATAAAAGGAATTTCTCAAACTAAAGCAGCTCTAATTATTAAGGACTTAATTTTAGGGTCTCTTGACTCAACACTGACTCAGTGTTTGATGATGTTTAATTCAGTCTGTCAGCTTTGTTTTTAGTGACACAGCAACCTCTGGCCTCACGTTGTCTGAAAACAAATCACGGTTGAGATCACACAGAGCTGAATAATAATAATGTGAGAAAAGTCGGTGCTGCCGTTGGCTCTGCAGGAGGCAGAGACGGGCAGGATGGACAGAAATGAGCTGTTGAAATTGGTGGGAAAAAAACTTGGGTTAGTGCCTAGTTCAATGAATGCTAACATCCCTCCCTCCCCTTCCTGCAGCCCACCCCATCCTGTTTTCAAATGCCAGGTTCATGTCCTAGGATGTCAGGTTTGAAGATAAATCCAAATGCCTGCAATACAATTAATGTAATAGGAGAGAATGATAAATGTACCTCCATAAATCTTTTTCTTATTATTATTTTTATTCCTTACTTTTGTTGTTTCAAGTGGAAATTACATTACTCCATTTGGCAGTTTGAGGTGTAGGTGATTGTAACAAAGCATATCTACGCTATATCCTTGCATTGGAAAGATTCAACTACAACTAGCAGATGGAACTGATTTGCATTTCATATTCACATTTCACTCATGTAGCAGATACTTTTATTCAGGGAGAAGACTCTTGGACTTCGGTGCTGCAGCAGACTGTGGTCCAAGTTTTTAAGTATGACATCTATTCAATAAGCCAAACAGATCAGGTGCACAGTCAGAGCTACTCATATGATATTCATATTTATGCAGTGGTAACTAAAATATTAAAATAACTTATTGATAAAATTGCTACTCATTACTAGCAGATCTTGTGTAATTCAATAGTGCATGCTTGTGCATCTGTGTGTGTCGCTGTTTGTGTCAGAGCTAGTTTCCCATGAGCTCGGTGTAAAATCACCTCCACAAGGTAAACACTGTTACCATAGAATCTGTAACTATGGAGGGAAGAACGACACGATCAAAAGACAGGAGGGGAGGACACACAGCCACACACTCTCAACATCACAGGATGGAAAGGAATTCAATTTAGGACTGCTCACCTTCTTTACCCTGATTTTATTGTAAGAATGCTGCCATTAATGACATTTCCATTGTTAAAATGAAACGAGCAGCGTCCTCCTTCCACAGCAGCCGTGATGGTTTAACCAACAGAGAAGGAATTAGTTGGTCTGGAGACGACTTGGTCTGTCGTGACAAAGTCATTTTGACGTGTCAATTAACACAGAATATTCCTTCTGTTTCTTCCTCTGTGTCTCTAAAAGGGATCCTTCAGGATGTTTTCGTTCTGTGTACGTATGGTAAAAGTATATATGTGTGGGTGTGTGGAGAGCACTTTGCTGTGCCCTTTTGTGTAAACAGCTGACATGCGAACAAACTTATACTGCACACACAATCCCGTGTGCACGCTATTATAATAAACTTGACAGCCTCCCCTCCAGTGGAAATCACACTGATGGGTAGAAATGCATGGCACGCACACACACACACACACACACACACACACACACACACACACACACACACAGAAGTACATAAAAATAAATCTGTGCGACATGGGAACAAACACCAATAAAGCATTTTATATTGCACAGGGACTTTCTGCAATTGTGTCCACTGAATTAGAGAAATGACTATATGAATCTTGTGTATTGGGGCTCTGAATAATAAACAAACTCTGCAGTGACTTGGCTGCACAGATATGTGTAATCATCCGCTGTCTATCTTGTTACGTATTTGATTTACGTCTGAGATTTGTATATTTAGCTTCAGGCTTCAGACAATGTGACTGTGAGGTTCTAGGCAGCTGTTCTGAGGAAGAGCAACGAAGTGTTAAAACTTTAATATCAACATGTTAAAAAAAAAAAAAAAAGGCAGAAAATATTTTGTCTTCATCAGCAGGATGCTTTTTTCCTTGAGCTGTATATGTTTTGGAGCTAATGCTTTTCCTATTCAAAATCTGGGCGGGGTTACATCCAGAAGGTTTTTAACACCGAGCAGACGATCTGACGCTTACACCCACTGTTCGGATAGTGTGTGAAACTAAAACAAAGACTGAAACATCACAAATCCCTCGGAGAAGGAATGTTGTTGAATGGAGAGGAAATCTTTAAGTGTGGCCTTCTGGACCAACACTAACCTCCGATCAGGCTGCCTCAGCTGATCCTTAGTTGTGTAGGAGTCAGTTTGATCGGACAGCATGACAGACAGATAATTACATCAGCCTCAACACTAATTCATTGTGTGCTGATCTTGTACAGCCTGGATGGAAATTGTACAGCAATTAGATGACGTATCTTAAGAAACTTGCAAGACGGAGAAACCTAGTTACTAAAATCAGGATTTTGTTATAACTTTTGTTGTAACTTTGTTGTTGGATGGTGATCCTGTGGCCACAAGCCTGCTATTCTGACATTTAGCCTCAGTATTTAATTGGAAGTCCGTAAACAGGACAAGCAGTGTGCAGGGCAGTCTTGTCATCATGATGACCAATGGACACCCAAGAGGATTGTCTCTCTGCTGTCTGACACACACAAAAAAAAGAAAGCCCATCCCAGATTACCATCAGCTAATCAAGGCTGAAGACGTAATACTAAGGTGGCAGACAGGGCCGAGCAAGTGAGGAGATAATCTCACACCTGCAGACAGCGAGTTAAAGAGATATGATGTTGAAATGTTAGGAGCAGAATTTCGTCAGGAAGATTAAAACTCTGTCTTGACAGACTGCCAGAGATTCCCACACCTACAACTGACAGCCGGTCAGAATTTCTTTGCTAGAAAGAAAAACTCCTCATCATTTGATGAAGTCAGACAGGAGTGGTCAGTATTGATGCTAAGCCACAGACGGTCAGTGCTCCTTTCCTTCATCATGCAGATTTGACACACGGCTCATCGCTGCGAGCTAAATTACACACCAGAAAAGTCCCGTCTGAGTTGTGACGCACCCCATTCAGGGATAATTCCTCCGGACCGCTGAGCGAAGGCCATGAGGATCTTGAAAAGCAGCGTGACGAGTGGCGCCGAGGCTAAAAGCCATTTTGGAGAGGTGGGGGTGGCTGTTTAGAGTAGTCATCTCCGGCGTTGGCAGGTTGACCCCCCTCACTGCCACACTTCTGAATTTACAACTCACCATGTCCCCAGAGTCGACTTTTAGCGGGCACCACTGCAGCCGCCAATGAAGCGGAACAAAGAGACAGAGGATGCATGAGCTGCCTTCCATTCGGCAGGACTGAGCCGCTTGCTTCGCTTCGCCTCGCCCCTCGCCTCTTCCTGCTTGGCTACCCAGGCCTGACCCAAATAAAGCATCCCAGAATGAGACATGGCTTTAGCAGCAGTGGGAAGTGGGAAGCTCTTTTCTTCAACACATTCCCTTTTTTCCATTTCTTCACGCTTTTTTTTTTCCTCCCCCTTCTCTGCTTCTTTAAATAATCTGATGTCTTCTCAGCCTTTCTTGCTCCTGTGATCTTTTGATTTTCATCTCTACCTGTGCATTCACTCTTTCCACATTTTCCACATTTCTCACCCGCTCTCTGTGAGATAGCTAAAGCTTAAGCTGATGGTGGCATTATAATATTACCTTGAAATGTCTCCAATGTTCAACTTATCTTAATGCCATAGCTCTTATCTCCCCTTACTTAGTCTGCTAATGTGCCAACCCCGAGTGAAACAAGCTTAACTTGTATCAAAGAAAGATCCACCTTAATCATAAAGCATTTCTTTCAGGTGCTGGTAATTTGAATAGCAGCGACAAATAAACATCCGTTCCAACAATGCTAATGCACAAAAGGTTTTGTGTGTCTTATTGTGGATGACAGCTAATTTTGGTTTCTCGTTTAAAGGCAAAGTGACTTGCAGAAGCAATAACCAGGAAGAGAGAAGGAAAATGGTGTTGGCAACATGAGGGGGAAGAGACAACCTGAATAATCTGAATGAGATTCTACATTAATTCTTTAAGAGCATTTTGCTGATTTATTTGCAATTCATCTCTGAGGAGCACAGGACCATGAACTGCAGTGACCTTGGTGCATAATGTCACTCCCCCCCTCCTTTACCTGTCAGCTCTCTGGTGTCGTTCATTAGTTAAAGTCATCTAATTCCCCAAAAACCGTGTTAATGTCAGCTCTTTTCTTGGCCCATTTGTTTTGAAATATTTTTCAGTTATTATCTATGGTAAGAAATGTGTTTATTCTTAATGTGAATTCGGGCAGATCCTCAGGCAGCTCTGTGCTGGCAGGGGGCAGAGAGCTGAGTGTAAATGAACTGTCAACATCATTCACACATTTGCTTCCTAAAATAGAAAAGTATCCATCAAAAGTTATTTGATAATTTTTTTGACAGCACGGCTATAAGAACTTGCCTACTGAATAAAATTACAGGTTGAGGGGTAAAATTTTAGCTCATAGACATGAACTGCAGTAAAAGACGTCTGACTTCTGACCTTTTGATTCTCTGATCATCGGCCATGTCACTCATAAACAAAAGTGTGATGAGCCCATTAATGATAAATGTCTCATAAGCAATAATATAAAAGCTGAATGCATAGCTCTATCAACGTTAAAATAAAAGAAATGAGTCATTATTTAGCTGAGTTCTCAATTTTCTGCTGATTAAAATGTCATGAAGATCATAAAGTTAAATAGTAAATACACTCTGATTAGTTAAAGGTGAGTTAAATGTCCATAACATGCTGATTGTTGGACATGCAGCGAATGCTAAACTCATCCACCTCTTTGACTTTCACAACTTTCGTGATGGTTATTTTTTTATGCTGAACTCCACCCTGTCTCTGATTGCCATCTTCGTTATGCCGCCATTGTTTCCCACTTCAGCTGAACGTCTTCTCACCGACTCCCGGGTAGATTTTTAAGTTGCCACATTTCCAAATGGTGAAATAATTATTGTAGCCTGAAGTAGTTCCATTTTGCAGCTGGCCACCTCGTCTTTCAGGCTGAGCCTTTAGAAAGACTAATCCCAGATTTGTGGATCCATTTCAAGAGTAACAACATGGAGCTGAGGGCTATTTTGATATCTACTCACAGGACTGTCGCTGCAGGCAGGGAATTAAAGTGCTGTACAATATTACTTTTTGTCTTCTTATTATGCATCGTAATCCTCCCTCACAAAGCTGGAGCAGCAGCTTAAGTGTAAATGAATCTGAGGTGTGTCTGACGTGAGCATTACTGGTGTTTTTCTTTGACCTCATGGGTAGAAATGAAAGCCGTATTTGTTTACTTTTAACAATTTCAGTACAGAAGGTGACATCTTTAAATGTGTAACGTATATATTTTCAAACCAGCTTTTCAAACATATTTTCAATTGAGTGATACAAAGCGAGAGTAGTAAATACTTTAAATTAAATTAATGCTATCAACCGTTCTCTCTAACAAATGAAGCGAAAGTTGAACAACCTGATCCTCCAGGAGTGTGAAGCCGCTTCAGACGCAGCATCGTTGCACAGAAAGACTCCTATTTCGATGCAAATTTGCTATAGGCAGCACAAACTGATGCGCCTGTGAGCTTTGAAGATGATTGAAAATGAAGTGTTTCAAGGGCTGTATATTCTGACGCTTCATAAACATATAGAGACAAGAGGAAAATGAGAGGAAGTGGGAGAAATGACAGAAAGAACAGACCGATCTGTGTGACTGGTGGGGGCGATGGATGGACGAAAACACAAACCTGTGTGTTTTTTATGCACAGGTGGACTTAATCTATTCATTAGTATGATTAAATGAATGAGGTTATTCTGTTCTGAGTGTGTCACGTCATATTGCATCATTTGTAGACATGCACCAAATAATATTTTTCCTCAAATATGAGCCAAACTTGTTGATTAGTAGTCAGTTGTGCGTGACGGTGTATTCGCCTGTGATGGCCTCGTTCACCTCCTGATGAAAACCTTCACACTGCTGCAGTGACACGTTGCCTCTGGCAATCAACTGGCATTATGGTGTAGGAGGGTTAAGGCCGAGCCCGTGTGTGTCCTGAAGCGTCCCAGTGCCGACGGCCATCACTGTCAGCGCGGTGACATGACGGCATGTGACAGCACGAAAACACTGCAGAGGAACCGTATACATCACTGTCTGTCGTGCAGATGCTACTATAGTACGACTGGGTCGGGGAGTCGTGCAGAGATGCAGAATGACTGATCGGTTTATTTATAGCGTTTATACAAAATAGCTCGTATTTGCAAAGCATGCAGATCATCATAATGTCTGTTCCGTTAGATTGGTTCTATAATTGGATGATGTTGTAGCAACAGTCCAGCCACGCTTTGATTTGATGAATCATCTCACAATCACATTTGATCTTGTTTATAGCAGATGGAAGCTGTGAAAAGTTTAAAATATTGAGGGCTGACATGTTTGTGCTGTGGGCCTCGCAGCAGCTGTCTAATCCTGCAGAAAAATGAAAACGCGGCAACACGTTCCCATTTTCTCTCTTGAGTGTTTGAATTTGTGGACGTCACGCAGCAAACAAGACCCATTAGTTATGTTTCCGCCGAAGTGCTTTTTAAGAAACGTTCGAAACACCGTGCACAAATGAATTAACAAGCAACTGAGTCAGCCTGCCTGGAGACAAAAAGATAAATACGAAATATGCGTTGATAATGTTTCTGACTTGTAGCTGCCATTTTATCTGTTATCTGCTTTAGGTGGCGTCCACGCCAGAGGAGGGATTTAGACTGACGACAACAATGTCAAGCACTAATTAGACAACCCAGAGACTAAACTGTAGACAACCGGAGCAGTCTTCAGGCCCAGACGATGTGACAGCAGCACTGTCTAAAAGTGCAGCTTCCTCTTTCCCTTCACCCAGACGCCTGTGTTAGTAAAAGCTGGTGTGACACTGCACAACGCTCCAGAAAATCACAGGGTCATTCACCCAGGATGTTGATCCTGGTTCAGCATTTACTGTCACAGCAATGTCATGTGGCCAAGCCCCCCCCCCCGCCCCCCTCCACCTGGCCTGTGGCCGTCCAGTCATGTCTAAGTGTCAGTCGAGTTCGCTTTAGCATAGCTCGAGGCAGTTTAGAAGCTAATTATACAGGAATCAGGGCGAAAGACAGAAAACATCAAGTGATCTTGTTTGTTTTAGCTGCCTTTTAACCAGCACTGTTTCCAACAACCACTAAAATTCTGCTGGCTGAAGAAACGTTTACTTTATAAGGTTTATTTTTTTTCCCAGATGTTGACTAATGGACAGAAATTGGAGCTTGCTTTGTGTTTGGCTGATTTAATGAGACAGCAGTAAGCCTGAAGTGGTGCTCACCAGATACACACACACACACAATTCAAAGTTTTAATAAAACTTCAGAAGTCCAGTGTTCAGGAGGTTTAACATGCCATGAACTGACTTTGTATCAGATCTTCTGTAGTCCACCTGTTCTGTACTCTCCACTGATCCTGAAAACGTCACCAACACCATGGTGCTTTTGAACCAGACCAAATTGCTGCTTGTTGGTTAGATTCCACGTTTTTGCGTTAATGAATTGATCGTTTGCTTACCTTGCTGAAATCATGACAGTTTCAAATCAACTGCACTGTAACTGCCGTTCACAGATACTAAACCTGTGGAGCATGTTTCAGTTTCTCAGAAGGACGGATTAATATAATGCTCAGAGGGAGATTAAACTGTGCTACAGTCATTGGTGGGACGGAGGTTCTTGTGGTCGTCTGGTCACGACTTTGACTCGCTGTTTCCACAATAACTGCTCAGAGCTGTGAAATACAACCTGACACAAACTAGTAATGCTGTATCTCTTTGTCCCTTGTGTGTTTTTCCTCCCAGATGGCCTTTTGTTGGCGAGAATGTGCTGCTGCTGGGCCGTTGCCATCTGCGGCAAACCCTCCACAAACTGCTCACTACCCAGGAAAAATGTAGGTGGGTTTATATGCACAGCTGAAGTCAATATGACCTTTTAACCCCCCCTCTGCAGCAGGAGGAGAATCCTCAGGAGGACACACACATACGGGCCAGTAATAGGATTCACTCCGAGTTGTGGAAACATAATTAGAATATTTATTAGGACTTAACGATTGATATCTTTATTTTTCAACATCTACCAAAATAACACAGACATCAATTCTAGAAATTATTCTGCTGATGATGACAGAAATAGCAGAGTAAGACAGAAGCACGTACGTCATTCTCATGTAATGAATGGAGAAATGATTCAGACCCAGCAAACATTATGATTGCTAATGTAAACCCTTTTGGGGGATCATCTAGTGGTAATCTCCACAGATGTACACAGTGCTGAAGGCATTCTAATCGGGAAAATGTTTGCAACTGGCTGGAAGACTTGTGAAAAATAACCAGCGATGATTTTCCTCCACCTAAAATATTTGAGGTTGCAGTTGAGTGCGGGGTCGGCAGTAGATTAGCACTCATGCACTGAGTATGCGACTCAAGGACACTTCAGGAGGGAGGACTGGCTTTTAAGGGGCTCGGGCCGAGACCTTCCAGTTAAAGAACATTGGCTTTAATCACTTTACCGAAAAGTATAGCCACAGCTCAAAACCTGTGGCCAGAAATTTACTTCTTTCGCTTCAAATGTTTCCTCTGACTTTTTGCCGCAAGTTAGTTGAAGCACAGATGAGTTGGTGGCCTCAGTTCTGTTCAAGGTTAAATCAACAAAACCAAACTTAATCGAAAACCTGACAACCTTTCTCCCGTCAGTTCACTCACTTTGGCTATTAAACAGCCTCACAGAAGCTAAAGTGCCACGCTGGTTAAATGAGCTTCTGTTGCACAAATGGATGTGATCAGGCTGCTACACCGGACTCTTTCGTGTTAATACAGGGAGGCCACATCTGTGTCAACGATTCAATAAACACACAGCTGAAGACACCGAGGTTCATCATTTCTTGACATTTCTGCTTGAGCTGTAAAATGCTAAAAAGGCTCAGTGTGCAGCATAATCCACCAACGGTGATTTTCCATGGTTGTAATTGGTTCTTGTTTAGTTTAATAGACTATAATGATGTTAATAGGCTTTTGGAATAAATTATGAGCAGAAATTATGATATCATGTTGTAATTTGCAGAACTATGTAGATGTAAACGATAATTAACATGGTTGTTTTTGGATGCTTTCATATACCAGAGCTCTGGGTGGAAGGAGCCGTTGTGGCCACATGAAGTGCCACAACTCAGCCTGGGAAAACTGAGTTTATGGGAAATTAAAATTATATCGAAGCTTATCAGAACAGCAACCAGAATAAGCTTTATTGGCCAAGTGGGAATAGGAGTCTGGTTTAGCGTTGTGCTCTCAAGTACTTCCACAGAAAGTGACATTGAAATGAACATGAAGTTTAGGATGCAGTGCAAAGAAGAGACAATCCATCAGACGAGAGTCTGTTTGTCAAATGTACTTTAACAAGTATGTTATTCGGATTTTAGCTATAATTATCACATAATCACATTAGCAGACTCACAAACTGAAGTGTTGATGTCATACACATCTTCCACTTTGTGACAGATATGACCGGATTAATATCTCCTGAGGAGCTGCATGGGACATTTTGCTAGTGAGCTGGTTCACTTCGAGTTCCCAACTCAGAACCTTCCTTCTTTGGCTTTCAGACGATAGCTGCCTCAGGTTGATCCATGACTACACAGGCTTGCTAACTTCCTTCTTAACTGTCAGCAAACCTTCTTCTGGTTGAGAAAAGACCAAACTAAAACAAAACTTCCAATAAAGTCAGCCTTACTCTCCAGTATAATTTCGATGTATGGGTAGTTTGAACTCTAAAAGGTCTGTGTTTTATGAGGATGTCCTCAGGAGATGAAAGGCAACAAAATGTCTGCTAATTTTGAATTTCACTTGATATCTGATGCATTTCACGAAGTGCTTCAGCTTTCTTTTTGTCCTTGGATAGAAAATCTTTTGAAGTGTTTTCCTCTTCATTTTCTTTCATGTCTCCGCCTAAAGTCCCTTTATGCTTCTGTACCAGGGAAGAAGAAAAAACAAAAAACGCTCTGGACTCCCTTTTGATGAGTATCAAATAACAAACAGGAGGTGAGTTCATAAAACCCGAGCTGTGTGAATCTACTTTGCAAATTGCACCGTGATATTTTACCTTTGATCACACTTGGTGCATAGACGAGTTGAACTAAAACACGGCAGCCGCCATCCCTGCCGATGGGGTTTCCCTGGCAACTGGTACTTTCCTTGAATAAATGCCAGATTTTCGCCAGTCTTCTGTTGTCTGAATTCCACCTATGCATGGTTCCCTCCAAGAAGAGGGAGTGGAGACACTAATGAGAAACACTTTCCAACAGGGATCTGCTCCACAACAGTGGCATTGTCTCCCACAGGCGAGGAATCGTATGGTTAAAGCTGCAGAAGGAGCTTAATGCACCTCCGTCTTCAAATGACGGCTGACGTATGTCCAGATTAATTATTTGACACGAGAAAAAGGATCCTGGCATGTCCTAAATCGTTTCAGTATGTTTTTGCTTTTTTTTATTGACATAATTTAATTGATTTGGAGAGTAGTGAATGGAAACTGAGTTCCTTTTCTCTGTGGGCATCTTGCTTCTGATGTGTATCCGCCCACCAGCATGTTTTCTTGTATTCCTGAGCAAAATGAGGCAGCACTTAAGTCCAACTGGGCTGAAAATATAAAGTCCCTGTCTCAGTGCGAAAATACTGCAGTGTGTGCATCACACAGGAGCCACTAATGTCTGCACAAAACTTCATCAAGCATTCGTTTAGATATGTCGGCCTGGATTAGATATCCGTGTCTGCAGAACCTTTTTCAGTCACACTGATAATCTGACCAGCCAGCTCCCTTCTTATATTAAACTTTCATCCCTGACAACTGCAAGTATAAATAAATGAACGCCCAGCCAAACTGAATGTGGGCAAGCGGGGATTAAATGAGAGTCCCAACTTCAATTTGTGTTTGTGTCAGACTCGGTGTAACGGAGCAGGAGGAGGGTGAGCTTCCCTTTTTCTCTCACAACGCTCATCGATTACGGCTCCAACAGCCGAAAACCAAGTTTCAAATTCCAACAGAGATTTAGTTTGTGGGGGAAAAAACGCTCCTCTTCCTTCATCTCATTAAACTTTTCAACTTGCAGCTGCTTCCCGGTGGTTTCACACGTCGGGCACAAAATATTGCACCACAGCAGTTTCCGTTAAAGTCCCATCATATGTGAATAAAGAGCGGACATTTACGTAACAGTCAGCTGTGTCTGATGGACAAAAGGCCGGCGATGCGACATATTCCTGCTCTGAATGGGGATTAGGATGCTGCACATCAGTCTGCGTGTTGGCATGTAGCAGGAGGGTTGGGGCTCCTGCGGGTTTCCACACTGCAGTGATAAGCTGTTAGAAATGTTAGAGAGAATGTGTCACTGTTCGTTGGCTCCGCGTGGGCGTCGGTGATAGACATTTGTTGTTTCTTTGCTAATAACACCTCCTACAAAGTCGGAGCTCCGACAGCTTTACACAGAGAAAGAAGTCGTCAGCCATTCGTGACATGATAAATACGTCTCTCGATGTGAAGACGTGATGACATGGTGCTGCTAATTACACGGCAACAAAGCGCACAACTAACAGAGTCATCTGTGGGGTCAGACCGAGCTCAGGAGATTGGTGTTGATCAGAATGATGCGGTCTGACTGAGGGTGTGAACGTTTCCTCCTGGGACTGTCGGTTCATTTCATGTAGAGATACTCAAAGAGCAGATATTCAAGCCCCTGCAGTGTTTAAACCTCCAAAACTTTACCAGCGTTGTCTAAGTGTTGTGTTTTCAACCACAGCTTCAAACAAACACCATCTTAACTTTTACAACCCATCTGATGTTGTTTTTTTTTTAAATGATGATAAGATGTTAATTTTTTTGGCGTAAATCTACATTTTAATGTCCGCGAGCAAAAACAAATGTTTTTATATTCTCTGAGATTTTTGTTGATTGAAATTATGAATTCCATCACAGTAGTCCACATCTCACCATCCAGCCCTCCTTCTGTCCCCTCTTGTGTTTGTGGCTGATCTGTACCTTTGAAGACCAGCAGCAACATTTTATAAGCTCTTTCTTTTTTTTTCCCCCCTTTAGGATTTGGTGATTGATTATTAAAATGTCTGACACCGTGTCTGACTGCAGGCTGAACACTAAGCCCAGCTCCGCTCTGACATCTGCACCACCTCCAGCCACAAACCACCGAGGTGGAAACGATTCCACTGCTTCTTTTCCTCACTTGTCTTCCAGATTTTAATGCGACTCCGAGTTGTGGTTTCCAACAAGAGGCTTCAGTGCAGAAGGACTTCCTGCAACGTGTCGTTGCAGAACAGACAGACTCAGATCAGATCTGGTTGCTTCGCTGCAAAACCATCCTGAAAAACTTCAAACCTCTCGTGACAGGTCGCTGAATGTGTCGTGCACTGCTGCTGTTAATAAGCAGATGGCCTTTGCCTATTCCACTGAGACTGATGAGCCCAAACATAATAATGAATCCCTCCAGGCCTTTTCTAATCAGAGGAATGACAAAACGTGTTTACAAGCAGCTGAACGATTGTGCAGTTTCCACCTGATTTCCATTCTTAGTGCTGCATCATCAGTGGGCAGTGGGCAGTCTGCTTCGCGGGATTAGACCCCTGAGTGTTGGTGACAAACTGGAAACTAACAGGCCTACAGCATATGGCGCAAGGGTTTATGGGATTACCCAATTAACAAGGTGACTCAGAGAGCTGCTAATCTGCAGAGTGTTCCGCTGGAGTTTGGACGCGGCTGTGACGCACGGAGGGGGAGCGCATCTTTTGAGGATCCGCGGCCCAATTAAACACCTCATGTGTGTGTTTGTTGAGGCGGGCAGGTCTAATTGTATTAAATGTAGAGCCAGGCGGGCGTGAGAGGTGTGTGTGTGTGCGCGCGCGCTCCAACAGCCCTTCTATCCCCAATCCAAAAAAAAAAAAAAAAAAAACCAACAACAACACACAAACAAACAAACGAAAATGACTCTGTGCGTAAATTCGGCTACAGGGTACGACTACAGTGCGTGTAACTGCCCCGGCAGGATGGGGGGCCGGGGGCAGGAGGCCGGGGGCAGGGGGCAGGGGGCAACTACAGCACCTTCAAGTGCGCGTCACAAATCCGCCACCGCGCGCCTTCCGTCCCCGCACCCGAGGAGTCCAGTCCGAACCTCAGACCCCCCCCCCCCCCGGACCGGACCGGACCGGACTCTTACCTTGTGGGAAAGCGTTGGGCTGCACCACGTACAGGAAGGTGTGCACCATGTGGAACAGGATGCCTATCGGTCCCGGCTCGTAATGGGCCAGAGTCTCGTAAACACCCGCAGGGACGTAACCGAAATCCAACTTTCCCGGCGGGGGGAGTCTGCGCGGCTCCGTCTCCTGCTGGAGTTCACCGGCCGCCGAGAGCGCCGCCAGCAGCAGGAGGGACCCGGTGAGCCACATCCCGGTGAGACCCGGAGCAGAGGAGAGAGACGGGTGTGCGCTGGGAGCGGATTCTGGAGTCTGGTCTTCCTGATCAGGCGCGAAGGAGAACCGATCTGAAGTGTCCCGGTCGGATGGACCGCAGCTTTTTAAGTCGCGCAGGGCGCGGAGAGACTCTCGGCGGGCATCCTCCCCCCTCAGTCTGAGGCTCCCTGCTCGGTGGGATCCGGCTGAGCTCCGGTCTCCTCTCCGGTCTCCTCTCCGGTCTTCAGCCTGTCGCCGCCGCTCCGGATTCTGTGCGTCACGGGAGCGGGCGGGGTGCGCGCCGCCGCCGCCGCCGTGTCTGACCGGGGCGGACCAGCCCAGAGAGAAGCGCTCCTCCTGCCGGGAGAGGAGGACGGAGACAACAGCCACAGATTCTGATTTCATTATCTTTCATGTCAGTCTGCAGAGTCATTTATCATTCTGCATCACAGATCAACGGAGCGGACGGAAGCCTGGAAGGGAAAAGGGACAGATGTGACTTGTTGAACTTCTCGGTGATAATCATGTTTATCGACACTGTAAAAATAAAAGTCCCTCATTAGAAATAAACATCACACAGGGAAATCTGGTCAACTCACCAAAATAAAAGTACACAGACATCAGCTGACACTCTGTGATATTATTGGATGGATCGGCTTCTCTGGATGTGGAGCTGATTGTAATGTTTCATTATGTCAGACACAAACACATCTGCTGGAATATTTGTTGACAGAACATTGATCAGATTATGACTTTGTTTGAAAATGAGGATCGTCTCGGGTACATTTTTTGGTTACGACTAAAACAAGAAAAGAGGATGTCTCTTAAAGCAATCTTCCATATCTCGTCTAACAGGTGCTCTCCTTCTTCCCGACCTTTGACCTCTCCTTCACCTGAGGGCGGACAGAGGATACCCGAGGTGCTGCGCTGTGATTGGTGGAGCAGTGATCAGGTGGGCTTTCCTTCTGTCCCTCGGCACAATGACAGCTTTGTCCCCCTTCTCTGTACGTGGGGCCCCGGCTCCAGGAGACAAGGGGGCCTCCTGTCTGGAAACCTTTGATCACCTTTCCTCACTGATCACACTCTCATTAGAGCCGCAGACGGCAGCTGGGACTTTTCATACACTGAAACAGGAAACAATGTGACTGGTGGAGAACTTCCTTTGTCATTTGATTCGGAAGAAAAGACTCATAGAGTCGGCGTTTGGCTGAAAAGAATTCATCTTAAAACGGACATGAAATCACAAATCATTTTCTGTACTGTTAGAAACAACAAATTAGTTCTGTTGTCACATATTAAACTTAAAAGTCCAAAAGAAACTGAGAGGGATAGAAAGAGTTCACCAGAAAGACCCCTGCTGAAGAATAAGAGCTCTGATATATATATATATATATATATATATATATTTAGTTTACACTCAATCACAAACATGCTTTTGTTTATCACCTCAAATCAAAGCAGAGAGAAAAAATGTAAGCTGCCCTTGAAAACGTGTGTTTGGTATGTTGCTAATATCTCAACATGCCTCCTTGTAATTTATTTTCGTCTCCTTCGACTTAAATCACCTAAAAACTGAAGCTGGACTCTTTGTGAATACGCTTACTGCTGCTGATGTTGTTCTGTGTTGAGACGACTTCCCGTTCGTCTCCGTCCTGAGCGCTCTTAGCAGATTAGTCCTCTAAGAGTGTCTGCAGCAGATTTTCTCTCTCTGACCTCAGGACCGGGGAGGTAAACCTCGGCTTAGCGGCAGGGAAAAGACCTTCGCTGCTCCCCGTTATCAGAGTAAACACCTATAATCCTGTGTTTGATACGTTATCAACAGCAGGAAATATAGAGATCCATTTAGTTTAACAAAATACAAACTCAAGGTACACTTACTGGATTATTCTAAAGCTTTTGGCCCGACCACAAAGTTTCTATTTACAGCTGGACTCTCCTCTATTGACCTGACTGAAGTCAGCGTTTTTAGTGCGACTAGAAGGATCCAGTTTAAAGGCCCCTTTCTGCGAGCTTTCAGCTGCATCAGGTGATCCAGTACGTGATTGCTTTTAAACCTTCGCAAAACAAGCAGACGTCCACACGGTCACACTTATTTCAGCTCTACACCAGTTTAATAGTTTGTCCACTTCCTTCTTATTAATGAGAGCCCACTTAATGGCAGAAACAGCTGCTGCATCAGTCTCAGCTGGGTGTACCTAATAAACTGGTGGCTGAGCAGCAGTGACTGTGACTTTTACACTAAATGCTCCGAATGCTGCTGTTTTAGAAGATTTAAAGTTTTCCTGTCAGTGATTCACTGACAGCTGCTGTGTTGGGGGAAGGAAATACAACCTGCTGACAGCGAAATCACGTCTGAAGGAAGTCTGTCTTAAATGTGGACTGTGTGAAGTGTGAGGCTACAAAGGAGCCTAATCATCAAATGTACAACAAAAAATGTAGCGCTGCTTTATCGTTCTGTCGCGTCTTATCAGAGCAAAACACCAGACTTAAGAAATCATCTTTTTATTAATCCAAAAGAGCATTTTCATACATTATCAAGATAAGAATTAAATTAAGAACCAAACTGATGACACAAAGCAGGCAGTGTACTGGACCATCGCAGCTCGCCTAAGAACACTTCAGCCTCCTCTCTGTCAGCAGCTGAGGTTCAGTCAGACTCGACTTTGAATGTGACTGAGCTCAGAACAGCAGAGAGGAAAGGTTTGACATGACGGACCGGGTGGGGAGGTCACAACTTGTAGCTCCAAAAATAGAACCATCTTCCTTATTACAATGAACATTATAAAGAGAATGCATCAATGCTGATATGTTTAAACACTATATACATCTTCTTTCTGCTAAAAGTTAAATATGAGGCTCCGCTTTACATCCTGACAACATGAAATATATGTTGCACCAACAGGGCAGTATTTTAAATTCCCCAAATAAATTGAGAGTGCACCAGGAAGAGCCGAAGAATCATTTTCAACTCTAATACTTCTGGTACAAGTCATTTATGTCTCTATAATTCTGTTTAAAATACTCAAATCACTGCAAAGAGAAATCTCCTCTACAGAAGGCAGGAAGCATAAGGTGCTACATACACATCTGAATGTTTGTAATATTTGGCATGGCTGCAGGAAATAAAAGCCCTGGCTGTGATTATCGCACACTTCTATATAACGATAGGAATAGTAGAGTTAATTTACACTAAATCACAAACGGGCAGCAGGCGAACGCCTGATGACGTTTAACTGGCCTGTTAGATTTTGTCTTGACGGTAAAAGTTAAAATCACAGTAAATAACATGAAAAGGTCATTCGACAAAATGTAAAACATGCAAACAAGGCATTCTGCTGTGGAAATATTGCTTCTAGTCTTCTAAGATGTAAACATTTGAACATTGCTTGAGTTGAATGAGAAACTTGACCTGTCGTATTTAAGACAATACGGTCCATCAGTGCAAACGTTCTCCAGACGAATGAAACATTTCTGGAACAAAAATCACGATGAATGTCAATGCTGGGGGACAAAGGGACGACGCTTCTCTACTGATTATCTGCCTTGTTTCTAAATGATGAATTTCTAACAATCATTGGTCACCAAATATAGACACTCTAAAAGATTATTTTATTTTAAGAATCTGTGATTTCAGGATGCTGCAGATTTCCTTCCGGTACGTAGAAGTCAGAATGAAAGCAGCCAGACAGCGGCCGGTGGAAGCAGCTTCAGTTAATGTCGGACGCTGGCGGCTCCCTGCAGGCTGCAGACGAGTTTATCTGCCGGCTATGCAAACGAAACGCTACGCTTAAAGCTGCACTTTGTCATGTTCATGACGACATCAGATGGGGTTGGAAAGTTAAAGGACGCTTCGTTTTAAAATGCAAACTAGCTCCACTGAGGTATAAACTTTAATCTTCATCTGAACTGAGCAGTTAATGGAACAGGCAACAGAACATTTACTCGAAACAGTGTTTGACTGGTTATTGACGTTTTTTCCAAACCTCTTGGTTTGTGGCCTTCTGAAACAAATTGATGTCTGATTGCAGCTCCTCATCATGAGTTCTATGTTGATTAAATTCAGCCAAAAAAAGTCAAATTTTTGAAAAGAGAAAAGAAAAAATTATCCCGTGCTTCCAAAGAAAACAACAGATTTAGACATTTTAAAATTGGGTTGATGTTTGGACGCACAGCTAACATTTAAACACGAACCCGGCTTGTTTTTAAGAAGTCCTTTGTGAGGAGCGAGGAAACACGTGAACGTGTGTTTCCTTTAATGTGACAGTTTGAAAGTTTTATTGTTTTTCTGGCAGCTGAGCGAACTGTGAAACTTCTCTCCTGCTCTCACAGGAAGTGCTTGTGCGCTCACACACACACTCTAAATGTTGAACAGCCCTAACACCTGCGCACGCACGCACGCACGCACGCACGCACACACGCACACACGCACACACGCACACACGCACACACACACACACACCAGTTCATCCTGGCGTCTGGGCTGCCACACTCACCGCCTCTCTGCTGAACGCCTTCATCCTCGGCAGCAGCAGCAGCAGCATCGTCTCACACTGTCCGTGTCCACAATAACTTACTGTCTTGCCACCGACTTGAATAAATACTCAGCTTCCTGCTGCTGTTGGCCCGGAGACTCGGGCTGAGAGGCCTTTGCTCTCCGTCGTTCCTGAGTGGCGAATCGCTTCTTCAGCGGCTGCTGCTGGTTCAGTCAATGCGGTTACCACATATTGTGAAACGGTCGATCTCCAGCAGGTCTTTTTTGGGAGTCCTGTGCTTGAGTTCAGAGGCTGCCTGGGCCTCCCCCTCCTCCTCTTTGGGGGCAGAGGCTGCCGGTTGTTCAGGCTCAGGTGCTGGAGTCGGAGTCAGAGGACGGCTTGCTGGTGCGGCAGGAGGAGCGTCGGTGGGCGGGGGAGGAAGCGGGTCAGTCCTGGGAGTTGGCTGGGTGGTGACGGAGGAGGAGCAGGACGAGGATGGTGGGCTGCCGGGTGTGACTGGGATCTGCTCCGCCTTGGCTTCATCTGTAAACACACAACAAAAGCCGCCGGTGTCACTTGTCTGAACGTTGCCTTTGTATCTTTCAGATGTCACCATGTCCTGAGTTCTTTCAGACTAACTGTTAAGTGGTTTTTTTTTTCCCTTCAGGTTTCTGAAGACTGAATTTGATGTTTACATGTGTAAATACAAAAACGCACCGCTCCGTTCCATCAGAGACACGACATTGAACAGATTTCATTAAGTTCCTAACAGTCATCCTGTCAGTAAGAAGCTGCTGCGGCTGGTCAACTCCGGCTGGTGGATCAAGCTCTTTACTGAGTAATATAAATTTTATTGCTTTGGATTCATTATTTACTCAGCTACAAGAGCAAACGCTTCTATTACAGCTTCCTTTCTTATCTTAACATCTGAGAAGCTGGAACCACTGCGTGATTTATGTGTGGACACACAGATGACCCACACTGGGTGGAAAAAGATGGAGAGCAATAAACGGCAACAACACTGAATCAGTATTCTGATTATTGAACTTAAACTGGACGTCATCTCCTTTTGCAACATAGAAATACAAATTTAAACAGTTCTTCTCATTTTTCATTTTACTGTCAGCTTCATGTGTCACGATGAAAGTGTTCTCCCTGTCTGTATTAGATCTATAAAAACTGAAAGGGCCGCCTGAATCATCAAATGTGTAACGCAGGAGTTACACAAAAACAAAAGCTGGAGTGGTGAATACAGCCAAGAGGACTTCTCTTTATAATTACTTTTGAAGTAGCCAAGCGAGAAGGTGAGTGGAAGCGATTGAACCTGCAGCACCAGCGTTCAGTTTGTTTCTATTACAATCTGCTGCCTTATTTTAAGAGAGAACACAGAAAAGCCTTTTAACTTTGAATGCACACAGAGTTGAATTTAGAAGATAAACCAAACAGAATAATTCATCGTATCAGAGAGAATTGAGCGAAGCAGCGTTGGATATTAAAGACGACGGCCCAGCCTGAGGCTATCAGGCTACAACAAACTTCCAGATCTTATGCAAACAGAGCTGAACCTACACTTCACATCACAGCAACACACCGAGCAATATAGACTGTGTGTGTGTGTGTGTGTGTGTGTGTGTGTGTGTGTGTGTGTGTGTGTGTTGGGCAATAAACCCAACTTCAGATATCCCAGTGGTCATGAAAACAGACACTGGAGGCAGCAGAATATTAGAAAATACAGACTTTAGGTTTGATACAATATTATGTTCAGTTCTGAATAAATAATTCAGTGTTGAATGAGCTGAGAATTCCTAATATAACACACACACACACACGTCGTGCTCTCTGATTGATTGATTGATTTATTACGCTTGTTTATTTCGATTGGTTTATTTGAGATGCTGAAAATGAACAGAAAGACGTGTGCGACAGATTTTCTGATCAGGCTACACAGTTTGCTGCAAGTTAAGGTCATGTTATATTTTTTAAATAGTTCAACTGTTTTGTTGTTTGTTTGTTTTTGTTTTGTTTTGTTTTTTTTTTTTTGGGGGGGGGGTTTAGGGTTTTTTCTGAATGCCAATCCTGGCTTTACTTTTTCAGTGTGATGAAAACCTAATTCATGCTTTGGCTCTCTTAGCTCTTGCTTACTGTAGGTCATTATACTAAGTCAAGAAACTAGAAATCAGACTAATACAGAAGTTAATATCTAGAAAGATAGAATCCCTGGTCTGAAACAGTTCATATCCCCTCACATTTACAAACTGACGTGAATGCTGTCAAACACATTTCTTGCGTAAATGTGATGAGTTGTTCTGTAAATTTGTTGTGAAGAGCTGTATGGGGTTGGTTTACCAGAGTGAGCAGATGACTGATTAGTTCATGCTTTTGCTGGTGAAACCGCTCTAATCGTTATATTCATGTTAGAAAAGTTTTAAAATGGCGTAAACGTGGCTGCTGGTAGCTGCAGACTCACAATTATCACCCAAATGCAGCTCAGCTCAGCACAGCAGACACTCAGACTCTGCTCATTGCTTTGTTTTTATGAACTCTGCTGCTCAGGTTTAGTTTTATATCTCCTGTTTTTACTGAATAATGAGCCCAGAGCGCCAGAGCAGGCAAAAACTTCATGACAAGCTGGTGACCACAAGGGAGCAACCGAAACCAAAATAACTGGTTCTTTTTCTTGGAGAGCAGAAAGAATGGAAAATACTGAACTCTCTTGCGGCTGTTTTCTAACATTCACCATATCAATCCAAGAGCAGGACAATATGCTGATGCTGTTTGTTTACTCTGCCGTTAGCAAAGTGGCCAATAGAGATCAAAGAATTCGGGTTTAGCATCAGTCTTTTTTTGGACAATATTTACTTATCTGTTTACATACCCCCTTTTCTGGTGTTTTACTCTTTAAATAAGTAAAAGTACTTTATAGGAGCCTCAAGTGTTTACGTGACTAAATATTTTAGTTCAGTGTCTTTTGAGTCACAGAGTGAATACACACACTGAGTCGCTCACTTCTTCTGTGGAAGATATGTGATCTTTAATAAAAGTTTACTGCCATATGGCTCGAAATGGCTGACTCGAAACTGCTCATTACCCATTTCTGCCCTCTGGACAAAAACATGCAGCATGGACAGATGGCATGTCTTGGGTTCATATGAAACCAGATCATTGTGAAGACAAAGATGGCCCGATGAGCGAAATTGTGCAGTGAATCCGCTGGAGCAGCAGGTGAAGCTCGAGGCACGGACTAAAGCAGTTTAATGTCGGAAAAGTACGAACGTATCTGAGGTCACTGGTTCAACTCCCAGCAGCGAAACGTGTGGGAGGAAGAGGAAGAGACGCACATTACTTTTACCGCCACCTCACAGCACTCCTTATTACCATAATCTGTATGTTGCAGCGGAGAAACCAGATTCATTTGAAACACAAGCGGTGGCAGCAGCTTTGATGTCTGATACGACGTGATGCACCATCAGGATCTTTGTCGTATTAAAGCTCCTGGCTCAGCACAGCAGGCGGATCAGTGGCACACGGGAGAGAAAAAGATCTGCAGGGATTTTGGCTGTGGATGACAGGGAAATACTGCCACCTCGAAATCTGTGTCTGATTGTGTGCGTCTGTGAGTTTAAGTATGAAGTCAAATGAGGAAATTTATAAGTAAATAAATATCTGTGTGTGTGTAGCAAGGAGGGGTTGTTGTGTTTTTTTAAGGGCGGGCTGCAACTACAACACTGTCAAAATTAGCCTGCAGTTATTTCTTCCACTGTTGTAACATCTGTTTGTGATCTCCATGTCCATGACAACAAGACACAGAACTACTAACCAAGAAGTTCAACACAAGCTCATAACTCTTTTCTTTGTCAATGAATCTACTTTCAAGATTCTTTTATTAACTTCCAAGAGTTGCATAATGAGACTTCTCGCTAACGAGAAGGTCACAGGTTTCTTTGTGTTCCAGCAGACGAAGGACATTTGAGCTGCCTGAAGCCGGACACTGAGCTTCTACCTGCTGACAAATGTGTCTGGATGCAAGTGTCAGCTAAATGCCACAGTTATAAATTAAAGTGTCAGCTAAACGCCTAAAAATGTTAATAGAAACACGTGTCTTCACCAAGCAGGGCGGGGACGCTTTGGGAACAACAGACAAAGAGTGGATTTAGAAAGCAGCATTCAAATAATATGCGAGTCGTTACCAGCAACCTTTTTGTTAGATATAAATAACAGCAGAGCTTTGTCTTCCTTGTACATTTATTTTGAGACAATACTGTTTCAGTGAGAGATGAAAAATAAGTGAGTGAAGAGGAGGGCGAGATCAACATGCAGCATTATTTATGAGCGAGGTGAAATCCCAGGACATCTCATTTATCCGTTCCATCCTTCCTAAGCAGAGGGAGGCTGTTTTGTTTTTAGGTCTAACCCTCTGTTTCATATTGACAATACTTGTATTTTGGGAAAATAAAGAAATTTTTGTCTGGAAACGTCGAAACAGAAAGAAATCTGAGGTTTGGTACATCATAAGTAACAAGACATTAAAGTCCTGCTTTTTAGGGGAGTACAGTACTGATTCTAACGAAGTGAAAGGTATTAACAGAATTTCTTCTCTATATTTCATTATTCATAGCTGCCTGTGAGAGGGACAGAGTTATCGAGCAGAGATGTTTAATAATTATGTCATGGGATTGGGAACACTCTGCTGTAAGTGCATCAACCTGTTTGCTTCTCTTTCTGAAGAACAAGAGCTGATAATATTTCATTCATTGTCATTTTAGTGATGAAACAGAGAAAGCAGCTGGGAAAAAAAAAGATCCCTTCAGCTGATACAGTGAACCTCTCAGCAGTCTGTTATTTACATCAAATTGGTTATGGATTATTGCAGTATTGTTGGTTTTGAGTCATGTTTTTGTCCTGTGACAAGCATCAATCCAGTGCTCACTCTTTTTTCTGCTCTGTTTTTAGCCATCACCAACACACGAGGGAAATCTTCAGCTGTTGTCAGTTTGCAGTTTGGTGCTGAGCCAATTCAACCAGACAGCTGAGGGGAGCTGCAGATTTCAGGTGAAAATTCTGCGTAGGTCCTTTAACATGAGGAACTCCCTTTCTGGATTATAGCCACTTTAAGCATGACACAGGTATGTGACTGCTCCTACGATCTGAATTGTCTTAAGAGCTAAAAAAACAAACAAACAAACAAAAACCATTACATAAGAAAGTGCTAGTTCTATTCCACAATAGGGATGAATCACTGCACAAAAAAGCGATACTGAAGCAGTCTGTGCTTTACCTGAAGGACTGGGACATGTTGGCTGGTCAGTGTTGGAGCTCTTTGTGGAGGATGGAATCGTCGAAGGCGGCTCGAACAGTTTGTCCTCCATGTTGGCCCTCTTCACGTAAACACACGACTTCCCCAGGAGCACAATACTGTTCAACACTTTGAGTGTGACCAACCTACAGGGAAAGAAGGCCGCCATTAGGTGGTTCCATTTCTGACCAGACAGTTCTGAAAGAACTACAGCGCTGTTTCCGCTTTAAACTACTTGAGAAAAAAAAAACAAAACATAACAATAAGCCTCATTTAGGGCTACACAGCTTCAATTTACACAACCAACAATCTGAATATTGGCAAACAAAAAGTATAACAATTTGCTTTTCTGCAGTTTTTCTGTCATTTGGTTGATTTACTCAGCACCAACCTGTGCAGCCTGGCACATTTATATACACACACCTATATTACACCTAATAAATGAGCATTAAAACTGTGATTTAGCTCTGAGATGTAGCAGTTATCACAATGCTGTCTCGAGCTGGGCCACAGCTATAATGAATCTCCTCTGCCATCTGGTCCCAGTCACCTCTGCTCACATCCCACCACTGACACCAGGATGTTAATGTGCACCATCCTTCTGTGTTTCTGGGCTTCGCTATAAGGCCCAAACTCTGACACTGTGATGAGAGAAAGATGGGCACATTTGGGTCTGTGGACCACTGCTTGCTGTGACAGGGTGTTTCGGACGCCGAGCGTGTCAGCACAGCTGAATCCTTGCCAAGGCAGAGCATTCTGGTCAAGCCTGAGCTATTTTTAAATCAGGGGGTGGGGAAGGCCAGAGATGGCACTCGAGATGACAACATTGTATTCTTCACCCTGAGGGAAACTCTTTAATGGTACGAGCCCGATGGGATCCGGCAAATGAGATGAGCCGGGTTATCAGCAGCTCAGCACAGGGAGAATGTGAGGCCACAGGGTTAATCCTTATGTAACTGTGTATGTCTCTGAGTCTGAGTGTGTGTTTATGACAGCGCCTGTATGTGTTAGTGTGCATCCAAGAGACTCGTGAACACGAGTGAAAACCCGTGTCAGTCTCACACTCTTTATGTTGTTATGCTTCCTATCAATGGTAACAGTTATACAGTGTCAAGGTTAAAACTGACTGTGTTGGTTTAAGCCTGCAGTTTACTGATAAAGGGGAGGGGACACCTGCATATATCTTATCACCACATTAATGTGCAGGAAGCACCTTAACAAAATTCAGTTTGAGCTTTTAAACCTCATCTTGAGTTTATTTTATACAGTCTGATTAAACTATGGTCAGCAAATGTCAGATGAAAATCCCACACTGAGTACAACAAGCAGAGTAATATGAAGCTTAAAGGTTCCTGCAGTTCTGGATGCGGGGCAGGGCAAACTAGAAATATATCTGCTGCAACACAAGTAAAACAAAACTCAAGACTTACCCGAGATAAAAGAGGAACACACATGTGTAAGACAGTGCTCCCTGCACCTTCACCGAACTCATCACTACTCGGATAAGCTGTTGAGAAACACACATATAAACTGAAATGAGAAAATTAGAAAAAAGTTTTTTGTTTTTTTTTTTAGTTGTGGCTAATGTTTATATGCCAATGACTCATTCTTGTGGTATTTAGCCTCTGAATAACAACAGAGTGTAGTCTCTCTTACCAGAACAGCCAAAGGCAGAGGGATGAAGCCCATCCTTCTGGCCACTGAGTCACTGTAGTCAGTACAAGCCTACGCAGTGAAAAACCAGCATAGATGAAAGCACTCAACAAAACTGCATAGATTAGCTGTGTAGGCTCAGTGCCGTTTATGCAAGTGTAACGACGGCGACATGAAAAATAGAAACGCTCGCTTACATTTTTCTGCCGACTGCTGACGAGATCAAAGGCCAAACTGGCTCTGTATTCACTGTACACCTGAAGGGGAGGCGGGGAAAGTAATGTATGATAAAAATATGGTAAAAGTGGAAAGCAACAAATCATGTGCAGCGTTAAACATATACTGTGAGTGGATGAGACTGTTTTAGAAAAATGAACATCAAGTGTTCTTACATCTGCAGTGATGTCGTTGAATTTTGTGATGAAAGCGTGTTTGATAATGTCCACAGCAATTTCAGAGGTGACAACCATAAATACATCAGGGAACAACACCCACAGATGGTCTGAAGAAAAAAAGTGCACAAGAAACTTCATGTGGTACATGAAAATGATTTTTCACTGTAATTTATGCTCATTTATGCCATGGAAGAGTCTCCACTTATCAAGCAGCCCCCGATACTGTCTGAAAAACATTAAGCTCCAAATACAAGCAGTGCACTTCTGCTGGCAACATGGAGCACTTTCTGAGCTGTTACTCAATCGAGTGATGCAATCTTCAAGTTTTGCTAATACGAGACCTGAGAAACAAGGGTTGGGTTGAAAATTAATTTTAACCTAAATCATTCGATTTTAGCAACAGAGCAAAGCTGCTACAGATGAGATGGGTGACAGGTCATCACCATGAGTGACTTCTGGCACTCAAGTCCTGTCATAGAGCGAATCGGGGTGGAAAATTAGGATTTTCTTTTTTTTTTTTATGTGAAATTAAATCTACACCAAATGAAAAGGCTAAATAGTATCTGAAGTAACTGTATGCAGTGTCTGTATGCTGGTTTGCATGAAAAAACAAAACAAACAAACAAACCTGAGATTCTAACTAATATTTTTGCAAAATGCAGCCATCAAATTCTGAAATACTTGAAACAGCTTTGGCTATTTCTTCCTTTTTATGTATCAAGAAGTATTTAGTCTGTAATTAGCTGAGAGCAGGTGCTCCGTTTCTGCTCTACAATGTAAACAAATAAGCTCAGGCACCACGAACACAGCATGGAAGATAAGCAAATTACTGGGGACATGTGATCTGTTTACCTTTCTGGCAACAGAAGGCTGTAGCTCTGCTAGTATGAGTACATCAGTGTTATGAGTTTAGCTGACAGGCCACGTCTGTCATCAACTGTAGGAGCTGACTGTTTTCAGAAAGCTGTCACACAGAAACGCTCCACCCTAAGTCCTCCGTCTGTCTCATCAGGACTTGTGGGAGGTAAAACTCTCAGAGGTGCTGCAGTGGGTCATTTGGAATGTCAGAGAAGGAGCTGCACAGCATTTTGTCTTAATTTAATGACAAGCACTGGCTCGTTTTTTGTGTTTAAATCCCACAGTGAACAAACCTGGAGTAGCCTGATACGTTAGCTGTGATATAAAAAACTCTATGAAACTATAGTTTCATACACTAAAATAATTACCTGGGTTCCATGAGAACTGCTCCATATTCCTGAGACAGACGATGAGCAGGAGAACGTAGCTGGTGAAGCGCTCTTTGATATCTGTAAGATAAAATAATCAAGTTTCCACACACGGCCTCTCTTCTTTGGAACAACCTGGCTAAGAAAATGCGATTAGTAAAGATTACATCTCCATTTAGGACACAGCTGCATAAGAGCTGCACTCACCAACACTCCCTGTCCTAATCAGAGTCTCAGCTGGTTTAAACTGTAAATCTTTTTAATGCTGCACAGACTGAAATTCAATACTGACGCTGGCCAAAGTGAAAAAGTGAAAAGTGTATGAGAACAAGAGACAATATGGCTGAGAAGTATTTATTGCTTCATATGTTTTTCTAGGAGATTTGCAGTAATTACTATGAATTATTAGAGAGATTTAAACTGAATGGATAAGTGGCAGAAATCTGATGGGCAGACTCGTCATTTTGATATGTTTATTTAAAACTTTGTTAAAATCAAAACAAGAGTTTTTGTAAAGCAAATTTCAGACTTTTTAAAAATCTTTTTTCCTATTTTGTGGAAACCATTCAGTGCTTTTTCAAACATTTAAAGACCTGCATAGAGTATCATGAACTCTGTATTTTTCATTTTCTTTAAGTTTAGAATCTGTTGTATTTCAATGTGTTTGTGCTGTTTTTTTTTTTTTCGTGGCCCTGAAAGCTGCTAATGAACTTTAAATACGTCTGATCTGTCAGTTTAATGTTTTTTGCACTTTGCTTAAAAAAAAAAATTGCAGTTAAATAAAATTTGCCTTAAACTCAGTCAATATGGCACACTTTGACAATCTACTTCATGTAATGTTAAAAAAAAAAAAAAAACAGCTGTAAATGTTTTCCACCACATTATCTGCACCGTTAATACCATGGTAGTTAGAGCTACGCTCCGCTCTACAAACAGACAGTGATATAGAGAGAGTGAAATGGAAGCTCATTGAGGCTTATTATCTTCTACTTGCTTTACAATACAATTAGAGTGAATAAAATGAAAAACATGTTTCCTGCACAAATGCACAATTTATCTGATCCTTTAGGAATATCTGTGCTTGCCTCTCAAAGCTCTAATAGATAGATTCATAAAAGGATCTATCTAAAGAATTAAGCCGTAAACTGTTCCATGTTGTGAGTCTCTATTAAAGGTTGGTGATATTTTACCAAGAAATCAACTCTGTCCATAAACCATCTATTTTACCTTTAGGACTGTCTTACCACTATTGGACATTTGGAATAAGTTGTTCTTCTCAAATTTCTTGAACACGCTTCCTTTAATCTCCACAAACTGTTTGAGAGAGAACAGAAAAGCAGAGAAAGAAATGTGGTCAGCAGGATTCATGATACAGTACAGTACAAACTATAATGTTGCAGCTGCATTTCATCACTCATTTGAGAAGTGTCATTTTTCTGGGACACATCTGCAAGCAAATACGTTAAATGTAGTTTATCAGCACACATGCATACATTTTCTTTGTGCAGGTGTGAAGTTGCTTCAGCTATCACAAGAGAGAAGCTTGATGTTTACTACAGTGTCATAAGGTTGCATACAGATGTGTGCTGTGTGTGTACTTACATTGTTGGACATCATGATGGTGAGTAGGGACTTGTTGTGTGAGTTGAAGGCGACGTTGAGGGTGGAGGCTTGAACCATGATGAGGATGGAATGGAGGACTGAGAGACCACCATTCAGGAAATAAACTTATTTAAAAAGCAGGTTAACACTCAACACCACTCCAATAAAACCTGTCAGAGCAAAAACTAATCGATCTGAACTCGTAGAGTTTTGTGCAGCCAGAAGAAATTGAAAACAAATCTGATTCTGGCGCCTGTCATCCAAATTATACTTCATTTACTCAGAACTCAAAAAGGTCACAAAGAAAAAGTTGAGGATTAGTATGACTGATGGAACTATTTATCTGTTGTCATATATAAAAATTGCCTTCTGCTTTAAAAACCTCTCCCTTTAAAAACGTTTATATTGATTTGAAGCAAAAGGATACAGACGTAAAACACGGCCATTAAGAAGTGAGGGATGACGCCAATACTGTCTCTTTTCCGTTCTTTGGGCTCTGTGGCCGTCCAATACAGAGCATCCAGGATGTCCTGACCAAAGGAGGAGAAGAGTCGGTCTGCCACCTGAAAAAGGAAGCACAGATAAGCTTATTTCCTCTCTAGCCTTGGGAGGGTTATTGTATTATTAGGCACCATTTTACCATTACATCTGTTTATATGTCAGATATAAGTGTATGAACTGTGAGATACCTCCAACATGTTGTAGATGATGTACAGTTTGATGACAGACTGTCCTCTGATCAGGTGGTACATCATGGAGTAATCCACATAATGCATCATAGAGAAGCACAGCACCAGGATCAGGCCTTTCAGCACGTCACACACCTGAGCTGGCTGCAGCAGCCGCGACCCACTGACAACATACACACACAAAAAAACATCAACATGTGGTATGTGCACTGATGTGTAGCAACATTTAAAGAACACATTTGGTTATTTCAATGCAGACTTGCATGCTGACATACACAGTGCATTATGTCCGCAGGTAACATGCACATCAAATATTACACCGACTGAGTGAACGATTAAATGTGTTTACACCACAATAAAATAAATGAATACACAGTGAAGTACAAATCTTCAAACACTGGACCCCACTGCATGAGCTGACGAACACACATTTTTACCAAACAACACTATGACAGTGATTACATGAACAAAAATACATCTTTGCTGGTATATAATGAGGCCAAAGGAGCCATGTAATGAAGCAGTGGTACCACAGTTTGCTTGTTACTAAGCCTTCCAGTGATCTCTGCTATTCATCCCATGTGGGGAAACAGTAGGGCACCACATAATGAGATAAATAATTAATTTCTGTTCAAAATGAGACGACCGGAATAAAAGGAAACAAATAGAGCTGAAACAAAATCCATGTGATGAAATATTAAAGTTAGCATCTCCTTCATTCAAATCAGTCATTTCATGTGTAAGATTTATCTCCTTTAATATGTTTCTGTTTTGATTCAATGCCTGTTTTTATAAGATTGTATCTTAGTTCTTTTCTTTCTACTGCACACACTGTATATCGGAGCTATCGCCACGTAAATACACACACACACACATATATAAACTGAGTACATCATTTTGGACAAATGTGTCAAATAGTGCTGAACAATGAAATAAATGGAAGAAATGAAACAGGCTGAAGTCTTCACATACTGCAAGGACAAGAAAATGTGTCTTTTAATGGGTAATACTGTGATTCAAACATGTACAGCTTTCAAAATTAATGGTGCTGGCAGCTTGGGAGCATGTTAAGAGGAGGGCTGACAAATCCATAGAACCAGTTATTTCCTGTGACAGGGATAACTGGGAAGAGCCACAGAGAGCTTAAGACCAACACATCCTGCATATTTTCCACGTCAGCTGTGTGACTAGTCTGTATAACTACAACCAGCCCGAGGTACAGCAGAGAAAATAGGTTTCATCTAGTACCAAGCAGACTGAATCCTGACCAAAATCTGTTTTAACTGAGGATGGGTGCTTGCCTGCCATTAAAGCTGTGAAAACAACCCAATTACACACTCTCTTACTGAAGACTGTTTCCGTTTCCACACTGCAACAGACACTAATTGCCATCAGTAACAAAAATTTACCACAATTTTACAAGAATTACTGAAGAATTTTTCCACCACATAGGTGAGAGTACTTTACTAATGCATTAGTGCAAAAGAAATGGCAGTGCTATGAGAAAGAAATCTCACAGCCATTGTTCATGAATCTGCCATGAGATCAACAGGGCTACTCGTCACCCTTTAAACTGTTAAAAACATGACAGGTGAAATTATATTTCACAGGGAAGTGGTGGAGGGTGTGACAGGTGTGGCTATCTGAACTATTTTAGGAGCCGACTGCAAGCTGAGTGAGAAAAAAAGGGTCCAAGTTTAGAAAAATGTGTAAATGAGCTTAAGCAAGTGTTGCTGTCTTCTGAACCGATGTGCAGCTGACACAGAGCTGTGAAGAGAACGGGACGGGATGAACAACAACAGTAACACAAACGTTACTGTGATCATACAGTTACGCACTACGATGTAACCTGAATATACTTTATAATTATGCATCACCCATGTAATTCACAAGAAACAACACTTGGCACACAGTTTTTTTCTCTATGATGAAGAACACAATGAAGACAAAAATGCAAAAATAGTCTGATTGGTTCAATGAATTTTAAGGGTCCTCATGATCTGCTTTCTTAATTATGGCTCCATCCAGTGGTCATATCTGATGTCATTCATACTTAAGATGAGTAGGCCCAACATAAAAAAGCTTCAGTCCTTCACTACTTCATGTATTTGTATATTCAGTTTCTTCCATGTAATTTTAAGGTTTCTGTTCAGTGATGAGTGTAAAATCAGCAATTAACAAATAATTAAATAGACTTATGCTCTCTGATGTCAAAGAAAATGGACTCCAGAATACAGACAAGCAAGCTGATAGAGAGAGCATGACAGAAAACAGGACTGCTGCTGAAATACCGCAAAACTATTTTTAAGAACTGTTAATTAGGGTTAAAAAACTGCTAGAACTTGTTTTGTTTGTTCAATTCGTTATTTTTGCAACTAATGCATGAATCCTTAAACAAAGCTCCAATGACATTTCTAAATGTCTTTTTCTGTTTGACTAACAGTCAGAAAACCAAAGCTGAAACATGAAGACATAAGGTTTCCAGTGATATAAAACAGAGAGCAGGATTTTAAATTCAAGGAGTTATCAAAGTCGCTGTAGATCAACTAATCCAAATAATTAACTCATTGTTGCAGTTCTAATCCACTATATCACACTTCTTAAAAATGTGTGTTAGTAAAAAGTAGCATTATTGAGGTGGTTAAAGTGCTATCAGACGGAAACCTCCTCACGCAGCCTCTAATTCTCCACACATGGCTCTGTGGATGCCAAGCTGCTGCAGCCTGCACCAAGCACTCCTCACAATCTCTTTTCTATAAGCGTTATCTCCATTACACACATGAACATTATGTTTGAGTGCAGTCAGCTATGTGCTGCATTCCAAATAGCCATCACTATGTGGCTTGCATACTGTATTAGCCTGATGCACAGGATTAAAACTCAGGGACAGAAAAAGAAGAAAAGCTTAATTTCGGATAGAAAAACCCCGTCAGAGAAGCTGGATGCTGACTAGAACATGGCCAATTTTCTTGAGAACAGCTGGGGATTTCAGTTTTCCTCCCCCTTTAAAAATGACTGCAGATAGATGCCCTTAAACTGGACAGGTGAGAATCAAACTGCTCCAGAAAAGCTGCTCAGTGACCAACAGTGGAAGATTTGAATTTAGAAGCCAGCCCTCCACTTTGAGCATGAGCAGCTGTATCACTGACAAGCAACAAAGTGATCAGAATGAGCATGCACTCTCAGCAAACCTTCCCTGGATGTGGTAAATTAATGTGAAAAATTATGGGGAACCAACATGGCTGCTTTGTCTTGGAGAATGGGATATGATGTGCAGAGCCAAGCTGGATATTAACAAACACAATGGAGATGAAGACTGTTGAATAAATATTGAGGCCAGTTTAGGACATTGATAATCTGGCAGGCTGAAGGGAGCGTACCTGCTTCTTCTGCAGTAGGGGCATGTTCGTGCCCTGCAGGGGGGAGGAAGGCAAGGGGAGAATCAGACAGATCCAGAGAGGGTGAGGTGGGTAGGAGAAGAAGCAGTGCCCTTCTGAAGAGTTGTACCTGTTCTACTTTTTAAATTCATTATGCTTCTTAAAAGTACAGTTTCTTTACCTTTTTTGTAATGTTTTTAATTTTCCATGTATCACTACACCTGAACTGACAGAACTGATGTGGCTAAGTATTTGTGTTTGAGTGTGTGGGTGCGTTGAGGCTCTGACCTGAAGCCACAGCATGGCAGGGTGAGGAGGCGGAGCAGGGCCAGCAGCACCCTGAGGGGCAGCAGGGTGAAGACATACAGGAAGGCATCCACACACAGGAAGAAGCCAAAAATCATGAGCTGAAAAAGTCACACAGCAGCACGTCCAAGTCAAACAATGACTGTCAGTGTGTAGAAAAACCTTCAAATTAATTAATATCTCCAGTTGGAAATGTACATAGAGCAGCTTGAAGTCAAATGATCTTGAGAGAGCATTTCTCCTTCACATCAACGACAAAATGTGTAAATACATAAGATAGTGAAAAAAGGTATGTAAGCATCAGCTAGAGATGTTTCTTATACAATTTCTAGCTGAACAAATTTTCTTCACACATCTTTTGCCTCATTTCCATCAAAGGAAAAGAATAAAAACTAGCCCTAAACCCAATCACACATACCTTCACAGTCTCCCATATTCGAAGAGCCATTCCCTTTTCATTTTAAAAGTAATTTTTTTTTTTCTTCAAGAGACACATTTAAGCCATCTGATGTCGCCTCATTCTTTCTTGGACTGGAAAAGTATGAAGGCATTGGTGGAAGCTGGTGGGAGGATTTTTCTCTCATTGGTGGGCCATTCTGTGTGTTTCTTCTTAGGGCCTTGTCAGGTACCCATGAAGCTGGTCACACTGCTTAACACAGTGAAGTCACTGAGGTCTTAAATGTTTACCCACATTCCTCTCCTGCCCCTAAGGAGCTAAACCAGCTGGAGCTGTGTCGTTATGGGCTTGATTCACAAACCGTTTTTCTTCTGAAAGAGGGTCCACTAAACTTTCAAAATAATGTACAAAGACCTTAACACCACATGCAAACACAATTAGACGTAATCGAGTCACTGGGATCGGTCTTTATTTACTTCATTCATTTATTTGTGACTGTTCTCAGTTGTGAAAAATAAAAAAGGTATTTTTTCAGTTTTCTTTCAGTTTTGCAACCTCATTTCTGTCGGTGACCATAAAGGTTGAACCCCTTCATTTGACTAGAATGTATTTTGTTTTTGATTAAAATTTATTGCAAGACTGTTTATTGGCTTTTATTCTGGAGAGCCAAATACAGCTCACTGCAGCTCATGTATATAGGTTACTGACTGTCATCACTGAAATATGTGACAGATTCCTAGAAAGAAGAGGCGACTGAGGAGAGTCCATGTCTTATGAGTCAACACTGCCACCTGTTGGTTCTTGAAATCAACAAGTATACTAGTGTTCTTCTAAATTACAATTTTTTATATGATACTGTTTAACATAAACTTCTTGTCCAATTCAGAGCAAAGATATTGTTCAACAGATACTAAAGTGGGTGAACTGTTCATATAGCTTGTTGGATTGTCACTTGTCACAAAGTCATATCCATCAAAAAACAATGTCTACACAGTACATGTAAAATCTGATGCATAGTTTCTGTAGCTTTACCCTGATTTCCAAATCAATTTAGTGCCCTAGACAGAAACAAGCTGTAAATCAGCCTGTGCATGTTACATCAGTTTCACTGTTTGCATTTAACGTTTATTTTTATGATATTGAATATATGATGGATTCATTTATAAAACAAGCAACTTCTAAGACTTTAACCTGGGAATAGTCGACAAGGACAAACAATGAATAAATCATTAATCAATAATAATTGTTAATTAGTTCAGCACTGGTCCAGAATCAGCAGGGAGACTAAAGTTTTCAGATCAGTCTATAGTAGCTATGTGCTTTTTTTGGGCTTGTTAACATCTTCTGCTGATGAGAACCTGTTTAAATTGAACTTGTATAATACACTACCTTCTCCAGTTCCTTTGGAATACGCATGCATGTGTAAACTTTCTCCCTGCGCTCCGTGTACTTTGCCTCATTGTGTTCCAGGAAGTATCCTCTGGTGAGCTCTGTGCAAATGAAACGGGCCAACGATGGATCTGGAACAACATGAGAGCGACAGTGTTACCCCAAGCCTATTGTCTGCAACAATTACAAAGACAACTATCAACACAATGAGAGCAGCACTCTCATTGTGTGACTCTCAACCTTTGGAGAGTCACACTGCACAATGAGAGAGGAGAAAATTTCTCTGGGTGATTGAAAATTGGGAGTTCACAGTACTTTCACTTCACAGTCCACCTCATGGAACGTATTGTGAATGCTGACTGCGCTAAATCAAGTTTTTTGTTAAATGCAGTGAGCTTTCCATGGCTAACTAGAATCTTTGTAATGAGGAAACTTTAAATTACATAGATTAATTAATTAAGAGAAATTAATAGAAATGTAGTCTAAGATAATTGGAAATTGTATATTACTAAACATCTTTAATTCTGGACTATTGGTTGGACCAAATCAGTAAATAAATTAATTCATTAAAACATTTGAAGATGATCCCTTGGGCTGAATTTTTTGACATTTCATTAACAAAACAACATCAAAAAAAGATTGAGGAAATGATTGGCAGAGTAACTGGTAGTGAACATATAGTAAACATTATTTTCAGTCCTAAATATCACAAATAAGTCAAGGGAAACATAATTTGAGTTTTTGGTTATGTTGAATTGTTTAAGTTTTAATTGACCCGAAATGAACCCGTACTATCTTAAAATTCTTTCCACTTGACTTCGGCCTGTGAGAGCCTGACAAGCATGTCATGCTTAATAAAGTGAAAGCAAAGATGAGCTCCCTGCAAGCTGAACTTTCTTCACCTGGAATGATACTGTTGGCTCAGCTCGTAACAGTTTTGCTGTTAAAAGCACGGAGAACAAGCATCCTGAGTTCTTCTGTCTGGATTTATGGAGTCAGTTCATATTATTTATATCTATCAAAACATGAAGAGCAGCTCAAATTCTGGCGGTAGCCGCTGAGTGACTGTGTCATGCTCGCTCAGTTTGCTCAGCTCTCAGAGGATAAGGAAACAACCAAGCAGCACACTTAACATTCATGAACATTACGTTACACAGATCCAGGTTCTTCTGGTGACTCGCCATCAGAAAATAAGGATATTTTACTATTGCAGAGTTTATCTCATCATATCATGAGAAAAAAAAACAAACTAAAAAAAACTATGAAATCAACTTCTCTTCAGTCTCACCTGAGCAACCTTAACAGCCACAGTCTTTTAATTTTCCTGCAACTAATAGGAAACTGAGCTGAACGGGGAAATGACAATATGAGAAAAACACCTGCAGTTCCTGCTGAGGTTACAAAGTCTGAAGTCTGAGAAGTTTAAAAAGTGATTTCCAGACAGCTCGGGGATCCTGCAACAGATATTAGAGAACTAAAAAAAAAAAAATCATTTTGTCTTTGAAACGAACTGAGCAGAAAAGTTTGCTGCTGCTGCTGCTGTTGAACTTTAAGGAGCAAACTTTAGACAGGACTTCCAAAGTAGAGAGAAGCATGTCCAGAGAATTAACCTTTAAAAGCAGCCGCGTGTACGTGTTTGTTATTTTCTACAGGCGTGCTGGCTGATCCGAGTCTCAGCTGGTTGTTGGTGAACTAATCAAGCTAGCACCGACTGTAAACACCGGGCCGGGGCCGACCTTTGGAGCGGCTCCACATCACAGTGCACACGGCAGCATTGATACCGAAGGGTGGGGGGCGCCACGGAAGGCGTCGTCGGTGTCGTTGTTGTCGGACGGTTACCGGACGGTTACCTGCCGGGAACTCCCGCTGCTCCCGCCTCACGGCGCCGATGTCGTAAACTCCCAACGTCTCCGGAAGTCCCGCGCTTATTCCGATTTTGCCCGACTTGTGCAAACCATCCCACGGACGTCTCTGTCTTCTCCTGAGCTCATTTTCTGCCTCTTTTTCCTCTGACAGCTCGCTCCCCGGCAAGGCCGCCATCTTTACTTTGGCCTGGCAGCCGCGTCGCTCCGCGTGACGTCATCGTACGTCAGCGTCGGTAAATAATAATTAAAAAAAAAAAGCTGCGACGTCATAGCAACGCCCGTTACCAGGTAGATTTGGCAGTTTGTCGTTGTATTTTTATTTAATTTATGGATTTATGTTTGTTCTGTTGTTTCTTTTTATTTGCCCTTTATTTATATCTGTAATAGATATAATAGAATGCTTTTGTTAGCAAAATAAAATTCTAAAAAGAAATCAACGATTTATTCTAAGAGAATAATCCATTAAGTCGACAAGTAAACTTTATTTAAAGATTTATGTAGATATAAATTGTTTTCATTAAATATATAGACATCCATAAAACTATTGGTTACTTTTTTTGAGAAATCTATTCTGTGCTTTTTTTGGACCCGCATTTGTTATTTGTAAAAGTTTTACTGAAGTCAACTTTTGTTTATTTCATGACATTTTCCTCAACACCAGGCCTACACGATATAGATAAATTCATTATTTGAAGATAAAGTAAGCACGCCTAAAACTTGATACCTTAATTAGGTTTACTTCTTCCACAGTTGGTATACAATTCAGGGAGCTCTGCTAATTGGTTTATACAGATGTAACAACAGGCAGAGAAAATTCAAGACATGCACAAAATAGGAATATTCCTCTACAACTAATGATGTTTTTTTTTATGCCGTACATTTTATATATAAATATAAATCCCCATATAATATGTAGTGATCTATTTTTTTAAATACTGTATTCTGTAATATGATAACTACTAAACAGTACAATTAGAATTACACAAGTAATTAAGATTGAAAAATAGAAGCATAACAATAATAATAATAATAATAACAATAATAATAGGCTTTGCAGTGACCCTTTTTTCACTGGTTTATTAACAACTGTATATCTCAGCATGATGTCCCAGACAAGATTGAGAAATTACTCAGGGGATAATTGCAGTACCATTTCTTCCACTTGGTGTCGCCAAACTTCCACCAAATCGTCTTGGATTTAAAGTCTACCCAACAACAGCACAGTCTCATTTCTACTGAGGCGTCTGAAGAAGTTTTCTGAGGAGGACACACAGTACATACATATGTTCACATTTTTTTCTGGTTAGTTGGTTTGAAACAGGCCTCCCTAGATGTTGAGGAAACAATACAGAGAAGATGTATCAAATCAAAGGTTGATATAACACGATTTCTTGCAACCTGAAGATTTAATTTTCAAAAGCCTAAAATTTAAATCCAAAGTTATTCAATGCTGACATTTACCCGTTTATCAAACTGGTAAACAGGTCAGAGTCTAGCAGTTTGTATAACATTGAATCCACTCTGATATGCTCCTACATTATCAGATTTCAGAGCATCGTGATTTTTATTCAACCATGAATATAAGCGCAAATTAATGAACCCAGTCCAAGCAAGTTCATTCATATTTTGACATTCTGCACACATACAAAACACACCCTGTCTTGTGACGGCACTACATTTTGATATATTGAGGGTTTTTCGAAATGCTTTGTCTCATTTCTACCTCTTGTGCAATGGATATTTAAGTATGATTCTTATATGGCAGAAAATGGCAGCTGTGGATTATAAGCTTTTGCTTTATTGTTCTAAGCAAACTGATGCCAAACAATGATTTTCAGTGGAGAATTTTTCTTTTCAGCTTCATCACATATGCAGAAAATATTTTCTTTCACCAGAAATCATAAGGAAATACATTACAAAGCAACAACTTAGGTCTATGAAGCATTTCTTTCTTTTAAAATGAAGCCTGGAATGAAATTGTGTCTTCCTGGAAATCCACCTTCTGACAAGATCCCCCTTTTCAGAAAAATTTGATTTTCCAATTTACAAAAAAAAAAATCTCATCACAAGTCCTTTTTATACCTGTTCTGGAGCTTTCAGCTGTAATACATGATCTTCCACTGTAGATGTACACATCCAGTTGCCATGGAGATGCCAAGTGTAGATATCACTGAACACCTTAAGGACTTCTCATCCAACAATGACAATTTTCACGACAACAGGGCAACTCCATCTCTTGAGGAAGGTGATGTGATCTGATCGAAACCTCTACAACAGCCATTACGTAGAGCGTGTGGAGGAATTGTTTTTTGTGTTTTGATTCTGAGGTTACCAGTGAAGGTGGCGATGACTTATCAAACTATTCAGAGTGAAAAGATACTGGTAAATATCAAAAATCAGACAGAAAGAGAGCCGGCCATGTGCACTCACGATGCACGTAGCCCAAACGACTGTAACTCCTTTGTAAGCACGGTTTATTGGCACACATAATGGTAAAGCATACATACCAGACATCAGATATGACACTGAACACCTCTGCTATATAATGTACAAATGGTGTCTAATAATACTAGGCTCAAACATATTTAGAAAGGTGTTAGCTTCCTTACAAATGCACAAATAAATACCCATAAGATCCAATTATATAAAGACATCCGTTGTTGCCTTCTTGCCCATTTTCAAAACAAAAGTCCAACAAAAGAGATCAGGGATATAGTATCAATTCAATGAAAGATTAAAGAACAATTGTGAACACAAATACAGGGATCTCAAATAATTTCTGTGGGGTGGATGGGATTTGATCTGTGCGTCATCTTTAAAATGTAAAATTGGTTTCTTCTCGTGTCACAGAAATTAGAAGCGATATGATTGTGTGACATTGTGGTTCTTTTAATTAAATTTGTGGCTTTGGTTCTGCACTAGCTAAAGAGGATGGAGAATATTTCATGTTTTGACAAAAGCAAACCAGTGTCCATCCAAACCACCCTACAGAAATACAAACCTCCTGTACAAAATAAAACAGCTGCCATATCCAAACTGGTTTCAGTGGCTGATTTACAGTGGACAAAATAGATTCCACCTCTATTTACAGAGCTACAAACCTTGTAACAGTGTTCCCAAACTGATCAACCAAAACGGAAAATCAGACTGATGCGTTTTAAAAAGTACATGTATCAAACAAAATAAAAATCCTATAAAATCATGCAGGAAAAGGCTTTAGTATCAGTTTGGGAGTAGGTCTTTAAAGGGTAAGAAGTCCAATTTTCAAGGTGGGTGGGGGCGGGGGCCGGGCGGGGGTGGGGGTGGGGATCAACATTAATGCATCAACGTGTGTCGGCAAAGTTCACATACTGATCGGCAAAATTACAACGTGATTGCAAAGGATTCTGAGAGAAGCAAAATACCAATAAGACTACGAACACAATCAAACTGGTTTGCATGAAATCACAATCTGTGACGACCGCAATAATGTGGAAAAAACAATCCTTGGACCCGATTTTCCTTCATTTGAAAGGAGTCCATAGTGGTAGAGAACTTTTATTTCCTCTTAATTGGAAATGGAAATAAACAGCAACAGCAGAAACAAACCCAACAGCCGACTGAATTTTCAATTGAAAATGCAATTGCCTCAAACAATGTTTCATTTGTTTCCAATGTGGTCAGATGCTTCCGTTGGCTGTTAAAAAACACCTTATCTTCTTCACACTGAGCTTGCTATTTTTTGAGACATTTTGTTTGTTGTTTTTGTTCTTCTTTTCTTTCCATTGTCTATTGCCAGCGTGATGACTTGTGACCTACAGGTCAACCAATCACAGCTGTGGTATTCCACCAGACAAGAGGTTTGCAACTGAAGGTCCGAGGAGGAGGATTTGATCTGGAAATTTTCCACTGCATTCTTGGGGGGGGTTAGGGGGGGGAAGGGGAATGCCCACACCTTTCTGGATTTTTTTTACAGTTGCATATGACTCGTATGCATTTCTTGTCTGAGGATACTGCTGTGCAATGCTGCCAGTTCTCAGTGTTTTCCAGGATGTTACAGTGATTCATAGAAGAAGAAAATATCCAGGACGGACATATTTTGGCTGGACGTGCCAGCGATGAGTTTGCAGGCGGGGGGGGGGTTCTGATTCAGTACAATGTTATGAGGCGTAGAAGCACTGCCCTCGGGGTAAATGGGGAGGTTAAAAAGTCCAGTCCACATGGAGTCAAGGATCTGTTGTTTTCTTCTTCTTTTGTTTTACTGTGAAGGCTGGGGAGCTGTGCTCTCAGGCTTGCTGTCCTGGGCGGCGGGGGGTTTGCTGCTCCACGGGGCATTGTTTCCCAGAGCTGGGGAACTATTGAAGTCATCCTCGTCGTCCAGGCCGTTGGTGGCATCATACTGCGTATTCTCCAGACGAGTGATCAGACGCTCATCCTCGTCCCCAAACTCGCCACCCATCAGGGTCGGCTCGCCCACCACCATTACGTCCTGGGCAGAGGAGGAGACACACAGAACACATTTAGGAACTGAAAAGCATAAGGTGCACGCTTTGTTTTTTAAAGGTTACATGTGTAACAGTGACTGAGGAATGTAATGTTTTGAGCTTTTTATTTAACTAGAGGGATTTTCAGTGACACAGTAAAGTGTGTTTCTTCTGAGAGAGTACACGGGTAAGATAAAAAAAAAAAAATATCAGAGATGGCACCATACTAAGTTCCATTTAGTAACCAGGGCAGCAATCTAGAAATACAGCAGCTTAGAAAAAACTCACTTTTAAAATATTTACTAAACCCCTATCCCAAAGTTAGAGAATACATTTTTATGGAAGGATACTTTTGTTGTTTAAGCACATTTTGATTTTTGATTTTATTATTTTTTGTATGCACAGCCATCTATACATATATATCTTTATATTGCAGAGATCACATTCATACAGATTTCTTATTTGAGAACGTTTCTTCGCTAAAGCTGCTTTTCCTTTGTATGCAACTTTCAAATTCTTTGAAACTCTTTTAAAACTTGCATACAAATATAATCGATTATAACACCGGCAACCATGACATGCTTTTGGTTTTGTGCAGGACCAGCTATACTTAGCCTTGGGCAGATTCAAAATTAATATGCTAAAGTGAGTGAGAAATCACCAGTGAAGAAATTAATGCATATCGGTTTCATCTAATTCTCAGACCAAAGCATCACCTGAATATCAAGTGAATGCACATCCACCTAAAAAGACTATAATAACACACTACTTCAAATAAATTAATATGCATGCTCTCTAATTTTCAGGAAAACAAGAATATAATCAACCAGCTTCTAAAATTGAGGACTAAACATCACAAGTGTTACAAAGAAGTTTAGAAATCGAGTCTTTACAGTTGCAGGTTGTGTGTGTTGACAGATGTTGGTGTATCAAGTGAACCCATCCGTACGGTCGACCCCTCTCGAAGAACTCTGCAAATGAAACCATCCCGTACAGAGAGCAGATTCCCCCACAGCTCTGTAACCACCCCAATCAATACTCATCATGTAAGACATATTTCACAGAGATCTTCCTCTCACAGCGGGTCAAGGAAGGGAAGCTGAGAGATTTATCCTTTATCCACTGATATCTGTGACTCCTGTGACATGACGGAATCCGGATAATTCTTTAGAGCTCCTAGGCATTTCATGGACAAAGTGATTTTGTTGGCAAACAATCACTGAAGCGTCATTTGTGAACTCAATAATTGATCAATAGTCTCTGAATCGTGGGTGGTCTTTGAATCTCATCTTCCTATGACTGACTAAGCACCTCCCTGCCGGCGAGCCCCAGCGCCACCCACAGTAACCTGGGAAGAAGCTGTACAGTTAAATGGAGCGCACGCTTCACTGGCCATGTGTGTCAACGCTGCCCAGCTTGGGAGATCTTCGTTTCAGCCATCTCCTCTGCACACACACACACACACACACACACACACAGAAATGCACTGGCACTCAAACCAAGATAAGCCTACTGTACAATCACACCTTAGTACACAATGACACACCTGAACACAAACACAGAGAAAAACACTTAAATGTATGCTCAGATTAAAAGCTGGGTATTGTACACAACAATTACACATGCAAACACAAATCTTCCGCACATACAAAAAAAAACAGATTTTGTACACAAAAATCACACAGAACAAACACACATCAAGGATTGGCCCGGCAAGGATTGGTGTAAACATCCAAACAAAACTAGACAACTTTGCAAACTCCAACACTCCCGCACTCAAAACTCAAAATATGCACACACACTTTGATAAAGAGCACAAATGGGGAGACGCAGTTTATTTATTCAAGCCATCCCTGAACCCCCCCAAGCGACCACTTCTACACCCCACTATGCCTTAATCAGGCTAATTAATTTAGGTGAGCTTTTCAACTAAATGACAATATCCACACTGATTTGTCAATTTGCATAGCTAATTAAGTCATTAGCTAAAAATGTGCTGATTGCCAACAAGCCTTGCATTCACCATCTGTTCCTGTGAGGAGGCCTGTCAACCTACTTCTGGCCAATTTTGGGTCCAAAATAAATAAATAAATAAATAAATAAATAAACAAACCCTCCAACAATCACAGCTGGTGGCTAGTCTGAGACTGGGGAGTGCTAATTGTGAGCTAATTAATACGGTCTACTCATCTACTCATCTCATTTAGAGTTAGCCTCCGTGCTAGCTAAGTGGCGGGCCTTTGAATGGGCCAACGGAGCAATGAACGCCTCCCTGTTCCCTTCATTCAGTGAATGGTGTCATTAGCATGCCGAGATTAGCGCTGAGGAGCCTGGAGGACAGATTTGCTCCTCAGGCCTCCACAGAGCAACAAGTGGGAATTTAAAGGGGATGCAGCAGGACTGCAGTGATGACGAAGAGAATGTAACCGTCTCTTAGAGCGATTGAGAAGCAAAAAAAATGTAAGAGTACTGAATAAAGTTTAGTCAGCTGGTCTGTCAGGCCCGATTTCTTCTGTGCTGGTTAAAATTTTACCGTTAACTTTTCCTCCAGGCTAACATCATTAAATACAACTTTAAGGAAAAGAATGGGTTTATTCTTTATTCATTTCTCTCGCTCTTTTTTTTTTTTTTTTTCGGTGAAAAACACTGTGAGACAGCAATGCGCTGGTCGGTATGTTGATGCTTTCAGACTTCTCTCCCCTGTCTGCAGCTCTCAGCCCCCTGAACGCCATCCCGACTAAATTTGCTGGGGACTATTTTAAGCATATGTACAGCAGCAGGATGGCGCAAGTCGGCTCGAGTGAAAAGGAAACTACAGTGTCTTCATGCTAACGAAGGAAGATGTCACCCATTGCAGCAGTGAATTTTGAACAGCATGTGGACAACCATGGAGCTCTGTGGCGCAGAGAAATAAGACACATCAGGCTTTGGATACACAGACAGTACTTGTTAGTGAATCAATTCACTGTTTACTGGTTTCTGTTGACAATGAAAAATACAGAATGTCACCAGCCTTATTCCTCAAGTCTATTTTTTTTTTACAATACAATTCTGTTGCCAAATAAAATTGCTATGAAACATTCCCAAGCTCAAAGTTGAGCATACAGTCAAGCTTAATAAATCACGTCTGCCTGTGCCTATTGATTGTAAATTGATTGATTAATCCATCTTCTCTAATATAGAACAGTGTAAATGTACTAAAATTTTTTTTTGTGAGGTTACTGTTTAAAAAGAAACTCTAACTTTAACCAGGTACTGCAGTTAAATAGGACATTACGACACCTTCACTTTACATTAGCGTCTTTTTTTTACTTGCTTCTTTAAACTTCTACTCATTTCAAAGGCTAATATTGCACCTTTTCCTTTAACTTTAGTTTCTCTTTATTTCTAAAGCTATCTCGCTATATATAAACAATTTAACATCCAGCAATATAACATACATTGTTCTGAAATTAACCATTCTGCATTTTTTAGATGAAGTTCTTGAAATACATTCAACGCGTTGTATTGCAAATTAAGAATATAAGGCTTTCACTTGTAAAGAATACTTGCATATTGTGTTGGCAGCATTTTCACAAGGTACACAATCTGACTTACTTCCTCCACCACAGCTACTGTCTGCACACGGCAGACGGACAGTTAATTAAGGGTTCGGTCTGCAATACGTTTTGTACTTGTGTCCTCCAAATACGTTGGCTGACGTTGGCTTGCAGCATTGAAATGAGAACCGCTGCTGATGGCTGCTTTGGAAACGGAAACACGCTCAACACTGAATTCAAGCCACTAGAGGTCAGTGTTGCCCATTCTATTAATGTACCCCCCAGCACCACCACCACCACCACCACCTTCCTTCCCCCACATCTCCTCTCCTCCAGCCACTGGCAGGCCCCCCACCCCCCTTCCCCTTGCGAGGGTCCACTCCTTATTGTCATTGGGCTCACGTAGGCTTGTGCTCAGCCACAAACGAACAACTTCTCAGACAAAGACAGCAGGCGCACAACATATGTAACCAGCATGTTACCAGCCACGCTGCCAGTCTTTAAGAGGCGTGTGAATGCAAGGCATGAGTGCTACGACTGGTGTATGTCTGGATGTGTGTGTGTGTGTGTGTGTGGGTAGATATGGGGGGGGCAGTGATGGAGTAGAGTGTGTGTATGTGAAGGAGGGCTGGGGGTGGAGGGTGTATACAGATATCGGTGATAATGAGAGCTGGAATGGAGCCAAACTGCCTTCTAGAGAGAAAACAATTGTGCACGCTGTGTGTATGTAAGTGTGTGTGCATGTGCAGGTGCGTGTCTGATGTACAATATGTATGTGCGGGATGGAAAGGAGCGGGTAAAAGAAGAGAATGAGTGCAACAAATCTCAGAAGATGACGGGACAGCTAACCTTGGGACAGAATATAGAGGCAGAGGACAGAGTACCTGTGTGTGCGTTTGTGTGTCAGTGAGGGAAAGAAGGTGTTTATTCTTTATTTAGAAACGCTGCTAAAAATGCCAGGAAGATCATGCTGTTCTCCAGCCACAGGTAAATGATGAGATGAGCAGCCTGGTTGGAAATTGGAGAAACAGGACTCGCCAGTGGTAAAATGACTCATCCGAATGGGATAAAGAGTTTTTAAAGTGCCACAGTGTCCAGTTGTTATCGTGGTTAAATACTGGAAAAGTCCACACACACGCTTTCTTTGTGCTAACATCATAAGATGCAGCTTTTTAGGATGAGACTCATGTTCTCCAGATTCATTACAGGTTTCCAGTGTTAGAATTTCCTTCAAAATTTAAGAGGAAAGACGAATTAATAGTATGTACACATCACTTCTGAGAGACAGGGTGGCCATACTTAACACACTGAGTATAGAAAAGCATTAGCACCCTTAAATATCCCATTAAGCAGAATTAGTCCTCTGCAAAAGACGAACACGCATTAACACAAAGCAGCAACACTTGAATGTCAACAAATCCCAGTTATGTTCGGTAACAAAGCACTTTTTTAGCTGTGCTGGAATGACGCGCTCAAAAACACACCCGTTCGGCACCGGCGTGAGTACAGAATAGTAAATTAGACGCAGGAGTGTTTGGATAATACAACATGTGTATCGTGAACGTATGGCATAAAAACTGAACTGTGCAGACGACACAACAACACAGCATCAAATCCCCGAGGGCATCGCCAGACGTGGTGTAATACTCCGCTGTTTAAGAGGCTGTTTAACCTCTAACTGTGTCAAGTGGCCTGTAATGGAGACACGTAGCGAAATCAGACATTGATACCCTGGCAGACAGCGCGCCGAGTTATAGATACATACAGTGGAGTATGGTCGGCACGGTGGAACAGTGAGCTCGCAGGAAAGAAGGTTACGGGTTTGACTGTGTGGGTTTCCTTCTGGTGCTCAGAAGATTAGGTTGAATCCTGAAAAAGTGAGTGTGCGATAGACTCTCTGAAGTCAGCTGGCATTGGCCAGCTGTTATCATTACTGGTTTTTAGGTTGTTGAATCACAGATCTCAGTGGCCAGTAGCCGCATACGTTACTGTCACTTTATGTTTTGGGTTTTTTTTTTTTTTTTAGATTTTTTTTTTGAGTACTTCTGCTCCTTGTATTTTTTTCCTATGCCTGTGGTTGCTGCTGTAACAATGAATTTCTTGTATGTGGGATAAATAAAGTGCTATCTTAGCTTATTACGAAGCGCAATTTGTTTACTTTTTAAAAAAATAATAATACTAGTATTATTATTATCTGAGTTTCGCTTTCACTGCAGTGGCCTTCTTCACATTCCTACAGCTCGAGATTTGCAAAGCTGTTGAGTATTAGCTACCAGGCCTCTTGGCAGTTGCGAGTTCAGCGCCTTGCTCAAGGGCATTTCAAGCGTGGTGGCTGACAGAGGGCAGGGTGTTACTTTTCCCTCCCACATTTTCCCATTTCATTCTGAGATTCAACCCTTCTTTTTTCAGACCTCTAGGCTATGGCCACTTGGTTGAGCAGCAGGGTCGGACAGGTCTTTTTTAAACGTACATATTCTGAAAAACATGCACACTGGTGGAAAATTAAGCAACCAACTACATATCAACATTCGAAGTGCTCTGCAGCAAAATGAACACTTCAATTCACCTCGTTGTTTGTTATTTATAAATTGAGCTGCTCTTGTGCTATTTTTTACGTCACTTGTGTCACTCTTTATGATTTCTGATGAGTTCTCTCATTGCCCTTTGGGACAAGATGTTGTCTGTCTAACTGCTGAAGTTTGAGTTTCTTTTATACCCTCTCTTCCTGATGGTTCTCTTTTATAATTGCAAATAAATCAAACCAAATAGCTGTGATACCATTAGGAAGTTATCGTGCCTTTGTATAACCCTGCAAACATGCATTTGGAGATATAGAGAAAAGGGAAAAAAGAGGAGGCAAACCGAGTGGAGCTGATGCTTACAGGTACCTGACTGGAGAGGCTGAAGTTGGTGGCGGGGCTGCGTTTCTTACTGGCAGTGGTGCCCACGCTGCTGTTGGCGCTGCTGGCTGAGTTCTTCCGTTTCCTCCTCTTCGTGGTTGTCTGTCGGGCAGGCTCAGCTTTGGCACGACCAGCAAAGAGAAACAGAGGCAATGCCAAGAACATAATGCATACAGACGGAGACAAGGTGTAGTTCTGTGTGCAGTGCGGTGCGTGAGCGTGCGAGTGCGAGTTAGAGGTCATACACTCGAGGCTCGGACAGGCAACATCAGATGTAGAGAACGCAAAGGTGTGCAAACAAACTGGCCCACAGCAGAGAGCGCACACGCACACACACACACACACACACAAAGACACACAGCACAAACAAGAGTGACTAGTCCACAATGATCCATGCTTTGTTTTCTTCAGAGGTGAAACCACGCGAGTGTTAACATCTCCCAAGACATGCACTAGTAAGAAAGAACCCCTGTTTCATTTGCATAAATGCTCAACAATGGACCCCGATGATCAACGTAATGTAAATTTGTTAATCATTTCAGCTCTGCACCGATTGCCATGTTCCTCAATAGCTTGAGCCAGATTAAAACTGCTCTGCTGAGGCAGAAGGCACATTCATGTTCGTATTAGTGAACATGCTTTTGTACGACATCCATTCTTGCACATTTGTTGCATTTCTATAGCTATGAATTGCTAATCATTACCATGTTGTTGTTGTTGTTTTCGTCATTTTGGTAAAACCAAGACTGGAGAAACACGTTGTCACATGCACATGTAGGCTGTGTTTGGTATTCATCAGATGTGTTAGTACTAAGTGGACATGCAGTTGAGCATCCATGATAAACTTTCACACAAAAATGTATTTCATGGCATTCCAATGAGCACTACAACATTGCTTTCATATAAAACTACAGACAGTTAACAGTGTAAGAGAGAAGATACCTTTTTTGTGATTTGTGGGAAATATTTCCGTTTTGAAGTTCTGTGGGTGTCCAGCTGAAAACCGGAGCCAAAATCAGTTTAATTTTATTCAGGTTGTGGAATAATTTCTTTAACAATTTAAAACAGAACGAGACCAGATACAACAGAGAACAGGGAGAAAAATAATTGTACATTCAGTGCCATACAGACGCAATTTAACACCACTGGGAAACTTGTGTTTCGATGAAAGATGTTTTTCCAATTATGAGCTACACATAATTCCTAAAGGTGCAATTAAACCACACGTGAAATCACTATTATTAAAAACATATAAAGTGATGACACAGGTTAATAGAGATCTTGGAATTTCTCGTATCTATGAAGCAATTTATGTAGTGCATAATTTATGAATACGTGATTTAGCAAATTCTGCCAACATCTGTTAGAAAACATTATGCCTTTTAATCTCAAGAGAGACAAGAAAACACTGCTGTGATCTTCAAACAGATGTCTGAAAATGAAATACATTTTTCGAGGTTCTTACTAATCACACCAAGGGAGATGCTTTCATATTCAGTTAGAACAACCAGCGACTCATGATACAAACAAAACTGAAACTATAAATCAGAGCCAAACAATAAGGGGCTTTTTCATCAGCATCTTTCGTCTTTTGATTCCTGACTTGGACAGACGTGGGGGTTGGAGGGGGGGAAAGAAAGGAAAAAAAAAAAAAAAAAAAAGCGGGTCTATTGTGAGAGACAATCATTTCTGTTATCCAACCGGTTTCCTCCAATGCTGAACTGGTGACGCACTAAAATTACTTCCATTTCCACCAAAAGGACTTATCAGAGCATAAATGTGCCTGTGACTTCCTTCCTGGCAATGAATCCCAACCAGTTTTCCAAGCCGGAGAAGAATTGCAGGAAGAGGGGAATAACACGCTACCAACAAGGAAAACCGCAGTTGCAGCTAAACTGCAAAGATCGGGCAAACTGAATGTCAAAATACAGACAGACGACATGACCCTGAAAAACAGAAAGATAAGGCCAGGCTTAAAGGAAGAGCTAGACTTGCTAAATTTAATGTAATACAACAATAACACAAGCTACCAAGGAGAACTTACATATGAAATAAGCACTCCAGATATTCCAAACTTAAAGCTGGATTTGATATAAAACTGCATCGGCCATAAAAGATCTCACATCAAGCTGTGTTCTCTTTCCATGTGCAAAATTAACCATTAATACAGGTCTTTTTTTCCCCTCTCAGACTTTATATTCATAAAACGCTTTCCATGTTTTTTTTCTCAGTTTTTTCTTTTCTTTGAAGAACGTCGCTGACGCTGGGGAGCTGCTGGTCGGGGAGCTGGATCTACTAGTTTGATTACACCCAGCAATCTTAATTAAAGTTACACAGGTCTGAGTCAAAGGCTTTTTGACTGGTGTTGGTTTTTAAAGACATCTCGTCACGGCTCGCTAAGCATTGCAGTAATTTGCAGCCACTCCAATGTGTCCACAAAACTCCGCTCACTCTTTCTCCCCAGTTTAAGACCACACAGCCAATTTAAGCCTGATATTTTTTAGAAACCACCCTTAAAGCATCAATCATAGAAAGCTGAGAGGCCTGTTAAGATTGGCAAGGATGGGATTTAAAAGGGAATGCTGAATTCTGATTAATTTCACATACCTGACAGGCAAAACAGATTAGGAAGGAATTAATACCTATAATGGCAAATTTGGATACATAAACGAGGCAATAAAAACATAGTCAGAGAAAAATATTCCTGTTCCTACAAATTGAGTGATGCCACAGAATTAAAGGCAGCGTCTTAAAGGAAGCAACTGAAATGTCTGGCAGGGGAAATGATTAACACAGGATCCACAACACATTAAGGAATGTAAATGTCTCTGTTGTCACTTATCCAAACTGTAACTGACACCATTTTTATCTATTTGTGTTGTCTGTTCAGAGAGGCCACTTTATGTTTACGAAGTTAGTAGCTAAAAATCTTTGGTTAAAAAAAAAAAAAAAAATAAATAAATAATAATCTCTTTTCGCATATATCCATGTCCAAATGAATATTAATGAAAAACTTTATCGACATCACTGTGACAGTAAAGACGGACTCAGGAGTAGATAGTAGGTAGTTACCTGGTGGAGCGACCATTCTCTGCCATTTCTGGAATAGGCATGTCTTGAGACAGTCCCGGGGGCTGAGGTTGTACGTCTTGTGCCTTGACATGAGCTCCTGCATGGGCTCCAGGATGACACACAACTGCACACACACAGCGGGACAAAAGACACGCTGAGTTAAAGTCGATTTAACATTTGATGGGAGAACAGAAACAACGGCCATAAAAAGAGTTTGCTGCTTAATTAATCACCCCAGACTGACTTTGAGTGATTAATTGTGCAGTAAATCTAGCTTTTTATAGACGCTGTTCATAAAGTACCTTTAAAAAACAGGTTTATTGTCAAGTGCTTCAGAAGTGAGAGAGAGAGATGGGCAGGATGATACATTTTAATATAAGCAGCTTTTGTTGAGCTATTTACAACTCAACAAAATGTGAATGACACATGCATACTCACACACACACACACACTCACGTGACTTCTCTCTCCTTAAACACAGCGGACACACAGAACGATCCCCCGTTCCCACACTCCACTCCAACAATATTTGCCCGTTAAAAGACCTTAAGTACAATATTCAGTCAGGAGAAAACTGTAAATCTCTGGTGCTCTGCAGTGAGAGGAACCAGGGGTCAGCCTGTCATCTTTAATACATCAGGCTTAGCTTATCCAGATAACATCTGGATCACATTAGAGGCCGGCCAGCCCACCTTCTTCGACAGCAGCAGCCATCCAGATGCAGCCTCCCCTGTTCATAACCTCTGACTGGGTGAAGTTCTGCTGCTCTTTACCAACATTCCTCCAGCTTGAGAAAATCTTGACCGTTACCGAGGTTGAAAAACGAATGTCTGCCTGACGCTGGCTCCTAAAGCGAGTCAGTCCCCATGAACTTCCACGTTCATGCGTCCAACTTTACAGCAGAAATACATACTTGCAGGGTGAATTCTCACACAACTCATCCATTTGAATTCTCTTTCCAAATGACAGGTGGTTCAGCGTATGCTAGCTCCTGGTCTTTCTGCATTTTCAGGTTAATCTGGATTGCAGTGGGGTCAGGCACTGACGAGAATTGCTACTCTGAGCACCGGAACCACTCTTAACAAAATTATGCCTGCCCCTTCATTTAGCGTCTATGTCTGTTAACACGCTTCTTCAGTTGCAGTTGTGACAGTTTCTATATCAACAATTTAAGCAAATTCGAAAAACTATAGAGAATCCTTTCTTGTGCATACCGTATACACTCGCGCCATTGTTCCCGTATGGATTTAATGTTTAACTCTTTAGCGTGTCACCCCACGCTCTTTCATCCTCCATTTTGCGTCACATCTCTGAAGTCCGTTGGCGAATAAAAAAATATTGTCCCTGAAAGGCTGAAAAGGGAAGGTGTTGGTTTTATTGGTGAGTAAAGTGAGAACCTTGCATACGAACTGTGAGGAGACATTCACCTGACTGTTATCATCTGTTCTGCAGCAGGAAAGGCAGCTGCAAAAAGGCATGGGGTAGAGGTGACGGAGGATGGATGTCTATAGGAGATGGGGATTCACATTCTTCGCTCTACCAACAGTCAGTGTTTCATTGAATGATAACAGCAATCTTTGCAATGACCACAAGCTTCTGAGTACTGCCGTACATCAGTGAGGCACCAGATGAGTGAAACAGACAAAGAGGTGATGGGCGCGCCGAGAAACTACCTTTTGTTGTTTTGGCACAAGGACTTGTTGATCCCTTGACAGCCTTAAATGTGTATCAGGTGTGCTAAGGAAAAGATTTTATGTTGTTACTGCTGCCGAGCACATCGCCTGTAAGAGCTGGTGTCATGCAAAGAGAAACAGATGTTCCTCTGACACGTCGTGCAGACTAGAACTTTAAATTGGATTTCATTAAAGGTCACTTTGAACTTAAATAAATTTCTGGACTTAAAAAAATCTATCTGGGAGAATATGTCCAGGCCGACTCAGTCCCAAAATATGATGCGTCTCTTCTTGGACGACACATGCAGGCTTTTTTAAAGAAGTCTCACCAGCTGCAGGTCATCTACATGCGCTTTGTGACTTGGTTAAGGAAAATATTGTGGTCATGGTTTGACTTATCAGAAATGCTCCACCGTGTCACAGATCAAACATTGTGTTGACTAAAGCTACAACTCAACCGGTTGAACATTCATCTGCAAATACCTTAAGAATTGAATCATCACTTTAGTTATTGTTTGTCAAACAATAAAAAATCCTTTACCAGATTAATGACTGATCAAAATAGATCCATTAGTTGCCACCATACATCACAAATTTTTCTCCTTTGCACTGATCTAATGCATCTTGGTCTCCACAGGTCTTTGTTGTTCGAACGTGTGATTTTTCCAACACAAAACAACGTATTTGAGATACATACGCTGAATGTCATTGGGTGCGCGATTGAGGTCTTGGCCTTTGGTGCGACAAACCAGGCAAGCAGTCATTGTAGTTATTGGCCCTGCTTCCCAATCCTAACCCTGTTAACGTGCTCAAGGGCACTTTGGCAGTTGTTACTGCAAGAAAGGAGACTGTTAATCATCCACAGCATGCTCAAATGATCTCATGTGACCTTCAGCAACCCAGCACCTCTACGTTTCTGATGTCAGGTCTGATCAGCATGCTCATCACCTCATAACAACTAGAATCCCCGCGAAAATGTTTGAGCATGATGGATGTTCAGACCAGGGATGTTCACCAGACCTGGGTTTTAAACCAGTAATTCTACCAACCATAGACTCGGCTGCTTATACCAAATTACCCTACATAAACACAGTAATGTCTGCCTGTATTCCCTCTGTTAGGACAGCAGTGTTTTGATGGCTTGCAGCTCGAGGTAAAGTGAACATCCCTGTAACAGACTAATCCCGTGTTCTCCTCTGATAGTTCCCTCCTGACACAGTAATATCCCTCCCCAGCTCAGCCAACAAGCCCTGGCTCTCAGCCTGAAAACAAGGGCTATTTTCAGGCTGAATAGTAGGAAGCCGGCAGCTCCAATACATGGAAAGGCTTAAATACTCCAACTGAAAAAAGAGAGAGAGAGAGCGGCTGTGTGTGTGTGTGAGAGAGAGAGTGAGAGAAAGGCCGGTTGTAACCCCTTAGCCAGGAAACTGTCACTCTCCCTTGGACAGACTGATAAACGCTGGGAAAGGCCTTTTCCAGAGACACATTACTGCCAGTTTACTGTGAGGAAAGGGTGTATTTTACCTTGCCACCCTGTGATAACAGTGGGGAAAACATCATTTGCAAATTGTGGGATATGTTGAATAACAGTGACAACATAGTTGAGGTTCCCAAACTGGGGAGAGGGATTTCCAGAAAGGGTAGCAAGATGATTACTGGTGTAGGAAATAAGAAAATCTAAATGATCTCATGACAAGTATATATGATTTCAGGCTTTATTGTATTTTTTTTTTTTTTATTTAATGTAGTACAGTATTATGTCTTTAAGCCTCAAATAGTTTCAGCATGACACTGCTAAAAGGAAAATCACTCTCAATTGAACTGTGAGCTGTTTAATGAAATACACTGCCTCATATAAATGATCGAAAGCAGTAATGCCCTGAAACTAAAGTTTTACAGGACACAGAAAAATCTCAACTAAACCCCGATTCTTAAACTAAGCCTTCAGTTGTTGCATCTCAATCCACGAAGCTGCCAAACTAGGAAAAGAAAAACACACACACACACACAACAAAAACAGCATTAAAACGCAGATTCAATAAACTAACCAACAATAATGCTACTTCTACTAAAACTCTATGATGTTTTCATCATCGCTGAAATGAAAGGAAAACCTCAGAACAAGGTTAAATCCCTCATTAAGAGGAATATTTTTCTGGAGTATCTCAAATAAAACCACATTGTGCTCGAGGGAAGTCAGCCAATCCCAATTTACTGGAGACGTTCGGATTTATGAGAAATGTTTGAGATTTAGACCACTGAGGCAATACAAATAATTTTTTGACAAACTCCAAGTTGCACAAGGCGACGCAACCTTTTCCATAAAATGCATGTTGTCAGCAAATAGAAAACAAAGCACTGTGCTTGTTTCATTGTTTTATTTGCTGAGCGTTGACCATCTGAATCACTAATATAAAGGATGAATACGAAATAAATCTTCAGTGTGTAATTACAGATACTTGAATTATGTGTTTTCTCTTTCGGCGGCATTACGGTTGCTTTCTGCATAGAAAATCATTGTTATAGGAAAACAAAAACAGCCACCCTGCTTCCTCTCTCTCCCACTCTCTATATGTCTTTCTTCACTCAGTTATTATAAGCAGCGGAGGCGCCGTTCCCCGATTCGCGCGCCATTTCACAATTATGAGTCTCAACAGGGAGCGTTCATTAATGTTATGCTAATTTTCTGTATCCAATTAATTCTTCTCTCTCCCCGTCTCTCTCCTGCCCGCTCTTGTTCTCCCATTTGGAAAGCGTAGCTGTCAGTCAACTGTGGCGTCGAAAAAACACAAATAAAACCCTGTGAAATAATCACTAATGTATTCAGCTGGCTTATACTTCCTATTTCCGTAAATTATATTGCTGCGGTCAGGTAGAAAAACATGTATATACAAAGAGTAAAGAAGAAATAAGTGCTTATTTTTTGTTTTGATGCCATGCACTTTTGAAATTATACACTTGCACAAACGCCCAAGAGTCATAAAACGTGTTCTGCACATCAATAACAGCATTGGCTTTCAATTCCTGCAAGACAGAGGGAAAAAGATGCATTTATAGTCACGATGTGACCTGAAATAAACTAAAGACCGAGTAGAAAAACATCTGGAAATGAGACTGGTATAAAACTTGAACATTCAAACGATGAATATGGAAAGGTAAAAACCGTACATGTTGCTCGGAAGGAGCACATTAACTACGACACAGACAGTCTGTAGTTTACGCACCAGAAACACCTAAATACCATCCTGACACAAAAAACAGGAGTGACATGAATTCCTATGTTTAAAAATGGAAAGGTAACGTTCCTTCGTGTGCATTAAGAGCTGACATTGCATGCCCTCACACACACACACACACACACACACACACAATGTGTCTTTACCCTGAGGTAGTTGAGGGTGAAGTTGGTCAAACCCATGCGAGTGATGTTTTTGGACAGTTGTTCCAGCACCTGAGGGTCTTGTGCCTGAAGTCAGCAGCAGAAAAATCAAAATGAAGAAAAAGTTACTCAAACAGATACATATATATATATTCAAAATATATACACATACTTATATGTTTATACATGTCTGACTTATCTATTTGTTGTTTTGTTTGGATTCAACTGGCTACTAAACAAATTATCTATGAACAATTAGGCTAATTGGCGTTCATCGGATATGCACAATTGACACATTCACACCCTCAAGCCATAAATGTAACTACTTAATATACTTATTTCATTTGCATTATCAGTCTGAATGGAAGCATTTCTGCCCTTCATTTTGTGCAGTTGTCAAACTGTACGCTAATTAATCAATGTTACTTTGTCATCACATTTATAATTCCAAACATTTTCTTTTTCTTATCTTGGCTGAATTTGATGATGTGGGTGAGTGCATATGCACATGGTCTGGGCTGCAGGGGAAAACAATGTAATAATAAAAACCGGTGGATGCATTGTGCTTTTCGATTGTGTGAAGCCTAAACGGCTAAATTGGGATGAAATCTAGTTGACAGCTGCATTAGGCACACAGAAAATGAAGAACTGACCACCGTCTTCAAATCCATTAAAAAATTAGCACTTAATCAATTAGTTGTAGGAGTTGGAATTAGTGTTGGAGTAAAGAATGTGTCTTAAAAAAGAAGAAAGACAAAAAAGAAAACAAGAAACATATGAATAAATTTAAAAAAAAAAAAAGCCAAATACCAATTACTGAATGGCAACTGACTGAAAAAACAAACAAACAAACAAAAAAAAAAACAAAACTCATGAGGACACATGATTATTCACTAAGCCTGTTTGCTGCTCCAAGAATAAGCAGTCAAATTATAAAAAGCTGAAGGTATTGACAGAGCAAAACATAGCCCAGCCTGAGCAGAAGCAGCGAGCACACTTGCAGTCACTGCCTCATGAAATATGCATAATTCTATCTCCAGTCACATCTCTGTGTGGAGAAAGTCAAGAGGGAAGCAAGGGAGTCCTTCTGTACCGTCAGCAGACCAACATGAGCGACGGGAGAATTGAACCAGTGTGCATTATTGGCAAGCAGCAGATCAGAATCTGAATTACTTTACTCATCAAGCAGAATTAGGCTAAATGTACTGTACAGAAATTGGTCTCGACAGCGGCGGTGCAGAGACGTATAAACAATTTGTAGAAATACGAGGAAATACTGGCACATATGGCTCAGGGAAAAAAACAGACACTGTGCAAGAGGCCAAAGACAGACAAACAAGGGAGTTTAAAAAAAAAAAAAAAAAAAGCATCGGCAGCACACGAATCAAACCCAACGCCCGGATGATGCTCCGCGGTGGTCTAACAGCAGAAGTACGCAAACACAACGTCTTGGTACTCCTATGCCATTTGAGTTATAAATCAACAAGACTGTTCATGTTAGAAGTGTTTTACAACAAAAACACATAAACGTATAAAACCTGACACTTTTCATGGACTAATTTGGTCAGCCAAGTATAAAGCAGTTAAAATCATATTACAGTGCTGCTTCCAAATTAACGCAGCAGATAACAGAACACACGATATACATTTGTTGGCATAATAAATATTTTTACATTTGATACCAGAAGTAGATTCTTTCTTATTTATTTCACCCAAAGGACACAGAACGGAAAAATTACTATTAAACTGTTATATTGGCAATTTTATTTACTTAAAAGATGTGAGTGCTTCCTCCAGACTTCTTTATTCCCTACATTAAACTGCATTACACTGTATGTGTCTCTTTGCAGACTGTATAACTGCTTCTATTAATGTGTTTACTTGCACAGCTGTTGCATCCGTACCGTGTTGCATTATTTGCAACTGTTTGTCTTCTGGTTTCTGCTATAAATTTTAATGCATATTTACATAACTGACTTCCTGACTTCCACACAACTGTCGTATTGTGTGTGTGTGTGGGTGGTTAGGAGGGGATGTAACAGATGTTAGGGAGGGAGACAAATAGGGGACATCACTAATAATGATGCGCAGCTTCTACCGCATTTTTATATTTTTGTTGTTCTACCTTTGTGCGTTGTCTTTGTGTATGTTTTGTGAATTTTGCAGTTTAAAGGATTTTTCTTTAGTACTGTATTGGAGCTGAATTTCATTGCACAATGAGTACTTTCATGTAATCAATCTTTGCTGTACTTTAACCTCAGGTTGACAGGACAGATACTGTACACTAATCCTCGACATCACCTGAATGTTGTAAGTTAAGACACCCATCAGTCAAGTAATCGCACCCTAATTTCTTTGGCAATTAACAAAAAAATAATACAACCTTTGAATGAATGAAAGTTACTGAAAACTGAATGGATGATCACTGCCTTTAATAGAGATGAATTCCTGAAGTCAGCATCTAGTGGGCGTTACAGGAACTGCAGAGCTGTGGAATCAGCACTGCACTGTGGTGGCACATTAATAAATAAGAAATGCACTGATGTCTGAAATGACCTCTGTTAGGAAGCTTAACACCCAGAAACTCTGAACTGTATATGCCTAACGTGGACTCGGCTGCGTGAGTCCTGGCCGTTATTTGAGCCTCTCTTACAGAGGTGAGATTAAATTATTTAATTTCATGAGCCCAAAACGGTGACAGGTGGAGGAGTAGGACTTTATTGTGACTCAGCATTTATAAGCATGACTTATTTCAAAGTATTGAACTTGTATTTCTGCCCATCGCTGTACAATTAGTGAACACCTGTTAGTATCACGCTCTTGTATCTACTTACCACTTTATCGTGCACAGTGAAGCATTAAATGTTTGTCTAGTGCTTCATTTGGTAAAGCATTACTATTATAATGCTTAATGGATTCTATAATAATATATTATAATAATATTCCATACTTTAAGGCATTTTCCTTTTTGCTTTCACCTTCACTTGCTGTTGAAATTCTAAGTATAAATGCATCGATATAGACAGATACAGAAACAAAATAAGGCCAAACTTTACTTCTTTTCCAGTTTTTTTTTTTTTTTGCCTTCGTGACTGTATAAATGGCAGCAGTTCAGCTCACACCGGAGAGCAGGCTCAGCATTACATCTGTACTGGTATCTGCAGTTTCACTTCTCCTGTTCTGACTCCCATGTGTCTGTATCTGCTTTCATTAGTCCAGGCAGCGATCAAAAGAGTGAACTCGCACTCGCACACAGATCACTGAAGATCTGGCCAGGACCCACAATACCCCACAATATCCCAATCTCTTGGAATTAGTGTGAATACCCACAGGGGCCAATTTATTGGTGAGTGAAATTCATATGAAGATTTGGCCAAAAAAGAAGCAGAGCTGCCTCTTTTATACACCTTTAGCTCCATGGGGGTAAAAAGAAGATACAGAGGGGGAAAAAATGAGAATCTATCCATCAGTCAAATGGAGATATATCACTGCCGAGAAGAAAACGCCACTTATAGAGATTTTTTATTAATATTGTTGGGGTTTTTTTTTGTAATTTCCTCTTTCTTTTTTCTCTCTATTCCTCAACAATCCTTTGCAGACATGGAAAACACAATACTGCTGACTTCACTGTCTGTCATCAAGTAATGGCTTTTATCATCAGACATTTTTTTTTTTTTTTGGAAAGACTCATTTTCATTGTTATAGCACATTTTAAGAAACAGGCACACGCTTGTGCAACATTTGGCAAAAGGTGTATAGGTGCAGTGATTTGGCAAATTTAATGATGAAGGGGGAAAAATGTTTTGTGGTCTCTCATGAGCTGCATCATGATGGATTTCGTCACTGAAGCTTTAATTAATGATCATCATGAGTGCAAATGGACGCATGCTCCCACTTCTCTTCAACTTAATCTCCTAATAAATTTTCGCGTGAATCTCATCTTTTTTTAGTCCATCAGAGTCAACTGCACAAGCTCAAAATTGCTCAAAATTAACTACAGAGTGACAGACGATATCTGGGACTGTATTATAATGAAGCTGCTACACTACGTCTGTGCCGTTCAGTGCCGCTTCAAAAGTTGAAACACAACAACCGAATGTGTTCCAGCTGGTACCTGGCGTTTCAGTGTTCCCTGGAAATACTTCTGTTGTGTTGGGAGCATTTGAAGCATGTTTCGTCGGATTCAGGAGGATGCATTCCGCGTTTATGTCCACATTTCCTTAAGTTTCGGCGCTTTGAGCTCTAAAGCCGCTTTACTTTTCCAACACGAGTCTCCACAACAACATGAAGTTTACCCAAACTGACTCATAGTTTGTCAGAGTTTACTGAAGTATTCAACTTTGGTAAACTATTTAAGTGAGATGAGAATGACTGAAATGTTTTTAATCAAGTAAATAAAATACGCAATTAATTCCTCATTACATTCAAACGGGACTTGTACTGTTATATAAATGTTATAGGTCTGATCTAGTAATATTGCCATTGTGCAAAACTGGTTTGGCCGCTTACCAAAAATATCAGACTGGCTTGTAAAACTTCCATCACATTTCCTTAAAGACATCTCTGTAAAGAGAGTTTTATATCCCTTTGGCCCCGGATACATAGAAAAGCACAACTGTATAGTCCCGGGACCAGAGTAACAATATGCATACGCTGTCTTCCTTTATTTATGTTTTTTCTTCTCCCAGCAGCAGTGTTATATCATACAGTTTCAGTTCAAAATCATTAGAAAACAGGAAGCCTTCTGCTAGCTCCAGCTCCAGTGACTAAATGCGTCTTACACTTAGTGGAATTAAGCAGATTATTCATTCGACCTTGTTTTTTTTTTTTTTTTTCTCCCCTGCGCTTTTTTTTTTTTTTTCAGACAAGGGCCCATTTTTATCCTCAGTGGCCTTTGATGTCTGCAAATAAATTGGTTTGCAAAAATCCCTTCAAACTGCTTTGTTGGCGTTTAAATTTCATATGCTCATGAATAGCTTCAAAAAAAAAACTGTCTTGGCAGAGTGTGGGGACCCTCGTTAGGACTCCAAAAGTGGCACTGAACCGGCCAGATCCGGGCGTTTTTTGTGTTGCGTATTAATGATGTCACACTCACGTGCATGGCCAGGATGCTGCGGGGGATGAGCTCTCTGTATTGCCGGATGGTAAAGTGCCATGTCTTGATCCTCATCAGATCATCAAAGGCAAACTCCAGTATCAAACGACCCTCTGTGCAAACCTGGACAGAGATCACATAGTTAGTGTTATTTTACATTTCTCCTCAGCCTGATATCTCTTTCACTAATCTTTAAGTGGCTGGCAGGCAACCGTCAGCTGATTTGCACTCATACAAAAAAGAAATCAGTATTTATTGGCCAAGCGTGATTTTGATAAAAAAAAAACAAAAAAACAAAAACAAAAACAAAAACAAAAAACGCTGGAAGGGTTTCGTCTCCGTTTTGGAATTTGTTCAAGGACTTTGTAGCATGGAGCAAGCTATTATGCTCCCAATATTTACTCTGCCTGCTTCCTTCATTCAGAGTATCTGTCCTTGGGCCTCTCAACCATCCTGCTATTTCTAAAATGCGAAAATAAATGTAATCTAGAGAAGGGTGTGTTTACGCCAGAGACAAAAGAACTTCAGGTCAGAGAGAGTTGCCAATTAGGAGGAAAGAGAGAGAGAGAGAGGGAGAAAGAGGGGAAGAGAAGGAGGGAGGGAGAGACAGCGAGGAAGCTGGAGACAGAAACAGTGAGGCTAAAAAAAAAAAAACAACATTTTTTCGCCCCTTTAGCTGAATTCAGCGCTTGCCGGAGACCTTGCGCTTCTCCCGTATTTCGTTGCTGTGACAACCAGAGGGAGAGAGGAGAGAGGAGAGAGGAGAGAGAGAGAGAAGGGGGGGAAAAAAAAAAAAAAAAAATCAGCTGATTAGTTGGCATGGCAACGGCAAAGATGTAATCCCACCAGACACACTCTAATCAATGCCCCCAGCACAGATGGTCTCCTGAGGATCAACAAGAAAGAGGCTAGCAGGCACACTGCCCCCCCCGACAACTCCTCCCACCACACTCCCCCTCCCCTGCTTTCCAATTTATACTATTTATATATATATATGGAAATAAAATTGTAATGTAGTATTTATATCTATAAATATATATACTGTATTTTAATAAATTACAATATAAACTAAGTTGCCGATTTATTATGAAAACCGAGCTAAAACTTATCTGGTCTAACACAACAGTTGTGTAATAGTTCTCCCCTTCATGAAGGTTGTTGTTCAGTTTTTGTTTGTTGACGTCATGATCTTTTTGGAGGATGTAGCAGTTTGTGGGGCTGTTGGATTGGATTGTGTAGTATTTGTATAAGTATTTCTATCGTTTCTTCTGTGCCGTGTACACATTCTTCGTATGTTTTGAATGAATTCCCCCTCGACGTCAGTAGAGTTTTACCTTTTGAATACTCAATGAGAGATTCCCTGGTAATTTTACTTCCTCTGAAAATAGCGACATAGTACTGTGGAAATGAGCACTTCCATCCTGCGAATGACTCAACTTGCTGAAACTGTGGTTTTACGGCGCACACACGTCTGGGATCTGCTGCCTGGTCTGATAGTGGGCTTGTCTGAGCTTGATAAGTGTGGATTAGGCTGACACAATGTTGGAAATAATCTTTGGCGTTTAATGGATAATTAAAGTGGTCTTTATTTCATTTTTTATTTACGGTAATTCCAGCTGCAGTTTGTCCAACAGCTGACCCAGGAGCTCAGACTGAGGATGACAAAATCCAAAAAACGTCCTCCCAAGGACCCAAACTGGGAAGGTAAACCATGGCTGCCTAGTGGACGCCATGTACCTCTGGTGATCTTTAATTTTTCAGAAAAATAGAAGGATTAAGTCCGTTAATGTGCTGAGAAAGCCGTCCCACTTTTAAGATAAATAAACCTTTTTAAGGGAGAAAACTATCGCTAACAGGAGCACTGTAAATGCACTCTTAGGTCATAAGTTAACATTTTGGAGATAGATGCACATGGGCCATATTTCTGAGTTTTAGAGTCTATTGAAAGATGCTGTGAAACCACAAATATATGTCCTTAAAACAAAAAAAAAGATTTGTTTTTTGGCTCCTTTTTTGTCCACGCTATAATTAGAAATGCTGTAATCAATTAACTAGCACTCAAATTGCTGTTGAATTGTGAAAAATATGTACAGGGGCAACTATTTCTTGTTCTCCTTGAACTGAAATGTGTCTCGGTCATTATGTGGTGTATGAGTTTTATGTTCCCTGGGCTGCTAAAACCTATTAGGCAACAAAATACTCATGTATTATGCGATATGCGGAAAGACGTTATTCTTTACATTATTCGTGAGTTTGTTTTTGTGCATTTATGGGATTTACCCAACAGCAGTGAAATAACTTGAATTGTGCTTACCACTGGGCCAGTGTCTTCTGATGCTTTCCAGGTGCCGTAGCCTACAGTGAAATAACGCTGCACTATTGATTTCTTTTTTTCCATGGTGCCAACTGTGTCTTTAGCATTCCCTCCACTGTTGCTCTTATTTCTCTCTGCGAGCTTCATGCTTTCCTGTAACTATTAAATAAATTGGCAGAGAGCCTAAATCAGACCCAGAGTAAGAAGGACTTTAATTGCCAGGTGAAATAAATGTGCAGGAATTTTTTTCTTAGCTGCACTGCTGCTGAGAAATATTAACCTTAGCTGCAACCGAGGCATCTCTTCCCACAGATTCCAGTTTAGATCCAATCATACAAACTATTCTTTTCCCCAAATTGAAAGCCAGTTATTAAAAAAAAGTGTATATTTTTAACAATGGCTGCAACCAATTTTTATTTTTTCACAAAATAGTGTTCCTTTATGAAAAATAAAAGGAGAAAAATCCCCCCTTGAATTAAAAAGCGCTGCATTAAATGGTACAGCCCCTCACAGAGAGTCCTCGTTGATTTAAGAGCGAGGTCATAAATCTTCCACACAACGGGGATGAGATCAGGGGATCTCTGCCTCAAAAGAGCAAGAAAGAATAACAGCGTCCTGCTGCTGAGGCGCTGTTCAATACTGTACCCTAACATGACAATCAATTAACAGCAGAGGAGTTGAAGGTCATTAAATCGATTATTATGAGCATTCATGGCCCTCTCTGGTGAATATAAACAGGTCTAAAGTTGACTAAATATTCTCAATTACAGCAACAAGGTGCTGACATGCCTTATAATACTGTTTCTTAACAAGAGCCTCTCATAAGTGCAGATAGAAGATACAGATATTATTATTAAAATCACAGCATTTATTGGCATTTAACTATAAATAATAACTAAAGCATGTTAACATAAATATATTTAGTTCCAGAAAATGTGCCAAGTTGACAACTCAGAGCTGAAGTGATGATACACGGGCTAATGTTATCTTATACGCTGCAACCGCACTGTTTGTGTATCGTGTGTCTTTAAAAAAAAAAAAAACAGGTTTGATTATACAAACACTGTTTTAGCCATCAGTGATAATGAGAAACCTCAACAAGCGTCAGAAACTTGTGATCAGGGACGTTGTTCATGCCCCATACCATATGCACATACAGAATTTGATATATTTAGACTTAATCACAATTCTTCAATGACGTATTTCGAAGACAGTATTGGCTGCACTTTGAAATTTCTTTGAAATCACTGATTAGCATCAATGTATCATCCTCAAAAATCCAGTATCGTTAGACTGTACTGACACTGAACTCACAGGCAAGAGCTTTATTTTGCAATTTAGCAGAAAACGGGGTAGACTTTATACTTCAAACTCCGAAACGGTACTTAATTAAATGCGCACCTATGAGAGAGGAGCCTCCGGAGTGAGAGGGGAACACACACTATCGGCACAAAACTGCATTAAAAAAAAGCATTAAAAATTCAGTCCTTGCTTGGATCTGGTTGTTGTAGTGTTTGTATATTGTTTAGGCCATAAATACACACAGGCTGCCACAACTAATCAAACAATCAAATAAATGGGGTTAAATTTGAGAAACACCTGAGATGAATAGATATGCAGAAAGCAATCTAATTCGTATTATAAATCCATAAATAAATAAACCAGTCACACATCTCATGATAAATGAAACGCAACGTGCTATGTGATTCGATGAGAAATTGGGAATGAGCAACAATTTAAACAAAAAAGGAGTAAAAATAATCGACCATTTTACACTGCTGGTGTACAACTATCATTATTCATAGCTCGCAATGGTTACATGAATACATCTCGAGAAACTATTGACTGCAAGCAAAGACCAGAGAAGCACACGCTGCCGGTAACACAACCACTTGTCAATTTGCCCCCTTCGCCCCCCCCCCCCCCCCCCCAAAAAAAAAAAAAACCCAAAACAAAACAACAACAAAAAAACAATCCACTCAGTGAATCAAATTCACTTCAGCTGCGATCACAGTGTCAACTTGTCTTTTGCTCTCTGCTCACCTCACAGCATGCACAAACCCCCAACCGGGCATCGGTAACAAGGGCCGTGGCCTCTGAGCTAATACACACCAGTCAGGGGAAAACACGGCCTGCTGGGTAGTGAACAGCAGCTCTGGGATGCCAGAGGCGGCTGTGAGGTTGGGGGGCTTTTTGGTCAAATTGGCGCCCCGTGTCACCCTGTCAACACCTCGCTGCCCTGCAAACGTGCACACATCCTCTGCCGGCACCTGGACGGCACCGCCCACTCTCAGCACCTCGCTAACCCCGCCCACTTGTTAGTCCGTAACACCCCAGCAATGAGCGATGGCACGGACAGCGCATATGGACACACAACATGAAACCGATTTGACTTCCTTCACAATATGGCACCTTTTTTTATTTCTTCAGCAGTTTTATGTCTTTATCTCTTGTTCAAATATACTAATGACACCACTTGCGTTGAGTGCGGCGTGCCTTTTGAATTGCAATTTATTCCAATTGAGCCATTTTGCACATAATTTTTCTCGGTTTTAACGACACTGAAATCACCGTGTTTACTGCCAAGATTTGGAAACATGGCAAAATCATGACAGCTTAGTTCAAACAGGACAAGAAGCACAAGTGCTGGTGATCAGAAATGTTGTAAACGGGCGGATTAACGACCTGAGCTGGGCGCTGCAGCACCGTAAGAACAGATGTTGTTTCCTTTTTTTTTGGGGGGGGGGGTATACATTTAATTAACTACAAGTTTACATTTATCTCTAGCCAATCATAACTCATGATATTAAGTAACTAAGATTTGATGGAATAAGTAAGAAATATACTGACACCAAACAGCATATTAAGAGCCCTTTTAAATGACTTTTCTTCCCACCTTCCCTGCGGGAATCTGTTCTTGTTCCTGCCGCACCATTTTACGTAGATTTAGTAATAACTATTATCTTAGCATGATTAACACCGTGCCACGTTTCAGGTTACAGGTGCACCACTGCCACCAGGTGGGCTGGAGTCACAACACATTTCAAAGTCTCATCGTGTTCAACTACAAACATAACATCACCGACCACAGCCACACTGAACCCTCTCTGGATCCAAACAAGTGATTTCATTATTTGTCGCTATAGATACAGCTCTGAATACACTTTATGTGCTGAACGATCTGAGCGGATGCCCGGAAAAGTAAAATAACATTTTACAGTTTTACATGGAAGTAAAGTTAAGCCCTACTGAACTGTCAGAGACAATCTTTCATTGCGTAGGAAAATTGTGGCAGTGCACAACTACGGAGAGAACAGCGGCTTATTGTGAAACCAAGCTGTGAACTGAAATGATCACAGTTTGGGTAATAGTTTTAGCGTTCCTCTTCGATTTCTCTTCCAAATGAGTTTGGGTGCTTCTAAAAAAGAAGTTCAAATTACTGTAAAGCTTACAGTGCAGGGAGGATGGAAGTGCAGGCTTAGCCTCCCTGTTAAAATTATTACATACACTTTTTTTTTTTGTTTGATTTTTCGTGTGGGTATCATGTGCTGTCATCTCCACTGCTGCCAAGGCTTGCTATGTTTACATCATGGATCACAAAGGCATTCAATTTGGATTTTATTGTTTTATCCTTGACCTTAATGTTGTTGCACGTGATTTGATGTCCTTATAAAGTCATATAAACTAAAATAAGATCATCTGACTGTCAGTGTTTCTCACCCCGTAATGCCACACATCTCAGCAAATAACTAGTGTTGTTATTACTTACAGCAATATCAGCTAAAATTACAGCACAAAACATGATTTAAAAAAAAAAAAAAAGACTGACATCGCAATAAGCAAGAATTATTTTATAAATATGCTAATGCCAATAAGGAAAATCTGAATTAGGAAATTTTGCAAAAGAAAGACAGAATGAGAGAGAGAGAGAGAGAGAGAGAGAGAGAGAGAAAACGAGGAAGACAAGTAAAGAAAGAGACAGATACAGGCGAAGAGAGAGAGAGAGAGTGGGAGAGCAAGAGAGCGAGTTGGGAGCTGGGGATGATTTCTCTAGGGATGAAGGATGCGTGTGTGTGTGTGTGTGTGTGTGTGTGTGTGTGTTGAGTGTGGGGGGTGGGGGGGAGTTGGAGAAGAGGAAGAGGGAAGGATGAGAGAGCGGTGGAGTAGAGAGCGAGGGGAGAATGAGCGAGTCAGGCAGGGGAATGGGGGGTTGGGGGGGTGGGGGGCTGATGAGGGTGGTGGTGGTTGAGGAAAGCGAGGCGAGGCAGAGCTGATTGAGATTCGGGCCTCCAGAGCTGCAGGCTCGCTGCTGCTGGGAGCTCAGGGAGAACACGCTCAGTTATTGGAATTCTTTTTTTTTTTTTTTCTTTCTTTCTTTTTCTAATGAATTAATTCTTCTCATCTAATTTAGGTGAAGATGAAAAGAGAGCAGCGCTGCAAGCATCAAATTTAGCTTTTTGTTGACCGGGCCTGGACCATCATTCTGTTTCTGTTTCTGTTCGGTTAATATCAGACACTGGTAATATATCATGTTTTGTTTTTTTATTATTATCATTATTATTATTATTATTATTATTATTATGTTGGGGAGCCATGTTAACAAAAACCAAACAGCAGCAACATTTCAATACATTTCCTGTCTGCGTTATTGTGGAGACCGCATACTCATTTACTAATATGATAACACCAAGAGCCCACCCTCCTCCATCTACACCCAATTTACACACATATCAATGCCCAACCCCCACCCAACCACAACATCCACACAAAATGTAAAGAAAAGGTGACATGACCACCAGGCAACCAGGCATGTAAATATACTTGAGCACAAACATCCACCAACACACACATCCGGGATGCTGAATAACGATGCTTCTACTGCGCTTCTCGAAAAAAGTTTTCAAATCTCTTCTCTTTTATTGCAACGCGCGACGTTATGTATGTTGTAATTTTAGATGTAAAAATCAAACAAATGGAAAAGCTCTTTAAAATTGGATCCTGTTCATTCAGATAATTATCAAGACAAAACACATTTGGTCCATATGGAGTCTTTGCTTGTTAAAAAACATGTTCAAGTGCTTTTTTTTTTTTTTATCAAAATCCCTCTTCCCTCATCCTGCAGTAATTGTTTTTAAGATTCAGTTTCATTTATTGAATCTAATATGATGTGAATTTGGGATAACTAGCTATTTCTGACTGTTTGCTCTTTTGTTCATTATGTTATAGGTCAGGGATTTGCATTTGGATATCGCATAAATCTTTACTTTGTTTTACACACAAAGGCTTAAATTAATTGTGTGGATGGGGGCTGAAAGAGTCCTCTGCACATCAAAATAACACTTTCTGTTTGTGCAATCAAATACAAAAGACTGGATCTAAAAAAAACTTCACTAATTACACCAAATTCACATGTTCCTATTCACTTTGAATTTGGTTCGTTAAGATACTCTAACTTCCATTTCATTGACTTTAATAGTTGCCACTGTGTGTAAGCATAAAGTACAATCCGTCAGATATCGTCTTTGTGTTCAAATGTGCAGTATCAACTTCAATGCAGGTTACTTGTGTTTTCCCTTCTGCAGAAAATAGACAACATGATATCAAGAAATTCTTGAATTAACTATCGGAAACTATTAATATCTCAACCCTATGGCACATTTTGGCCATTTCTTTTCAGAAAATTTGATTTTAGATGTCAATAACAAACTTAATTATTTATATGCAGATTTTTTTTTTCTAAATTATGTTTCTTTTATTCAGTTTATTTATAAAGCCTTTGGCAAGTCAGCCGAAAAAGTTCACTTTAGACTCGCAACACACGCGCTTACACAGACATACACTCAAGAGTGAGTGCATACTGTCAAGTGCTGAAAACAAGAGGGTGTGTTGCTGTTTAATGTCAGAACAATCTGGTCCGGTGCGGCAGCTCAGGGTTCATGGTACAGGGAACATGGAATCCTTTTAGCTGGCTGCCCAGCGCTGACAAGGTATCTGGTCTCAGATTCATTTAGAGAGTCAGCAGAAGAACACTAAGAGTCAGCTAGCCATCTGGATCAGTCTGTAGTGAAGCAGATATTCACTCCAGCTCACGGGAGGCTTCGCTCCCCAAAGACAAAAGCAGATGAGCTCAGCTTTAGTGCTTTAAGAAGACCCCGGTGTCGGGTTTGGATTAGCTCGCATGCGCAGTTTGTGTTTTCTCTGCTTCCCTCGCTTCTGTCCATGCTTCTCTTATACTGCACACTAAACCAGACTCTTCAAATATCTGATTCATGTCGTTCTAGCATCGCCTTTAAGGGTTTCAGAATCAGTCAACATCCTTAACAAGAGAAAGGCTGCTGGACTTTGGGGGTCTGGGTTGTGGTCGAAATGCTCAGAAGTGAAGGAGGTAAATATGAGAACAATGATCTAAGCAGCGGTTGTTCAGGTCATCGCATTTCAAGAGATATTTTCTGGTTGGAATTCAACATAACAGTATTATTTTAGCGAGTTTGATATATATAATATGAAATTATACATTAAGTCCTGATTTCTTTGGCGTATCGATGTATACCAGTGACGTCACCGGGGATGACTTGAAAACAAAGAGACAAAATGACAGAAGGGAGGGGGGGAAAAAACAAAAAAGAAGAAGAAGGTTGTAATGGATTTGATCTTTAACCAGTTAAACACCTCAGCTGGTCCATTATCATAGCTTGTGATCAATTATTCATGACGGGAGAAGCTCCGGGGTCAGGTGTTACCTTTGTAAACATTGGCTTCCCGTGCTGGGTGACCATGGTGCACTGATCACAGTCCAGGGTGATGCAGGAGTTGTGGAAGGACTCCTTGGAGTGTTTAAGGATGTAGTGGAGCTCGGTGACGCCTCCTTCGAACACCGTGCTGAAATAACGTGGGATCAGCGTCCGGCCGATCGCTGCGGGGAGACAAAGGAGAGGCCCAGAGATGATGAGTGTCGGAGAACGAACACGAAATGGTAAGCTTAACAGACATCAGACAGGAGAGAAAAGAATGACAGCATAAAATACCAATACACACTAATGTGGAGCAGCTGTATGTAACTACAGGCTGCTATATTTGTTTGAAATTTATGTTATTAATGTGGATAGGATGTGTGACTTCTGGTACCAAAACCACATTTATTTTTCATTATAGTTTATTTTCTTGCCAAGAGTTAATGGATGCCACTTGTGTCTGTGTAGCGAGTATAGAGATGGAGTCAAGAGACAATTAGCGTAGCCGACCATAAATAGCAGAAATGGAAACTGATAGCCTCATTCTGTCAAAAGTTCTTCAAGCAAAAAGTAATTGGCTTAAATTATATTATTGATTTTACATTTAAGTTTTGTGTATACATTCAACAAATGAGATACAACGTGTTGCAAGTCTACACAAAGGGGGTTGATTCTTTCTGCTCTTAGTCTTTCAAAGTTCAATCCAAAATAGATGAGAACTTTCTATTAGCTCATTTGGAAAAACCCTACCTGAAAAAGTTTGAACAAAAAAAAGTCCAAAAGTGGCAGACTTTGGAGCCCATTTGGTGCTTTCAATACTCGCTATTTTTGGATTGCACCAAAAAATACCTTGAGTATTACAATTTGATACCCAGGCCATTTATGATTACACGTCCTACTACCACTACATTAGTAATCAAAACAGTAGTTTTAATTATTGCAGCATGAAAATGATCTCTATAAATTCCATGCGATTGTATTTCTGAGAATGAATTATGACACAGGAAGCAGATTTACATTAATTTCAGGTTAGCTAAAGATGAGAAATTTGAGAACATGTTACAAAACAAAAAGGAGTGATGGCCTGTGCTAAGAAAAGAATTAGATGAAACAAACTGCTTGACAAGGGCGTCTACCTCTGATTCATCAGTCAAGATAAAACATTTTATCAGCTGGGGGAGAGATCAGGAATTTAAATGAAAGAAATCGATGAAATATTTTAGAAACATGTTCTGTTGTTCTTGTTTTAGTGTGTTTCTATAGTGAGATCAGGACAGCTGACATTTTTTCAGCAGTGCTGTAGTAATAAAAACTCATTTGAATGAACTCTCTGCTACATATATGCTATCGAGCTGCAGCCGTCCAGCTGATTGTGACTCTGAATGCAAAATGCACGTTGCAGATTTGGAGAAAATGTTGGACTGTCCTGAAACCTATTGATTTGCTAAGTGCCAAACACCGGCCCGCCTTAAAGAAGGCTGTTCAGCCCTCAAAGAAAATACCCAAAGCCTTTATTCTCAGATTGAGTGCGATGTTTCTTTGAAAAAAGTGTCAAATAACTCTTCCATTGCATAGGGGTATATTCAGCTCTTTCCAACATGTCTAAAGATTTAAGATTTGCTTGAAACAACTGACAGTATCGTGAATTTCAGCCTCTCAATCTACTTCTTCCAAGATATGACACCTCATAACACTCACTTTTTGAATATTCCTCAAATGAGAAAGAGTGTACAGGGAGAAGGAGAGTATTTTCAAATATTTTTCAGAATAATATGATTCCATGACTGAGTTAAGTATTAAATTGAATTATTAAGATGGACAACTTCTGCAGTGCAAACTTTCTGGAGAAGCCTAAAGAGACAATGAACAAGCTGCATGATGAAAACCGGAGGAGGAGTCAGGGAGGGAGAAATTGTCTTCGGTGTTTTATAGCCCTCAGGCTTCGTCTGGTTTCCATCTCCTCTGTGTTTGCTGGCTTCAAGGAGAACAGTGGATGATGCACAGTGGGGCTAACATTTCCCTTTACATTATAGATGCACTGTGATGACATGCAAGACTCAGATTCCTGAATACTTGCATGCATCTTACGGAATGAAACGTCCAGGACTGCCGATATTATGCTAATAGCTTATTATTAGGTGAATTGGCTAAAATAAAAAGGGAATTTCCCACAGGAGCTTTCGCATCAAGGGTTTTGAAGCCGTCTAAGATCAGAGCAACCCGATCGCTGAATTTCCCAGGTTCACCACATGTGAGTATAAATCCGGTTCGACTCCTGGTGGGCTGGATGCCATTTTCCTACTCCACTGTCACTCACCATCATTCTACAGATAAAAGGCAAAATGTCCCGAAAATGTAAATAAATTGCTACACATTGTCTTTAAATCACTGTCTGGCTTAAACTTCACCTCCACAGCTTACAGGTTCTTTGTCTCCGAGCTTCTTTACCTCTGCAACATCAGTGGAAATCCCACTCTGCCTCCCCACTAAGGTGCCAAAATCCTGCAGCAGGTCTCCGGCAGGAATTTCACTTCTTTATGTACCAGAGCTGCTTCTATCGATGGTGTTGTATAATGAAGCTTAAACTGAGGAGTTGTCCTATTAACTCAAATCCCCCTTTCAAACGTTATTTTACAAAACCATCCTTCTGTCACTAGTTTGAAGAGGAGCTAGACTGCAACTGATTGTTATCTTCACCCAAATTCTGTATGATTCTTTGGATTATTTTCTCCATTATCATATCAATTAACTGGCATATGAAATGCCACGTACAGCGTAAGATGCCCGTTATAGTTTCTCTTGGTGCAATGAGATGCCTCCAAACCCCAAGGACATTATTTCACAGCTATTATTTACATTTTAAAAGGTGGAACAACTAAACTTTAAGATCTCTCTGCATTAACGTGAAAGATACTGAACAATTAAACAATCAAAATCAAACCAACTGCTGACTGAAATGTTAATAATCAACTAATTGTTTCAAATCTACAGATTTGTGTGTGTGTTTATATTTAATACTTCATTACGCGACTTGTTAAGATGGCCATTTTGCAGCATGTGGGCAAAGCTTTATTTCATGCTTGGAAAAAAAGAAGAAGCTGAGAGTGAAAAATGAGATGTAAACGCATAGGATTTACTCAGAATATAAAGCAAGATCATCTTAAACGCACAACTTGATATGTAGATCAGGGATTCTACGCCGCACCAATGGAGAACAGCTGCATCAAACATCCATCATCTGTTTCCTCTGGTTTCGGACTTTGTTGAGCGTCTCAAATCGCATCCGAGAGCAGATCTTAGCAGGACATCCCTGCTTAAAGAGCATGTTTTATTTTTTTCCCAAAGCTTTTGTTTTTCTCTAGCGATTCAATTTGTGCAGGACACAAGCTCATTTTCGGCACCGCCCTGCATCACACTCACGCACACATACACAGCTGTGTTCTGCAGTTCAACCACGGGCTCCATCCAAACACCACCGAGCAGTTCCACTTGAACGACCTGACTTGCTCAAGGACAGGGCCAGAGGTTACTCGGGGGAAGTGCTACTCGTTCACTCAAATACACAGGCGATCCGAGCTGATGTGTTTTCACAAAACTTTTAATGTCCTCCTTTTCAACAGATTTGAAATCTGGGTTTTCTGATTAATTGAATATCACTGAATTTTTTTGATTTTCCCTGTCACGCCACCTTCCAGCCCATCTCTAATGGGACTACAGGACCTTTGCAAAACAATGAAAATGTCTACTTTTATGTAAAGATGGTAATTTTGTCCATTAAAAAAAAAAAAAAAACTCTTTCAAATAAATAGACAGGTGGTGATTTCCTGCTTCAGGTACCATGAGACAGCGAAATGCAATCCAGGATGTTCACACGTGTTCAGTACAATCATATGCCAAGAAACTGCATTGTGGTCTGTAAGACTTAATGACTCTGGAAAGCTATCTCCACTGTCTCTTTCCTTGCATGTTAGGTAAACCACAGAAACACAACAACCATGTTTCAACGTACTCTAACAGGAATGTGCCTCCGTAGCGTCTTCTTGGATTGTTGTCAAGTTTCATTTTGGCAAATTTGAGCAGGAGGAAACCTATTTGCTGTAGGAACCCGTTTTTGTTTTTTTGCTGCTGGAGTCTTCTGCATTTGCATCCCGCTGCATCATCAGAATAGCCTCATTCAAATAAATGATGGGGCTGCCTTGTTTTATGCAGGGCTGAATGTCGGTCTGAGTGCTGCCTAAATCAGTGATTCCCAGCCAGAGGTACTTGTGCACATGGGACTATTTATGCAGTTACCGGGGAGCACATGGAAAGATTGTTGAGAAGCTTAGTTAATTTGAACAAATGATGAGTTGTTTTGTCTTTGGGTTTTGTTTTTTTTTTTTGTTTTTTTTTTTTGAAGAATACATCCACATGTTTGTTTTCAGGAGGCACCATAGGGATTTATTCAAGCTGTAATGAATGCATCTTCATAACAACCAATAACCTACCACTTATAAGCTAAGCGGCTGGACAGTCCCGCTGATATAAGTCAGTCAGTCAGCTCTGTCGATTGTTCAACACCTGCATTGATAAAGACAACACCAAAACACAAACCATCTGAGGAATAGAAGAGACCAAGCACCATCTCCACTATTCCAGGTCATCATGTCTTGTACGAAGAATAAAATAATATCCAACACCTCATCGTTCTAACTTGGATGAAATGTTAATCATCCGATATGGCGGTGGTGTATCAGGCTGTTACCGACCCTTAACACAACATGACCAAATACTTTTTTCCTTTGCTTCTTTTCAGCATCATTGCTTGATCTGGGAATCAGACCTCTAATCCTGCCAAATGTTCGCGACCTGGCCTACCCACTGAGCTACGCCTGACTGTTAAATAACAGCAAAAACAAAACAACAGCAAATCCTCACGTTGGGATTATGAAGGCGAGCATGTTGGGATTTCCTTTAGCCTCTTGTTCCTCGCCTAGTGGAACAAGTCTCTCTGTTCCTCTGCATTTTCCTGCCTGTCAAATCTCCATCATTAGAACAGTGCTGTGAAAAAAAAAAAAATAAAAAAATCGGGACAGCCACATTATCCAGCAGCACATGGCCTCTGATTTCAAGCAGAAATAATCCATCTTAGAGTCAACACTCTGTTGGGTAGAATTATGCTCTTTCTCCCCTTCCCCCAGGGTGGGTCGGTGGTCAGGAGCGCGCGTGTGTGTGTGTGTTTGTGTGCGTAGTTCGAGTTGGGTGGGGGGGGTGCTGGGAATAAAACTTCATTTAGTAGTGAAATGTCCCCAAAGACAGTGGCTCAAGAGGCTCTTGAGGTCAGGCCTAGATGGTAGAGCCTGAATTGAGACAGAAAGGGAGAGCGAGACTGAGATGATGTTGGTGGTCGTGTGGGGAATGTGGAGGGGGGGTGCGGCGGCGGTGTACCCGTGACTGGCATGTTTTTCAAATTCGATAAAGTCAGGCATGACTAAATAACACATAAAATGTTTGGCATCGTGAGCAGTGGCTGAGGGAAGAAGAGGAGGAGGAGGAGGAGGAGGAGGAGGAGGAGGGAGGGTGAGCTGCAAGGTCCGCTTGCTGGCTGACTGTGTAAATGATGCTCTCTCACTCTCTCTCTCTCTCTCTCTCTCTCTCTCTCCCTCTATTACTTGCACTGCGCTCTCTTTCCTCTCTCTCTCTCTCTCTGTATCTTGCTCCCTCCCTCGCTCGGTCTCCACCACGGTTGAAAAACAAAGTACGTCTAGGAGTGGAGCTGACTGCTAATGCGGAGAAGCTCTGAGGAGACGAGGGGGAGGGTAGAGGGGGTAGGTGGGAGGAGGAGGGGCGGGGGTAGGGGGGGGACTGGGACTGAAAAAAAATGAGCGAGGGATGAAAGCGGGAGAGAGAAAGAAGAAACTAGGAGGGAAGATGAAAAAAGAAGCTTGTCAATGAGGGAAGGAGGACTCACTGAGGAGTAATAGGGGCGAGAGACAGCAAGAGAGGGTGAGAGAGCGGGAGAGAGAGAGAGAGAGAGGAATGGAGGGAGTCGGGGGAAGATGGGGAGATTCTCAGGTGATAGGCAGATCTGCTTCTTGCTCACCTCTCCAAGCCATGCAGGAGTTTTGGTTGGGCCTTCTCAACCAAAACTGTCCTAATAAAACCCAGTGTGCATAGCCCGGGGTGACAGAGTGATAGATAAGCATGTAATGGCAGCCATGCTAGCAAGTCTTGGATCATTTCAAGCACAGTAGTCCTGTGTTTCTCTTCGGATAGTTTCAAGGCTGAGGCTAAGATATTTTCTTGCCTCCTTTTCTCCATATTTCTATTGTAAGTAAACACTTAAACTCATAAGTTTTGAGTCAGCAGGCCTTGGCGTCTTGCTCAAGGGCACGGCAACACTGATCGAGCTCGTGGCAGCAGAAATCCAAAAGCGATCATTCATTAATTAATTTGTCTTCTACTGTTTATCTGTTTCCGGGTCGGGGGGCTGCTGGAGCTAATCTAGCTCACACTGAGCGAGGGCGGGGTCACCCTGGACAGGTCACACACAGACAGACAGACAGAGACCAACACACGCTCACACTCACACTCAGACCTACTTAGACTTAGAGCCACCAATGACTCCAAACATGATGTCTTACTGTGGGTCAACAGCGCTAACCACTGTGCTGCCATGCTGCCCCCCAAAATGATCAATTCATTTCTTATAATTGGCACATTATACAGACGGAAGCAAAGCCGTTATCAAAGCTTCGGTCCACCGATGGACCGATCAAATGCGTAATGCTCAAGTCCTCTAAAATTCAGCGGCAGTGCACCCACTTGGAAATAACTATTGATAATTTGTAGGCATTTTTGTATTTTTTGTAATCTTCCATACTGTATCGTTCAGTTGGACATTTGCAGAAATGAACCAGTATCAAAGTAAAAGCATTTCTCAGACATGTCATCTTAAATCCTGGGCTAGCCATTACAGACCCTGTAAATAAGAGTAAATCTGTACATTTATGCTTTTCACACTAGTGGCCAATCTGTCAAGTAGTCACACATGGATGGACGTAGTGTTGTGTTCAGGTCACTGTAAGCACTGGAGGATTCTGCAGAGGTGATGTAAATGTGATTTATCTGTTTTTTTCTTGGCTAGCCAATTGTTTCATTTGTAAAATGTAAGAAATTGGGGACAAATACCCATCACATGGGAATAACAATACTCATTAGGCTCTAGGTTAAATCTGTACGAGCCTACAGCCGAAATAATGAACAGAATGATCTGCTAACTAAAGCTAGTGTGGAATAATTTGATTGAATGAGTTCTAATCTTTTTTAGTCGAACAGTCAAGTAAAAATTGGAAAAATCCATTTCCAGCTTCGAAACTGGGCAGATTTCTGTTTCTTGTATGCCATTAAAATTTGTAAATGTAAGGATATATGACACCTTGAGCTTCAGATCCACTGATGGGCGTTGATTAATTAATAAATGAGTAATCAAATAATCTAAAGTTAATAATAACTGGTTATGTCTATACAAGAAGCTAATGTGATTTAACCACATTGTTCCCTTTGTCCAGCTGTCAGGACAAAACAGTTCAACATTAGGTAAAAATAAGAAAATATTTGAGAGGCTTGAACCAAAAGATGTTTGTGTTTATGTTTGACTCATTATTTGATGCTGGTTCAGATTCTGCTGCGATGAACTAGCTGATTGATCAACTAATTGCTTTAGTGCATGGTGGGCAAACGAAACAGGTGCAGATTTTCATCAGAAAATAACAAATACAGGCTACAACACGGGAAACTGAGCCAGTGGGAGAGGACACTGCCAACTCCACACAAAAGCACCACATTAACACAAAATAAATGAAAACGTGGCTAAAAAAAAAAAAAAAAAGCGCCATGGAAGGCATATGAAGTGTGGATGGAGAAAGCGCCACTGTGAGAAAATTATAAACACGATCATTCACTGTAGTACTAAAAAAGGGAGCTTCAGCTGCCCCATGTTGTAGGCCCATGCTGAAAACACTATTCTTTATCTGTTAATGGGCAGTTCGATTTCACACTTGCCAATGGAGCACAAGCCAGACAAAACTTCACACAATTAACTGCAGAGGGGATAGAAACTTGCACGGAGCCCAGATGAGATGAAAAATGTTTGTCGCGAATCATATTTCCCTCTCCTCCACACCTCACCCCTCTGTCTCCTCTCTTCTTCGTCTTCTTGTGTTCTCCTTTTCCTGCACCGTGCTGATTGGCTCGTCTTCAGTCGCAGGGCACTCCAGAGATACAGATTAGCTGGCACTTGTTTGGGTGAACACGACAAGGAGCATATGCCTCTCAAGTAATGTGTACCCAAACATGCAATTTACAAATAATTAACGTGGTATTAATTAGTCACATTAATTCATGCCACTTTGTTGGGATTGTTTCCCCCCGTTGGTCCCCAGGACTCCTGCCAGCAACGTCAGCCAGCGAGACAGCAAGAGCGATTTTTCTGCTCCGAAGCAAGAGCAGGGCATCAGAATAAAGAAGGGCTACTGGCTGGTGCACGCACACACACAACCAGTTCATTCGGGCACCAACAACATATCTAAGCACAGATTTAGCAGTAATATTCTCTCCTTTATATGCACACTTGAATCACATAATGAAGCAACAATTATAATGTGTGCAAATGCAAATGTTAATGTTTCACTTAATTATTGGAAAACCATAACAAACTACTTTAATGATGAGACTGACAATCTTCCATATTTTGCTATTAAATCCAAATCTACAGAACTGAAGGTTTCTCTAATGTCCACACAGGATCCCTGGAGCTCAGCCTGAGAGACCATCAGGTCTCCTCTATTACCAATACCCTTCTCCTAGGCCCTTTGTCTAATTTCGCTGGGGGGCCAGTGCTGTGAAGAGTCCCGGTTGTTTCACATTTCTTCCATGTAATTATGGAGACTACTCTGCTCATGGGGAACCTTTTTTTTTTTTTTTTTGTAGCCTTACCCTGATCTGTGCCTATAAACAGTCCTTTCTCTCTGGGCTCTGCAGGCAGCTCCTCCTGCCTCATATCTTGGGTTTTAGGCTGATATGCATTGTCAGCTATAAGACGTTTACATAGACAGTAGGGCTGCGCAATTAATCAAAATAAAATCCAAATTAGAATGTGGCCAAATTCATTTTGTGGTGCTACAGAGACACCCCAGCCTACAAATCTTATTCGCCTGACGTAAGGGAAAAGGCTTTTTTGGTAGAAGACCCAAGAAAAAAATTATATCATCATCATAAAAACAAATTGAAAGTGAAAATAAAATGCAAAAACGACCACTTCAACTGAAATTGCATGGTATTGCACGGTGCAATATCTTCCAAAATTATTGCAATAAGATTTTTTTCGCACATCGTACAACCCGAATAGACACATGTTCGCCTTTCCTCACCATGTCCAGTGGATTTAATTCATCAGCTCAAAGATGATAATGAACAATAGCAGGTCCACTCAGCTAAACCAGTTCTTCCATTGCATATATTCGCAAACATTTTTTTTAAATTCAGCGTTCTCTCAGCCAAAGGAAAGCAGCAGAGCTATCCAGTTTCTGTGTGACATACTGTACATACATGTGCAGTAATGATGCACAGAGGCAGCAAAGTAAACACGTAAGTATGCAGTAAACATACATGAGCTATAGTTTCAGCTCTTCTGTTGCTCAAGAGCAAACACTACATGAATTTTATAGATTTTAATAAAACAGATCTTCTTATAAAAGCTAATTATTAATATAGCTCGGAATAATACCAAAAATAAAACCAAGAGTAAATATAAAAATATTGTACTAATCATGACGCCATCCTCTATGCATGCATTTACAGATGTGATGTCTAAAAGTCCACATGTAACGCTTATTTAATCCATAAACTCGTGTGCATTAGCTCGATGTTTAATGTCTCACATATTCATTCAAGTGTGCATTAAACCACCAGTTAAAGGTCGATGTGTTAGACTGGGGAGAGCAAGTGCTGTAGTTCTTCACACATAGCAGCTTCAGAATTTCATGCTGAACCGATCACCAAGTATCAATCCCATTTTTCATGAAGTTGAGAATAAAAGGCTGGAAACACGGCTGGTTGCAAAAGTAATAACTATAACAGAGAGCAAGGCAGGCTGTCACTAAACACCCTCCACGTGGCCATGAAGAGAGTTCGACTCTAAAAGTAACTCATATCCTTGATGCCATTACTTAAAGTTCATCATTCAGTGAGTGCAAAATTCTGATAATATGCAATCATTTTGTGAGCCAAAGACTTAAGCTTCTTCTGCACTTTAAAATGTGAAAATTTTGAATATTTGTCATTCCTAGCAATCATTCTTGCACGTTATATGTATTTTGGTAAATGGCATTATCTCAACTTGGAATTGGACTAATCAAACCCAGACGGCTCATCTTGTCAGGACCGCTTGCCCAACCTGTCCAGCTAGTTGATGATTAAACCACATACTGGTGGAATACAGCTTGCAGAATGAAGCCAAATTTAAAAGCTAAGGGGGGGTAGGAGGTCGGGGGTGGGTTGGAAATAAATAAATAAATAAAAAGGCGAGAAAGTCGGGAGATACTCAGTGGGCGATTATGCAGCAAATGCAGTTCTCCGCAGTGCAGAAGAGAAAAGGATGAAAACGAGAAGGGGGGAGAGCGAGAAGAAATTGTGGATGATCCATAATGTCTGTCTGCACACTGCAAATATTCATCAGACTGTCGCTACCTTGTTTCCATGGCCAGCTGACGTTCAGTGGGTAGAGATGGGCACTCACGAGGTTAAAGGTTCAATTCCCTGCTTGGCTCAGTGGAGAGAGGAGGAACTCCACATTTACACAGTGAGAGATTTAATTCCCTGTGTGGCCTGTGTGGAAAAATCAAAGCTCCCTTGTGGCAAAAAAACGGAGGCATGTGTATATATGATTTTGTTAATCAATAATATAATACATGTAAATGTAGACTGCAATAGTACAGCCTACGTGCTTAAATTTATTTCCCCAAATGGCCTCAAGATATTGACTGATACTGACAACAACTCATTATAATCAGGTATCTCCAGTAAATTGTATCATCTGATAGCCCGTATGCACACCGCTCAAAACAACTTCCTACAAACTTAAAAGTATCAATATTTAACTAAGTTATACTTTATGTAATTTAAATAATAAATTACGGTGCACTAGTCTGTGCACATTGCATCTGTTACATATCCCACTATGGCATCTTTCCTATTTTTCTGCAGTTTATATATTTGCGTTTCAATGTTAAATTTTCTTCACTTAAACAAATAGCACAAGTGATAAATAGGGTTTAAACCTGAGGCCTGTGCTCATATATATATATATATGCACAAAATTCATTACATTATGTTAACATCATTGCCAAATGATCACATGAAGTATTGTGATGAAGTCATATCACAATACTGGAAAAGACAAACCAAAATTCATGGGACACTGACTCTCAAGAGGCCTGATATCACAGCCTGATATCAAAATAAATCATTTTTGTGTCAACTTCAAGATTCAATACTTGCGTTTTCTAAACAGCTGATAGGATTTAGATTTGGGGAGCTCTCACAAAATAAAATCTCATATCACATAAAGTGTGATACCTTGGGGCATTAAAATCAGAGATAAAAAAAGTAACAATAATAAATATAACAAATAGTTAAGACAAGTGTTCCCATTCTATCTTGCCAGTTTTTCGCAGTAGTGCCAGCTTCCTGTTATGATAAGATATTATGATGTATAGTTCGTGTAGTTTATGAGGAGCGAACAGAGGGAGACATCGCGGTGTGTGAACAGTTGGCTGTCTTGTTTGAAGCACATGTTTTCCCAATGGACCACCTTGGCTCTTAACACTTCTCTGCATTTTTGCCTTTGAAGACATTCACCTCGCTCCATAGTGATCCCAGTCCCAAGTGTTTAAAACGACTGAACACATTTACTGTGTCTCTTGAGGATAATCTCTGACCTTTTCAGTTACTGAATGTTCTCTGTAAACATATAACCTATACATAGGGCTAGGCTACAGCAAACAGATTATAGGACCTGTGAAAAGGAGTAGATCAACAGACCGAGATAGGTGATATTGATCCCCCCCTCACCCCTCCTAACCTGTCACTTGCATAAAAGCCAGTGCTTGCTTGGACTTATAGTATGCACTGCAATAAGCTACGCTAAAAATAATATTGAAATCCATTATTACGCCTTGGTGCAAGCTACTGTTGATGATCGGTGGGAGGAGAGATGCATGGATGGAAACTGAGCTGACATATTGATCCGTGAGCCCAATCGATGGCTGACGATAGCCGGCGCTACTTGGCAAACAAATGTCTGTCTTCATCAACTCATATCTCTATCTAAATACCCATCATGAGCTACCATTACTGGGTCAACAGGGAGCGGGCATTACATCATTGGCAAACTAATTAAGTCAACTCAAGTTAAGTGTAACCAGTGTCTGTGACAAACAGCGTTGTCAAAAAGTGCATCGAAGAGCACGTGAGTGGAAGTGCATGCTAGAGACAGTGTTTAAAGGAGGTCTAAGTTTTTAAAGTCTGTAAAGTCTGTGACGTTTTTATCTTGATAATAAAGCGAGACCATTCATTCCACCTGTTCATAATGGTGCCCCCCCCCTCCATTCCACTATATAAACTCCAGATGCTATTCCATGTAAATTTATTCCAGAGTTATGCTCAAGCTCAGGCTTTTGCAGTCAGAGTTAAGGGGGATTTATAGTTTTTGCACCGAGGGCGTAGCTAGAGACTTTGCATGTAGCCAATATAACTACGTCTGCGCTCTCAGGCAGCTCACCAAATATCTAACACCAAGTCAGGACTACCTTTCCAAGGCTTCCAGGATTTAGTTCCAACAGCATGCTGATCAGTAGTTCTTGCACAGCTAATACATTATGCACAATATTACAGTTAAGTCCCAGTTAGTTTTGTTTTCAAAGTTCTGCTTCAAAAGTTTGATCAGAATTTCATCTCAAAAATTACTGCTTTGGCTCTTCTCTCAGCAGCTGTGCAGCAGTGATTGATCTCACTCATCATGTACGGTCCAAACATTGTGTACGATGTCCACAACTCCTCACTGACCTTAAGTAAACTCGAAAAGGTTTTGTAAGTACAAACACGAACCCTTCAACTGCCACGATCAACATCCTCAATCACAATGAATGAAAGAACTTTAAGACACTGAATTTACGGCACCATCACAGCTGCTGAGTCACACTGGTCCAACAAGTGGTCAAGAGATAACTACTGAATAATTTCACCTTTTCAGATTTCAGAAAAGCTTCATGTTGGGAAGAAAAAAGGAAAGAAACATTTTTGGTGGAACATGAAACGTTTGGTAAGAGGTCCAAAGCAAACATAGCTTTGATTTTTGCAGCTTTAAGACAGAAAGAGAAAGAATGTAAACACAACCACTGCAGGAAATATGACTTGACCATAAAGCTCCAAACAATATTTTCAATATCAACTAATCTGTTGATTATTATGTTGAAATTATTGATTATTTGATCAGTAAAATGTCAGCAAATAGTGAAAAACACTCATCACTATAATGTGTTTGAATATGTCATTGCGTTTGGCTAACAGTTCAACACCAAATTGACTGTAGTAACAAAATAATAAGGAAAGAAGAAAGCATCCACATTTGAGAAGCTGATTTTATTTGGCTCAATATATCCCAATAAACTGATTATCCAAAACTATTCTAATCAACTAGTCAATTAATCCACCACCGATTGCAGCTGTACTTGATTAAGTACAATCATCTCTCCAATGTTGCGTGGAACGAGGAAATGGTGCAATCCAAGGCAGCTACGGCAGGACTATTGCTCACTCCCTCAGACAAGTATGAAACCAGCTATAGTATGAAATTCAGGGGTTAAGGCCTTTTTCCCCGAAGATTCAGTTTCAGTACAAGGATTTTTTTTTTTTCTGTGGTACAGCTTGGTGGATGCAGGTTTGTTGCAGCGGAAAAGACTCACAGCAAACCAACACGACTACCAGGAAGATGACGTGCACTTTATTTGACTGAAGTGTCAGTTTCGTTTGACAGCTGATCCTTTATGATGTATCCGCTCTAGAACAATATGGACGGTAGGGAGGAGAGAAATGAGCAAAGGCTCTCTCAGTGCACAAAAGACATGCGAGTCCCGAGTCTGAAAGTGAAACCATCCTTTGAGATGTGAGACCAAATCTGCTCGGAGTTTACGTACTGACAACATGACAACAGACTTTACAGCAGATCCCGAGCCCTCCTTCGGTAGACGAAGGGTTAAAAACATCCATCATATATTCCAGCAGAACATTTTCTCATCCACATACTGGAGCCTGTGCATATAAGTGTACACATACACACTCACACACTTGAACAAACACACACCAGAATGTGGGAATCACTGCCCAGAACATGAAATATTCATCAGTCATAAAACTTTAATTCAACCTCTCTCTTTCTCTCTCTCTCTCTCTCTCTCTCTCTCTCTCTCTCTCTCTCTGTCTCTCGCTCTCTCTCTGCATTTCCTGTCATTTTGGGAGCTGCTGTTTTCTATTTAGGTGAGGCAAACACTTCCCCCGACTGCCCCTGCAACAAAACAAAACAAAAAAAACAATAATAGATTTCATTAAAATCCTTTTTTCACAATTGTCCAAACGTGAGCCAAAGCAGATCATTAAAACACTGCAACGTTTCAGTGTTCAAAATTAGCCCAAAATTACATTTCACAAAGGAAAGCTGCTGGGTGGCAAAGCAAGGAGCGGTCCTCGTTTAATACTCTGACACCGAGTTTTAGAGGTCCCCTGTTATCCAAGTTATTGTCACTCAAGCAATGGCATCCAGGCATAGACAAGGAAAGAATAATCATACCACTGCCTCAATATTGTTTATGAGACCAGAGGAAAATCAGTATCATGCCTTATTATTGCACAGCAGCAACGAGTTTGACTTTAATTTCAACACCATCAACATTTTAGGAACCAAAAGACAAGACTGCAATAGGTCAAAGCAAGCCCAATGGCAGGTAATAACTACTAACTTGAATATGATGGAAAAAAATTATTTGGTAAATCAAAAAATAAACTCTTGCAACCACTTTCATAAACCATTTTGCAATTTGTCAGCTACACACACTTCCACAAAATGGGTGTCTGCATTTATGGTTATATTCCATCCATGTATTATCAGCACCACTTATCCCTCCAGGATTGTGTGTGTGTGTGTGTGTGTGTGTGGAGAAGGGGGAGTGGTGGTGGTGATAGAGCCAATCCCAGCTGACAAGGGGAGAGGGTGGAGTACACATTGGACAGGTTGCTAGTTCAGGCAGGGCAAACATATCGAGACTTACAGACAAACAACCACCCACGCTCAAGCTCACATCTATGGGCAATTTAGAGTAAATAATTGCCCTCATGTGCACGATTTTAGACCGTGGGAGGAAGCCGGAGTACCCAGAGGGAACCCACACGGACACGGGGAGAACATGCAAGTCCACATGGAAAGCCCCCACGCTCGGGATGCCAGTATAACGACCTGTTTGTATTCACATTTTATCTCAACAGTATGACAATTAGTCAAAGTCAGTCGTGACACAAAACTGAAATTTAAATTTGTCTAAAGGTCATGTGAGCAGCAGAGAGTTCATTTGTTTACTTGTTTATTCAGCGAGTTTGTCAAGTGTTAAAATAAATACAATGTTGGCAACATCTGTTTAGGAAAGTGTTTGTCTTTCAGCGGTTATTGTTTCTATTTCCAATTAAATTTTTCTACTCATCTATTTATTTATTCTTGCAGCACTCTGGCTAGTTGGTCTTAGCTAATTACTGAAAGAGTAAACACATCCTGAAATGAGCCTGAAGTCACTATTGGCTTTTTAAAACTTAACTGTGAATGAGAACTGACTTTAGCCTTTTGAGTTTTTGAAGAGGACCGAAAACAGCCATCAGCTTTAGATAATTTAGTTAACTACCTCACGTGACACAGCAATTAGTTAATTGTTGGGAAAATAACTGAAAACATTGTTAATTCATAGATTTCTAACATTCAGAATGATCATTTTACAGCATAAATGTTTGTTAATTATGTTGAGAAACATAAACCTGACATTCAGTCTTCCAACTCCTTCCATTTGATGCTGCTAGTTAGTTGTATATAAATGTACTCGTTTACCAGTTTTGACCAGAATCCCGAAATGATATAAAGATGCAAAGAGAGCAGCAGTTCTTTGTTGCTACCTCGATACTTGCAGATGTTTGAATGGTTATTTGACAGACATTTTTATGAATTTACTGGGTAAAACTATGTGTCTTTTGCACTAAGCAATACAACTGAGCTGGAACAAGTTGGAGCTGCTTTTTCTCCCTGGTCTTATAACAACTAACAAGCAAAGGCTGAGCGCACCAATGGAAAAATTCAAAGGTAAACAGTCTCGTCTGTGCACCCAACAATGCTGCAAAATGTCACATACATTATTATGTGGCTTCAGCAGCGCGGCCGCCACTTTCAAGATGGAGCTAATATTTTCCCACATCGCTGCTGTAGGTTGGTGAAGATACATTTATATTATGTAATAAGCATAGAATAAGATGCCAAACAACATTCATAAAATCGATGATGATAGCAACAGAATGAAGTTGCATTTTATTTTGATATTTTGATGTTTGAAGTAGCTTATTAATACTTGTGTCCAGAGCAACATTTATTGTGTTCACTGATCGTTTTAAAAATAATCGCTGTGAGAAGCAGCTTCACCACCAGCAGATTACTGATGGTAGTTCACAGAGGAAGAAAATGAAGGTGCTGTAGCTCTGTATGTCTTTGTCTCATTTTTTCCACATCTGCAGACCAGTTTCACCTGAATGGACCTCTATCATTTTGACTTTCCCAGCTGAAATCTGGGAGGGAGAGGAAGAAGAAGATAAGGACGAAAGTATAACAAGACAGAAAGGAAAAACTGCAAAGCACAAAGTCAGAAAACAGAGAGAGCGAGAGAAAGACACACATCTCCAGTCACCCTCATCCAACCTCACGCCACGCGTGGATGGTGACTGGGCAGAGAGGGAAGCAGGAGGGAAAGAAAAGATGGGGGTAGGGGTAAAGGGGGGGTAGCTGGAGTCGGAAGTGTAAGGGATCGAGGGGAGTATGTCCCTTCGAGGCCAGCCCTCATCCCCTCTTCACCTCCATCCATAATTCAATAGCTCTGGCTTCCCCAGCCTCATCGACCCCCAGGGCACAGCTCCGCAGGGAGGTCACACCACGTAGAGGAGGAGGAGACAAAGACACCCCCACCACCGCTGCCGCCATCATCCCAAAGACCTCATACAACACAAATGTTTAAAAAAAAAAAATGCCAGAACTCAGCGCTGAGGCGCATCGCTAAGTTAAGTCAAACTGCAGGACAAAAATAAAGAATACGGTCTCACACCGGATGATCTTGTGCGCTCAACCAGAGGCGGCACATTCAATCACAGGATCCTCATGGGGTGAAGCAAAAACAGAGTGAAACTCACACCTATTGTGTGACTCCCATCGAGCCCAAAATTAATGGTAATGAGCTTCGCTTTGCGGCGTTTGACCACTGATAATCAAACTGATCTACAAGACACAGCCATACCTGCTTTGGGGGAAGGGGTGGGGTTGGGATTCCTCAAAGTCGAGGTAGACAAATGCACACAGGATGAATTGCTGGGAGCGCGAGTCAGCTGCCCCAGCGTCCATGTTTTATTATCACTATTTAACCTGCTGAATAAGAATCGATGCATCATTTGCTCTTGGATTTTGTGACACACATCCAGGTGACTCCATTTTTCCAGGTCTTTAAGGTTGGATCAAAACAAAATCATTCCAGAGGATTAGATGCTTTTTAAGAGGAGCAAGTCACAGTAAAGTCCTCACATAAAGTCTTGACCTCAAACTGATCTTTAAATGGGATTGCTTTTTTTTCTCCTCATTTTCAAATGGACCAAACCTCCTGGGACCAAACATTGGGTCTTAAAGATTTAACACAGTACCCCATTCCAACACGCAGCTCTTTCCAAATAACCAATAAAGCCTTTTTATACTCTGTCAATGGCAAAATCTTGAACATTCTCGAACTCAAATTAAGATTAAGATTCATTTTGGCTAAACAAAAAAAAAAAAAGACTGGAAATATAAAAAACTGGAATTTACTTGTGGCATATATTGGGATGTGAACCTCACTGACTGATGTAAAAGTATGTGTGTCCATCTTAACCACCATCCTGTGCAATTAGTCACGGAGCCAGAAGCTCCAAACCTGGATATCACAGAGAAATTGAAAGGGATATTAAAAATGTCTTATTGTTACACCATTTTCAGTTTATTTTTTATTTTTTCAGTCCAATTCGATCTTACCTATAGTGAAATTACCTTTCCAGAAAATAAAAGTAATTCTTCGTATAAAAATCATTAAAACGGAGTTAGTTAGCCTCTCACTCAGCCATGCTCACACACTCACTGTGGCTAACGTGTACGGCAGTGGCCTTCAAGTGTCCAGCATCTTGCCGAAGGACACTTGGACTCATTAGCAGAAGGAACTGGAGACTGAACCACCAACCCTGTTGATTAGTGAACCCACTTCACCTGCTGAGCCCCAGCCACCTTTGTGAGCGCCACAAGACTGAATCGTTGCAATAGTTTATTTTATGTTTTCTGATTGTAGCAGCACGGGGCATCCCATTTATATTGCAAAGACTGGCAAAGCAAAAACATATTGTCATTTTTGGCACCATTTCTTCTCCAAAAAAAAAAAAGGATTAGCAAAAAAGAACAAGGCAAGACAAAAGAAAAATATTTCTGACTTTGTGATTTTCTCATCTGATTTGAGAAGCTATTACAGCCATTGTCAAAGTGCGTGTCCGCGTGTGTGTGTGTGTGTGTGTGTGTGTGTGTGTGTGTGGAAATATGGGTTACTGAGGGATGAAAAAGAGCCACATAAACATTTAATACCTTAAGTAAAGCGGTGCAGGCCCTTTCATAGACTATGGAGACTGATGGGCCTCCACCACACTGTATTATATATAAATATGGATTTCTCCATGTGTCAATAACTTTGCATTATGAACACACACAACTGTGTGTTTCTTTGAAATGCAAGTGTTTTTAGTACATATGCCAACACTTTTTCTATCACTGTTTCGTATCTGAGATTAGGTGTGCCCTCTCCCTGTGCGAGTCAGTTGTGCATGTTTACAGGGGAACATGTGTGTCCCTCCTGTAGTTGCATGTGTGTGTTGTGTATCGGCGCGACGTCAATCTTGCTTCCGCTATGTGAATGTATATGAGTGTGTGCGCTCGCATATGACCGTGATTTCTAGGTGGAATTCATCCTCTTCTCCCTGGTGCGTGGATGAAAATTCAATTCATTATTAATAAAACTTCTTCTCTGTCTCTCAGAGCCTTCTTGTTGACCTTTCTGGAATGCTCTCCTGTTAAAAGCTCATGTTGCACTTCACTCTTCATTTTTTCATGAACTACATGTTTGTGATCAAGACTTGTAGCAAACACTCACAAAATCCACTTCGGCAAAACAAATTGCAGAGGTGTAGAGTAAGAGACCTCATGGGAGAACTTCACCGGGACACGTCAAAGGTAATTTCATGTTTATTTCGTAGTATATAAAATGTATATACAATTTAACTTAATCCAAATGGAAACTTGATCCAAGTGATATTAGAAATCTGTTCAATTGAGATAGACAAGAAATGCCACCAGTGAGAGAATGGGATGGTCACCGAAGTCCCCCAGTTCTTGACCCCTGCCCCACACACACAAGCAGAGCATTCTACGAACTATTTTAGATCAGCTAAAGAAGACAGGAGGTATACGTTTGTTCCACGTTTTCACAAGAGACTTTGTATTGCAACTCAACTCAGCATGACTGCATTTCTGCATATCAAACTGCCATGAAGAGTGTTGCACAAAATGTATATTACTGCAGAAAAGACTTTGCATACTAAATTTTTTACTTGTAAAATAGTGAAATCAGCAAAAAGGACTAGCAGGGGGAAAAAGACGTTAGGGTGAAGAAAGATGACACTAACGGAGAAGGGAAAGGGGATGGTAAAGAGATGATGAAGAAAAGCAAATGTACAAGAATCAGCTCGGACGGAGTGTGGAAGAAGCAGAAGGGGAAGATGAAAGTGTCAAGTGGATGAAAAGGAAACAAAAGAAAAGGTGAGAGGACATGGAGGAAAGAGGATGCAGTTGTGAAAGAGAGAGGAAAAGAAAGGAGAGGACGACAGAAGCATGGGAGGGCCGTTTGCAAAATCCATTGTGTCTCAAACTGGAATGGGAAGCTGGTCTTGTTTTGCTGCAGGGCACAAAGAGGGTTGAGAAACAGGAAGCCAGGGGGACCTGCCCATCCTCACGGACAGCTGGTGCCCTGCGATAGCTGTTCCCACTTTCCTGGTCGCAACATACAATAGTTCCCACCCTGATCCAGGCCACCTGGAAAACACTCGCTACGTGGACTTTAGATGGGCTTTGAAATGACATCACAAATCTGCAGAAAACACAAATAAGATCATGCTGTAGGAGACGTGGTGAGCTTGCCAATAGGCCCACTTCCTTCTATCTAAGAAATATAATTTTCCAGTGATTAAAACTGTTCCAATTAAAAAAATACGAAAAAAAAAAAAAAACACTCCCCATTTTCATCCTCAGGTCCCTCAGCTCTATATTGCACTTCACCAGGAGGAAGAATTGACAAGGTTTCTGCTGCACAACTGCTCATCTGCTCTTGTGAAATACAATGAGCAGTTACTGAGTGACCCATTCTGACCGGCATGGTATCCACAGTCCACACACTGGTGTCGCACACTCACACACAAAGTAGCCCAGCTACACACCTCCCTCAACCAAAATATCTGCTAATGAGCAGATTGATGCTGAAAGTACTTTAAAATTTAGCTGCAAAGTGTGACTATGTTGATAAAGGAAATGTGTAATCCAAAACAAAAGAGCAAGCAGAACAAGCGCAACATTTTTTTTTAAGACAATGCAGCTTGTCAAATAAATGGTACACTTCCTGTTTCACACTGAGCATTTTTTTTTTTTTTGTAAGAAAGTGCACTTCAGATTACAGATTTTAACAAATGGTAATGGCAACAAAATGGTAAAATACAGCACTCACAATATTAGCATATACTCCCTAAAAAAATGCATTTGGTTAATTGAGTGTGATATCACTGAAAGGCTGGTTCGGCACATGCAGTGTCAGTTGGGCATCGGACATATTAAGATGGGGCTGAATTAAAAAAAAAAAAAAAAAGAGCATTTCTAATTATATTTCATGTTCATTCTGTTGGTTGCCACCATTGTTTATTTTGCTTTGTTGTTGTCTTTTTGTGGAGCCAATTTGTTTGTACTTCTGAACTCTGAGAAGTATTGTAAAGAAAAAGTTTTAGCCATTAGTCACGTATTGTTAAAAAAGAAAAAGTCCAGAACACTTAATAGGACATTTTTTTATGGTAAATTATGGGCCCTCCTGCCAGCGGCTAGACATCATAGCTCACTGCCTCACTGTCATGCCCATAATCCCAATAAAGAAAGGTCCTCTCAGATATTACTGCTATAGAAACTAGGTCGGATCCACATCTATTTCAGATAAATGTAGAAGTGAGGAAACTTAATGTCGCACTTTGTAAAATAATTTAGTTAGTAGTCTTATTCCCTCGTTTAATTCTATAAAGGTAAACAAACTCTGCTTCTATTGCTTAAATATATTCTTTTAGTTTTTATTTGTCCTTCACATCCTTTGTTGTCTCTAGTTTGTTATCAATCAATAAAACAAAACAAAAAAAAAAAACAAACAGACTTAGTTCAAGTAAAGTAATGGCACACATGCAGCAGCAGCAACAAAAAAAACTAATGGCACACAATAGTATTTTTAAGCATAGAGACGTCTGTGTTGTTGTTAAAAATGAATAGCTCCTAATGTGCTTTACTTTCATGCCAGCAGGCTTTTTGTGCAAGAGTAGGCGTCAATTATTATAGATATTGGATATTGTTTTAGAACAAAAAAAGCTACGATTCCCGGCAGCCTCAGAAGAACCACATTACGTTTTAAAGGGCCTATCTCTTTCTTCTATGGTCAAACAATGCAACAAAACCACTACTCACGTGTGCTGCTGTCTCAGATAAAATGTTCACTGTGCAAACACCCACGGATTCACACATACTGCACGAGGGGGGGAAAAAAAAAAAAAAGATGTTGGGAGAACAACAGAAATCCAACTGGATTCACATCAATTTCAGTATCTATAACTGACTTGCGTGATTGCAGAGGGTTGATCAGAAGAGAATAACAAATTTAGAGCTTCACTCCAGCATCATCCTTTATTTGTCTCGTGCTCACGAGTTCACTTTGACGGCGATTCCTACTTCATTTCAACTGCGTCGTTTTTTTTGTTGTTTTTTTTTTTTCTGTCATTCTGTTAATTCAAGGCTAAAAAAGCTTCATTATATCAGGGTGCAGCAGAGAGTCAGAGCTGTATTTGTTGCTGATCTGTTTTCATAAAAGCATGGATGAGGGGAAGTGGCTCATTTAAATATTTATTATCATAAAATGTTTAATATAGTGTACAAGAATAAAACAAATAAATAAGCTAAATAAAATAGATGCATAATGTATGATGGATGCACTTAAAATATATGATTGAGATAAGTATGTTTGTGCAGCATGTAGCAGAACAATGGTGTATTTTAATAGTTTTGCTAATGAATCGTGCGATGACCAAAGATAGATATGACAAAAATAGGTCCTTTCCTCTTTGCCTCGGAAACATCAACACGACCTGATGGGAAGTTGGCAGCTACATGGAGACAAGGTGTTACTGCCTCCTGTCATGACTGTTTCAAATAATTGGTGCGTCCATCCGCCTCACTCAAAAATCACGATGACACTACGCGAGATTGATGAATCATCTTCAGCCCAAGGAAACTTGCATCCTTGATGAAATAACATTGTTTTGACAATGCGGAGTAGTCGCCACCACCATGTTCACCCAACTCAACTCTAACTCAGACTGGTGGCATTCGATCTGATTGGTTGCACAAACCACACACAGAGAGGTGAGAAGGGGCCAATTGCAGAGGCAACGATAACAGGCTTATCGCAGAGCGGGAAATAGACAGAAATAGTAAATAGCCTCTTTCTGTTGTGGTGCTGACTAAACAATCAACTGGCTCACGTCAATGTCTTAATTTCCATCAGCCTCACATGGCAGTTACACAGTGTATAAAATAACCAGAAAACACAGGCTGCAATTGAAATGGATTCCTTTAGTGTTTATGTCTTTCGTAACGTTTAATTTGTAGTTTTTGTTTTGATGGATGAATTTCGGCTACGTTCTTGATCACAAGAGCTGCAGACAGATGGCCGGAAAAACAGAGAATCGGCATCAGTTATGACGGAGGGCAGTCGTAGAAGAACATGAAAGTTTGACCGTCCAAGCCACTTTACAATTTCAGTGACGGGGGGCAAAGTGACATCAGTGAGGAAAAAGTTCCAACTTTTAAAGTTTATCTGCAGCTAATGTGAAGTCTGAACAGATTGAGAGTCAAATTAATTGAATATTCTTTTAAAGCTGCTAATAAATGCTCTCTTTGTGTGACAGCATTCAGTTTTGAGCTTCATGATTAACAACAATGAACAATGCAAAACTAAAACATAATAGAACTACAAGAAAAAGCTGCTTTGCTTTCGTTCCATTCTCACCTTAATATTCAGTCAAATTAACTTCAGTTCAAGTTCAGTTTTCCTCTTCTGCTCTGGTTAAACCACTCACTTTGTGCTCTTGTATTTGCTTTACTGTGTGCTCAGTTATATGTATGTCTTCAAATACCACTAACTAACTAAACTTGCCATCTCTAATCCAAGAAATAAGCATTAACGTTGCAGCACTGACATCAGTCCACCATCTTCTTTGCATCATTTGCTACTGAAAGCAACATAAACATAAATACATAATCCATCATTACTGAATCTGCTCTTTATTCTTTTTTAGTTTTCTGATTTATTTTTTGTTTGCATTTAAAGAATAACACATTCATTACATAGCGAGATAATTGTACCGGCATTTCTTTGCTTTTAACAAAAACATCTGTAAGGGCAACCCTATTTTCCCTGCAGGATGGGGCTGCCAGGATTTTGAAAGAAAGTATTGCTGCAAGTGGAAGTGTTCAGAATCTCTGCAGGAGCAGACAGGAGTGGGATCGTGGAGCTGCAGGAGCAGACAGTAATGGTCGGAAATCCGACCAAGCAGGCAGGCAGTGGTTTGAAAGAAGAAGAAGAAGAAGAAGAAGAAGAAGAAGAAAAAAAAAAGAGGTCCTCTAGGTCAAAACTTTCTGAGACAGAAACAGACAGAGACTTTTTATGTGTTACCAAAGAATGAAATGAGAACCTCAGACTTTAACGCAGCCACATCACAACCTGCTCTCTGTGGACTTCACAAAGCTGCTCTTCACAACATACCTGTCACTCAGATATGACCGGAAAGTTGCATATCAAAAGGTTAGAAACACAAAATATTAATCATCAAGCAAGACCAAAATGTAGTTTACTTTAATAAACTCAGGTATTAGCACGTTGCTAAGCAATCTTAACCTTTGCATTTCATCCATGAAAGACCTTACTACTTGAACAGAGGTTCAATTTTTGACTCTCTAAATTTAAGTTATCAGTCAAATCACCACACTACGATAATATAATAATTAATTACTTAATCACTGAAGTCATTTGTCAAGGTGAAATGCCAAACCTAACTTATTGCCTCTCAAGCTTCAGTATGTTTCAATTTTACATCATTGTAAATTAAATGTTTGGGCATTTTGGCCAAAACAAATCAAAACAAGTCAAAAAAGCATTTTGGAGTCATAACATTTGGCTCTGGAAAGTTGAGCTGAGCATTTTTGTTAACATTAAAAAATAAAATGAACGAAAAAAATAAAGCAGCAGTTGCTGCCCAAGGCGAAAGCAATCATGACGGAGAAGAGAAGCCCATCTCTCTAATAGATGTTTTTCTATTCAGATATTGCAGGGGACTAATTATTATTTTTTTAACCTGCTCATTTCTTCATCCTCAGTGCTTTCCTTAGCACTCAATGTTTGTCCCTTAAAAAGGCAAGCTGGCATTAAATTTTATTTCCAACTCTCCGATTTCCCCCCTTCATCACTCCCCATTTGTTCAGTTAATTGACTAGAAGGTTGATTAGCACATTGTCAGCTGAGAGAAGTATCATAAAAAAAATAATGCCACCAGCACAGTTTACAATAGATGGCAGTGTCGAACTATCTAGGAACAGAATGCACAGAGAAATGTTAAGGCGACATATTTTGGTTTAAATCTGTAATTGCGCTCTCCCCTCTCTTTTTCCCTCGGTTTCTCTTTGTGGCCAATCCAGCGCTGTGGTTCCTAGCCTCAGCTCGGCTGTCAATCAGGAGCAGCCTACATCTCAGCGCTGCAGCTGAACCAGGGCCGCATCATCCTGCCTGCCAATCACCGCTCCACACCTTCAAACCATCCTATCCATCTCTCTGTAAAGCAGCTTCGCACGCAGCCCCTCGCCCTCGCCGCTCAGTCACCCATTCCTCTCCCCTCCCCTCCTCCTTTCAAAACAACCCCCTCCGTAGAAGCGTTGAGATACCCCTTTAACTCTCAGCCCAACATGCGCACACATTCACACGCAAACACTGCTCGTCTGCCGAACAGAGCCAACAGACTTGCTGGAAAGATACCGAGGCGCAGACGCACAAACCGACACGCTGTCCTACGCTGCAACACTCCCGTGCCTTCATTTAAAACTCCACCTCACCTTCTCTTCATCCCACCACCCGATTCAATAATGCAGCCCCCCCACCAACAAGCCCTTCCAAACCCTGCGTTGTCAATCTTTTATTCAACAGAAGGGAGTCAGATCAGAGCAGCAGACTTATCTTTCCATCTCAAACTTCCATTCAGTTTCTTTCACACAGATACTGTATGAACTCAGTATTGTATCAGGGTTATTATAGTTAATGAAAACTGGGACTAAAGCTAGAAGCGAAAAAAGCTGAAATTTCTGAAAATGGAAATGAAATAACAACTAACTAAAATGAAATAGAATTGCAGGTAAAATCAGCTTTGTTTTTGTTTTGTTTTATCCCCTCAAATTCTACAGTACAGTGTCGTGTTCAGTTTGACAACGAGCTACTTCCAGAAGGTGGCAGCGTAGCGGATGCCAACTGCAGAATAATGCACCTGAAGGTGCTTGATGCATGATCTAGAAATGGCTAAAGTCATAGGCAGTAAAATGTTACAGTCCAATATGGGAAAATATTTTAACTAGGACGTAGCCAAAAGTGTCATAAAGAAGAGCGATGAAAAATCCCACTAACATCCAAAGTCCACCTTAGAAGATCTCTCAGAGAAGCACAAGAAAAGTTCCAGGAGTTGCGGGAGCAGGAGAACGTGAGCTCACAGTCAGACAGCGCTGCAACATCAAGACATCAACAAGCACAAGGTAACGCGAAGGTAAGGTGCTCCTTCACAGGAGCGTCACAAGCGAGAGCAAGCAGTCGTACAAATGTTCATAGATGCTGTGCTTTCCGCAAGACTGTGCGACAATACTTCATTGAAACAGTTCTGCCGATTCCTGGAGCACAATTTTGTCATGTAACCTTTCATCCTTTTCGTTTTCTGTGACTCAAAGCTCTCCTTCTAATACCTGAAAGACTAAAACTAAACAAAAACTAAAACTAGCCACGTCCTCATAATGAAAATAAAACTAAATCACTTGTTAAAGTAAAACCAAAAGGAATAATAATAATAAAAAATTATAGTAATTGAAAAACTAATGAAAATTTTAAACGTATAATAACTCTGCACTGTATGAAGTAAACATCAAACTGATTGCAATGTATTTATCACTTGGGTGAGACTTGAGTGGCCGTGACTCAGACTGGCCATTAACATCATTATTAAATCAACAACATAATGATGACTATAAGCATTGGCTGAAGCTGGAAATAAACTTTATGACATGGCTTTGTTGGCCAGTGAGGGCCATTAGGTTTATCATATTTTGGAGCTGGGGACTTGTAATTAAATAAAATAAAACTGCCATTTTTTTTTTTTTTTTATCCTTTTTTTTTCGGGGGGTCATTTCCACGAATGAATAATTCTCAGGCTTTATGCAGAACTTAAGCCTTTTATTTCACCTTACAGCGCTTTTACTGTACAGTTCAATCCGACTCCTCTCGCTGACTTTTTTTCCCGGCAGTGGTAAGCAGCTGTTTTCACTAAGCTCTGATAAACCCACTGTATCTGACCTGGACAGCAGAGCCAGAGCAAGAGTCAGAAAACAGCCAAAAATAGCTAAAAGGAGATTTAACATTAGACTTCATTTGCCTTGGTTGGCCCGAAGCATGACTCCAGAGGTTCGGTAATGGTCCTGTGTTTGCTGGATGTATGAAGAGACAATCACCGCTAACACATTAGCCAAAAGAACTTTCGACAGGACTAATACAGCAGGTCTCTGTCTCCGTTTCTCCGCCCTGGTGGCCGTAAATTGATGTATGTAGTTTTAATAACGCTCTTACAAAAAAAAAAAAAAAAGAGGAAATACCCTTTTGGAATGCACTCACCCAACTGAGGGCAAAGATGACACATTTTCCTGTGCTCAACCACTTTAAATTTGAATAAAGAGCATATCATTTCTGCAAAAAGTAGATGGATGCCTAATAGCAACCTTACTATTTTTCTTTTGGGTCTGCTACACTGCAATCGGATGCCAAATACACATCTGCGGTCGCTGTCATTCAGTTCTATGCCTTTTGTGTGGTACAAAACCGAATCAATAGGCTGACTAAAGTGATTAATGCCTTTCAAAAGACGCTTTAATAAATGGGAGTATGTATAATGAGCTGGTCATTACTGCAGAGTAAACTACTGATACCAAACAGCACCGTGTGACTTTTTCTAAATAAAAGACTGAAGCATAAATTAAGCTGGTGGTTTAAAGTGTTCTCTGTGTCATTGCACTAAAATCTGCTGAAGAATTGTTGTATTATGAGTTTCTCCTAATACAATGACACTAATCTATGACAAGTCAAAACTGCCTATTCAGAGATCTTCAGTTGCACCAATGGCATATGATAAGACTCAACATCACGAGGCTTTCAGATGGACACGGTGCATTTATTGATCAGAAATTCCTTACTTTTAAGTCCCAGCACCGAGCAAGCTTCTTGTTAAGCTTTCTCCAAGGCAGAGGAAGTTCAGTTTCATTCCTTCATTTCTCCTGTTTTCTTCCTCCTCATTATGTCCTCATGCTTGCTTAAAGATTATTAGCTGTGGTCATTTTATTGCTGCAATTATTGCGCTTTGCAATGCAAGAATAACTAGATGAATTGTAAATGTGTTGTGAATCATTTTCACAGTTTGCCCTGAACCAGTCCACTAAACATGCAGAGTTCTCCCTCTCTTGTTTGAACTACTTCTAAAATGAGCCTTGCTCTTTGATTGCATCATGGAGTGCAGCTTTCATCAGATGCCTCATAGATTGCAGAGCCAGACAAGGTACTGGGGCGAATGTTAAGGCCATGGCAATTGGGCGTATAATTAGACAGAGTTTCTGAAAATTCGCTGTAGAAAAATATAATTGGCCTGCACTGATGGAGGAATTGTTTTACGTGCATATAGCCGTAGACAAGTAAGCAGTGAGACACTCCTGCTCCACAGATGAAACACGATCCCAACAAGTGCAGATTAAAAATATTAACTTTTATCAAGCAATATAATGTAATGGCACCACAAGGCTTTAATAAGTTTAATTTCTAACGCTATAAAATATTATGACATATTTGAGACTCCAAATTCTCATACCTCACATTTATTCCTTTTCACATCTCTCCAAGAGCATGGCAAGAAAAAAAAAACAAAAATAAAAACATAAATATATATATATATAATGCAATCTGTCTGCACAAGCTGCTTGTGCTGTTTTCTGATATGGTTATTGTTACTGATGAATATAGATTACAATTAGACACAATCGACTATCTGGCAAAGTTTGTGTTTCATTAGTGACACAGGGGTGGGGAATCAGACAGATGGCAGGCACATGCTGGACTGTTAAATCATGGAAACTGTTTTCTATCTTAGTCTATAGTTGGTTAGTAGAGCAGTAAGATGACTTGATAAAACTTTTTCTTCGCCAGAGCAGCCAATGAAAAAGTATCAGGTAATTATCTTTATGATTATCCGCTGGGCCGTTTAATTACTTCAAATCAATGAAAGAACCGTTCACTGAAATGTCAGTGAGAAGTGCACAAAACAGTTTCCAGAAACCGAGGTGGCATCTTTAAAGTGCCTGTTGATTTCTGGCAGCAGTCTAATATCGGATGTTGTTGAGCTCATAATGAAATAAAAGAGGAAACATTTCAACATTTAAATAGCTGGAATAATTTATCTATGAACCACAAGCACAGCCCGGTGAGGATGAGGAAGAAATCTATCTGATGTGTATTAGCATTATTTAATTGTTTATTCTAACATATTTTTAATAAAGCTTTGTGAAAAGCCTGAAAAAAAATCAAATTTGTAACTATTATTATTAATAACTCTTTAATAAATAATCAATTTTAAGTCAGTTGACGAAGCAATCGATAGTTTCAGCTCAAGTTAAAGTTAAAAAGAAGTGATGAGAAGTGATTTCAGAATAAAAATTGACAGACAGAGGAAGAGAGTGCTCATAAACGCATTAGTGTTCATCCCTTAACAATTAACACACAGGCATTTCCAATATGATCTATTTCCTCTGAGAAGCAACACTGAACATCAGCGGGAGAGGAGTTACAAAACGCCTATACACAGGTCCGCGCAATAATAATAATAATAATGATAATAATAATAATAATGATACTAATCATTTAAAAAAGATTAGGTAAATTATCTTCCCTAATTTTTGTTTTGTTGAAGGTTATGATCTTAAAGCATCTCAAAATGCAGTGAAAAGACTGTGTCTCAGTGATTACCGTATTAGGTACCGAACAACTCGATCACGACTGCAGATCTTATAAAAAGATCTGTACCTTTACACATTATACAGAAAGTGAGTCAGTCAAGTAACACTTACATTTTAATTACATGTTAGATAAACAATATGTAACCAATTAAACCAATATGAGTTAGACTGTTAGACTTGACAAATGTCAGACACTGTGGAGCCCAAATAAACAAATCAGAATTTCACTTCCAAATTCTATAATGCTGAGGGGTCAATTAACTGTGAAAAAATGTTGTCCTGTACTTCATAACTGTCCGGCAAGACTTTCTTCTGATGCAAAATTGCTATGACCTTTTGTTTTCTTATAACTCTACTGACACACACACACAGTCCTCTTAACCAGCGCTGACCACTCTCCACTTCCTACACCCTCACATGTCCACTGGTCAGTGCCGCTCTGACCTGTACAACCATGCGTGCATATATCTGCGCTTTTCACAAGGCAGGAAGCAAAAATTACTTCAGAGTAGTTCCCAGTCTGTCCCATTTCCATTTTATATTTTAAACAGATAGTCGATGCTCTTGTACAGTGACTAACAATGAGGACAACAGCAGAATAAGCTTAAATTTCTCTACTGCCAACAGTGAAATAAAAAAATGTAGAAAAAAAAACAAAAACAAAAAAACAAAGGATGCGAGAGTCCAGAGTTGCCTGATAACAGGACAGAAATTCCTGTGCCACAAGAATGATTCAGTATAATAGAAAAAGGTGAAGAAATAAGCTCCAGGGAGAAAAGGTAGAGAGATTCTTGTTGTTTTTAGCCTAAATGAAAAGCTTTCACATATTCTAATGCCGTCTCACACTGGAGATACTCGCTGAGTCTCACATTTTATTATATTTACATTTACATGCATTATTTTTTATTCCATAACCACATTCTACAGTAACAGTGAAAACGTCCCCGGCCGTTTACATCCATCCATATTTTTTATGTTATTTGTAGTGTATGTTTGCTCAGTATCATGAACACACAGACTTTATTATCCACGTTTGCCTTACTTCCCATCTTCACTTTTAAAAAAATAAATCTTTTCAGTGTATATCAGATCTAAACTCAAATCACACAAAACACGAAATATGCGCAAGGTTTAAACATTTCTCTGATATGCCGTCATGAAATTAGACAGTGACTGTGTGCCATAATTTTGTTTGTTTTGTTTTTTGTTTTTTTGTTAGGAAATGTACTGTAAGATTTCCCACAAAGAAAACATAAAAACCTACCAGAACTTATGAGATGCTATTTTTAAAGATGAAGCAAGCATGGGACATTATCTGCAGTCGACTTTGTGGTATTTTTTTGTGTTTATTTGTTAATTCAGTTAACCAAAATGAAGTCTTTGCTGGAAAACGTGTAAGTAGCCTTAGGTGAGACAATGAAATCCGTTTCCTTCTGAATTATTGTGAATTGTTCAGTAACTGCAGCTAAAATTACCAGCAGTGCTGAACAGTGACCAAAAACAGCCAATTAAACCCAAATCCTAATTAGTATTTCTATTTGGTAAATTGTGCTTTCTATATATAAAACAGCCAATGCAAAGCCTGGAAAGATACCATCATCTTCATCAATCTTAGTTTTCCTGTTTGAGCCGAATCTGTTCCTGAGGACATATGAAGGTGGTGCATTTCTCCTGTGTTTGTGTTTGCGTGTGTGCACATGTGTCCGCATGTGTGTAACTTTGACATCTGAATGTGTATCCAGGAAGGCTTGCAACTGATGGTGAGTCATCATCGCCATGGTGTTAAGCCTCCCGTTCCCGGGGGAACAGGGTTACCGTCTCTACACCACTGAGGATTTTTATTTTTACATTTGAAAAGCAAACCTGGGCTCGGCTCACAACAATCCTCCAGTCCCCCTCTCTTCCTCCTCCATGATGGAGCTGAATCACACACACTGACACACACAAACAGCAGACACGACACACATCTGCTCATTTCAGAACGCCTCCCCCTTATCTCTGTCTGTGTGATATTCAATATGTTTCAGATATCAAAACATGAACCTATGCAGATGAGACGAAGGGGACAATATCAGAAACTCAATAACAGCCACTGCTGTCATTTGCTGCTGAGGACCACATACTGTAACTGCACTGAGGGTGCAGAGTTCAAAGTGCACACAATCAGGTCCTGAGAACATTTCTTCTCAGATTCTTCACACTGTTTCTTTTTTTAAAAACCCAACACCAAAAATGAGCACCAAAGCTGTGAAAAGAAAAAAAAAAAAAATCCGCTTGGAACATTTAACATGTCTTATTTTTACAGACAAGATCAGAAACGATCTTGTCTGTACATTGATGGTTGTAGGTCAAGAAAAGGCTAATTCTCACAAATTTTGGATCTTGGATCTAGCCCTAAAAATATTTTTAGGGCTAGCAAAGATATGAGGTAGAAATCCCTCACAAAATCAGTGTTTTGTGAAGTGTCTAAATACAGATATTTCCAATAATTGACCTTTAAAAGCACACGCCACATGAGGCGTATCAGCAACAGTTTCAACAACGAAAGAAAACTTTTGTGAGAAGATGAAGGAGAGCCCAGTCTCCTCGCTGACAGAGATTCAGTAGAGTCGAATGCAAAACCAATAAAACACAGAAGCAAAGTAGAAATACCAAAGAGGCTAATACACGGATAAAACATTACGGTAAGCTTGTCCTTCCGAGCCAATGATACACTCACAAAGACTTTTTAGGTCGGCTTTCCCTTCTAGAAAGACATGTTATCAACAGGTTGCTGGTTTCAGCCCACCTTCAGATAACTGCACAGGAAAAATTACAGCATTTCATCTAAAATAAAGGGAATAATAATTTGCGTTAAACATTTGAGTTTTCAAAACAAAGTCAAGAGTCTGAAAAGGGCAGTCGCTGTTTCTAGCAGTTTTTAGATTGTGGAGATGAACCGAAAGTATTCATTATGAGCTCAAGGACCATGTCCATGATGGCGCTTTATTACCTTTATAGAGCACAATGATTTTGTGCCATTTTATTTTTGGTGCCTGAATTTTTTACTGTGAAATTCATACACTGTATATTGGAGGAAACAGAAATTATAAAATTCATGTTGTGGCATGTACCGTAGTTTCTGCTGACGAGCAGAAAACACAAAAACAAAACAATCTTATTTTACAGATTCTATAAACAGTCATTAAATCGCTGAAATTGAAACTGAAACATAACTATAATTGAAAATGTTCAAATAAGTGATGGCATTTGTGGAGAGCAAAGTTGTACAAATAAACGCATATCAGCAACATACACTGTAAAATACCACAGAAGATATTCTGGTGAAACGTACATACAAAATTATAATCATTTTGAGCCACACTAATGGCTTTCAAACAGATAAATGATTAATGAACATAACAAAACGGGGAGAAGTCTTACTGTATCTCTTTGGTCCATCTTCGAGGCAGAACGAGAGCGTAAGAGTGGCGTCCTCCTCAAAAAACTCTGTAGCGAAGGCGTCCCACCACAAACTGTCACTTTCCTTTGAGAGAGCAAATAGAAACAAATGTCTTTAACACAGGAAGACAGAGGCAGGACTTTTCTCTTTCTAAAAACACTGCTATTTCCCCTTTGAAGAAGAAAAAGCTTAGACTCGTCAGGATCTCTAAAATATGCAGTGTGTAAAAGCATGTCACTTCAGTTACCCTCCAGGTCTCTGAAAGGACCCTGCGTTGTTTTAGTTTGATATGAAACTATATATATTTTCTTCTATTATTAAATAACGCAGTGAATTTCCTTTATCCAGGCACCTGGTTTTTGTGTTGTTACTTTTTCTTTTTTTTTCTTTTTTTTTTTTACATAAATTCAATGCTGATCCATCTTGATAACACCAAGATATTGTGTCTATGCAGGCTTTTGTATGAGACAAGATAAAACCGAACATTGTTTTTTGATATAAGTCAGCAGTGCAGAGCAAGTATTCCTTTTATTGTAGATTGGTTTGTTTGTTCCTCTTCATTAAAATGAATTTCATGAGCTTAATTTAAATCACAGCGCTTACATTTGAGTTTACAAAGTGTTTCAACGATCACGTACGGACAATGAAAGAGTGCAAAGCAGTCTATGTTTAAAAGAAATTATGACAGGGCCATTAAAAGACATCACAGAGTGGAAGGATAAGAACAAAGGGCTAACAGCTACGAAAATAAATAATGAGCATATGAAAATGACTCTATAAATCAGGTTTTAAAAAGTGATCTCAGAGAGATTGCTGGCTGCTGGCCTAAAAGCTTCCAATGCAGGTTGATGTAAAGGCAAAGCCCGGTAACACCCTTTTCTTTGGGAGAGCCCGGCCTGAGGCTCCTAAAAGTCTGAAATACAAACTGGAGTCCCACTGCTTTGCTCTTCGCTGGCACTTTGACTTTTTAAAGGTAATGATACCTTAACGCTATGATCATCATCAGCATCATTACCATCATTATTTTTATTATTTGCCATTGTAGAGCTGGTATGTGATTTGCCATTTTATACTTAGTTCACGTCAAGGGTCACTCAAATCACCATCAAACACATTTAAGCAATTCACCGAAACTAGCAGTCCGAGACGAACTGCTGTTAGTTGCCAAAAAGTAACATTAAAAGTAGAAATAATGTGAATAGTGAACAGTGAACAGTTTTAACAGTAATACGGACAAAATAAATCACTCTAATCTTCTAGTTGTAATATAATAGTACAAGTAGATTGCTTTAACGAGCGGTTGAAATGAATAACTAATGATATTTGTGCCATTGGTACAAATGGTCTTGGTTGTCACACCAGCAGCAGGCTATCAGTAGCAGCTACCGTATAATGGCAAGAACCAAAATAGTAATTTTTTTTATCATTTTCAGTAGTCAGAGTGATATTAGTTGTTACACTAGTTGCAGGCCATCAGCAGATTTGATAAACAACGACTCTGTGAGGACAGACGTTCATTTAAATCCCTCTGCCCTGAAATGACTCCTTTAACAGCTGTTCACTTGCCCCTCTTACCCCACCTCGGCCTGCCCCCTCCACCTAACAACGCTCGACTGATGCTAATTTCCTCTGACACGTTATGACATATCGCTGCGTTTCATTCTGCGCCGGGCTGAGGGATGGCAAGCACTTCCCAGATGTTGACAATTAGAACTGTCACCATCGAGCAGTGTCAAGTCCAATAAGCAGCAACTAGGGCACCCTGCAGGTCAACGTGTCTGATACGAGCAGTAGATGTGGAGAGGAGGACCTGGACCTGGTCCTCCAGCCAGCTGGTCAATCGATAAGTGATCATGAGTTAGTGAGGAGGTCCTTTGGAGGGCCAACAATCAGCTGAACGATGGACTACAGTCTGAGTCGAGATGATTTTTTTTATATATATATATATACTCTCTGCACTTCTCTCTTTTCGAAGATATTGTAGAAGACTACAGGTTCGTCTCTTGTGGAAAGACGAAAGTGAGGTTGAATGGAGAGTGCAGCTTTTCGCATTTCCATTTTACATATCTATTCTAAAACTCTGCCAAGAAGAACCAGATTTTATGCGGCATGCTGTCCGTCTCTGTCAGAAAATATTAATAATAAGTAATTGTCATTATTTTTATCAAAAGGAACAACAAATTTGTTCAAATAAATATCAAACTGGTACTACAAGTATTTTCTTTTTCCAAGGCGTGCTGCAATTGTCAGTTGATTAATTGATTAGCTAATTATAAACATTTTTAATAAGGCCTTTTTTGAGCAACAACACACAAAAATCAGTTTTCAGCATTAGATAGAAGATTTTTTTCCTTTATTGTAACTAGTTTTGATTTCGAAAGACGAAACAAAACATCTAAATACGCGACCTTGAACTCTGAGGGACTGGCACTGGACTTTATCTCAATTTTCTTACATTTAAGAGACCAAATGATACATTGACTGAGAAAATAACTAGCGGATTAACTGATAACAGCAAAATAAGTCTGATTATCTTTTTGAGTGATCATATAATTACTTTTGTAACGTATCTAAAAATAGCAATCACAGTTCCTCACTGAAGATGACATCCACAAATTGCATGCTTTGTCCAACCAAGTGTCCAGCTGTATTACTGCCCTGTGTAACATTTCATGTACAATTATAAATAAAATAGCTGTGACTGAAATAAAACTTAAAAGAAACGCTTTCATCAAAGTTTCGTAAAAAGTGAAGATGTAACACAGATGGTATGGTTTTCGATGTTAACCACAGATTTTAACCAAGAAAATGACCAACTGTGTCAGAAAAACACTGAATTGTGTTTACATCATTCAACCCAGTTCGTATGTTTACATGCCAGAACAGGGCTAAAACACATCACTCAGCCTGACTGCAAAATGAAGTGTTATGTGAATACATGCCGAGGTGCCCTCTGTGTGTGTATCATCTGTGGGATATGTGAATTGAAATGTATGCATGTGTCTGTGTGTTTTACACATTCATGCCAGACATGAGGAGAATGGGCTGCCAGCGTCGGTGGCAGTCCAGCACGGAAACAGTCTTCGCTTGAAAATCTCTATTTCAAACAGAAATATGGCAGTCAAGCACACACTACTGACCAGCTATCCGCTGGGAATGAATTGCATAAACTAGCGTGTCGTGTGTGTTTGACTGACTTTGTCATACTGCGAGAATCAGCAGGTGTGAACAGCCAGCATGCGTGCGGTGTCTGTTTCGCGTGAATATATCTATTTCAGAAAGACGGAGACAAGTGACACGCCAGGACAAAACAGCAAGAGAGAGGAAGACACTGACTTTGGCGCTACTCAGCATTCAGATTCAGTTCAAGTCATAATCCAGTAGCATTCAGGGCAGGGACTCTGGGGATTGACAGTGGAGTGAAGAGTGAACAAGACACTCCACACACCCACACACACACACACACACACACACACACACACACACACAGCAGCTCTCAACAATCTTATTGTGTAACCTCTTCTACACAATTTCTATACAACTATTTTTGATGGAACAAAAAGAAAACAGTTCTTGTGACAAAGAGAGCTCCATTAATTAGCTCCATAATCAATCGATCAATGGAAAATGAATTGGCGACTAATTTGATAATCAACTCAACTAAAAACGCTTCAGATGAGACAATTTCATCCTTTTCTCTATCGTATATTAATTTTGGGTTTTGGATCAAACAAGAGATCTGAATACGTTTCTTGGCAGAGGTTTCACTATATTCTTTCACATGAAACACCAAAATAATGTATTGTCAGACTGAAAGATGTTTCTTGTAGAAACTTGAAAAAATAAAAAAATAAATAAAATTAAATTAAATTCCAGATTAACATTAGACTATCTATGTGACTTTGAGCGTGTGCTCTCATCTGGAAGAACTAAAGATGGATTAAACTATTTTATACATCAACAATACAAAGCAATAGTACTGACAAACAAAAACTTGGTGAGACAACAACCATCAGTAGTCATACTCCTCTTGATCATTTTTCTAACTTCTCGATGCCATCAAGATGTTTCATATTTCACATCAAGCCCGAAACCAGCCGTGCACTAGAAAACGTACTATAAAACGTTATTCAAAGAGGGTTTACCGAAGAAGAGCATGCATTTGAAGCACGGTCACTGTATAGAAGCAGAAAGGTCCACTTTGACTTTGAAAACAAACAAATAAAAAAAAAATATTTTGTTAAATTGTCAAATATTATTTGAAGATTAAATGCCTATTCCAGTCTTCAAGTAGCAAACAACTGTAAACACTAGAACTGGTTTCATTAACCAAACTAAAATAACTTTTTTTTTTTTAGTTAATTTACAAATTAATAGTGAGGTCTATTAAAAATCTTGAGTATAGTTAAGCTCACTTCCAGTATAAGTGACTTTAAGAGTTAATCATTTATTAAAATTAGTGGTAGTCTCAGTTAACTAATGAATTCACTTCCTCTCTAAGACGGGTTAAAAATAAATCACAACTAAATGAAACTGACTGTGGTACTTTAACAGCCACATAAAGTGTTTTTTTATTATTATTTTCAGCTGATCTCATAAGACTGGGTGATAATAATTTTTAGAAAAGCTTATTTAAGCGCAGAAAAGTGAATTATCTCAGAGGGACAAACGGCTGTTAGCTGACTCACAAACGACAACTTTGAAACACATTAAAACACAATAAAGGATGAAAATACAAATAAACACCAAAGAGGAAATACAGACCAACCTTTCGCTGTCATCAGTCAGGAGACAAACAAGCAAGCAAACAAACAAAGCTTCAATTTTATCGCAAAAAAACGTTTTTTGTTGTTGTTGTTTTGTTTTGTTTTTTTTACCTCACCAGCTTCCGTACAACACACCTGCTTCCTGCTTCGGCACACCTTCAAAATAAAAGCACCGTTTATCAAAATGTTAACTGACGGGACCATTCAAGTTTTTAAACGACATCCCTCCACAACAGAGTGCTATTGGCTGCTGATATTCTGCTACAGTTGTGCAAAATGTAAAAAAAAAAATATGTGAATAAACAAACGAAGACCCTCTGGGGGCCCCAGGAGGCCTTTCACAGGTAGCACATGTTGCAGCTTGTGCATGGGGAGAAGAGTAAATAGATTTAGCATCCGTAGGTAGACTTCAATTTATTATTACATTTACTGTGTTTAATTAAGGACAAAATTAATTGTAGTAAAAATCCGACAGCTGCATTTATTACAGATATGCAAAATCAGCTCATGAGGTGTAATGCATTGTTACAGATTAAACTGTGCAACAGCATAAGATCGTATCAAAATTAGCTCCACCTGGCCACTGCATTAAAATGCTGCCTACGCAGCAATGCATCAGTATTAATAATTCAAAACTGTAGTATTACAGACTGAGAGGAGCTACCACCCCTGCTCTTCTTGAGCATTTTTACATTTCGCTGCTAATACTTTCATACTTCTAGTTAAGAGTAGATTTGTGTTTCTACTTTTACCAGTCTATGGCACAGAAGAATAAGATTTATCAGGCACAGACTATACTCGTTAGGTATTGATTTTGGTTTCAAGGGATTTGTTGCCAATGAAAAATAGCACAAAATATCACCAGACTTCTCCTTTAATTTCAGCGGCCTCACGTTTTGTGGTGCCAAACACAGAACAGTATTTCACCTGAATGACTCTGGTGAACTTTCCCTGCTGCTAAAACAAGTTGGAGGATTTCATGAATAAGCGTGATCCCCATTTTGACACAAACTGCCTGGATTTAGTGCTGGAGATAAATTTTTCGAGTGCTGTCATCCTGAGGGCTCCCATCACTCTATTTTATAGACTCCGGTATTCATTAAGCTTCCTCTTACTGTTTTAATGAAAAGTGTTTTACTTAAGCCGTCACTTCTCTGTTTTACAGAATACTGTCTTCTTTAAAAATCCCCCTTACTCACTTTTACAGAACAGGGTTAGTTAACCTCCCACTCATCTTGATTCAAACATTGTTTCACTCACACTGACTCCATTTCTCTTTTGCACTAGTATCTTTGGTAGACTCACTTTTACTATTACTTTGAAACATTCCTCCTTTTGCCCTTCCCACCTTGTGTTCAATCACTTTGTTTAAACTGAGCAATTTTATAAAATAATATTTCTGCTCAATATAGTTAATTTTTGGCATTCAGCTGATGTTTGGATCAGACCTAAAATCACACAAACAATAAAGAGTGTTCCACACAAAGAGCAGAGCTGACAGTGGTGTGTCTATTGTCTTGTCTCCATTAGTTCTGCTCAGCCCAGCAGGGTTCAACCATAGATGATATGGTTTAGTTTCTGTTTCTGTTGAAAAGCCTCCCACCCAGACAACAGAGGAATCTGAAAATAACAAGCACATTTCATGCGACATGAACAGCATTTAGTTTCAGCGTTCACAACAATAGAACAAACGGCACTTGGCAGTTTCATTGCACCTCTCCAAATCACTTATTTTGTAAATTTAATCCACATTTAGTGGCACTACCTAATAAAGCTAAATCTTGCTCAAAACTTTTTCATTCTAACCAGAGAAAGTTCCCTGTAGACTCAGTAACCATTAATCCTCCAAACTGGAGCTTTTGGGCAGTGCTTCGCCAAGTTCTGAAACGTGGCTGGTTGAGCCATGGACAGGCCAGGTTTGGCCCGAATCTAAAGACAGAGGAGAAGCTGGATCAGAGCCAGACGGGCTGCAGAACAGCTAAAGCCTGGCCAGTGGATACAAGCCACATGAATCCTCTGGCTGGAGCTGAACCCCCCCACCACACACACTCACACTCACACACTGGTGGCTCATCGCGCTATGAATGTTCTCTTCAATTTCAATCCCTCAGCTGCAGCAGGAAATGTTCAGAGCTTGACTATTATTCTGTCACTGGTAGCAAATTGTAAATGACCCATATTTACAATGAAGAAAGAAAAAAAAAAGATGCCTGCACTGCTCTGTCTTCCAATATCCTTTCTTTGTTTTTATCTCTCGGCCAGTTTCTCTTTACATCCACCTCCCTCTCTCCGTCTGTCTCCACCATCTCCTCTGCTGCTGCTCACTGACGGACAACGTCCTGACTTCAATTACGCCCGCAGACTCTGACGACTCACGTGGCGTGACGATGTTTGTTGTCAAATGCTACAAATCAGGCCAACTCAGAGAGACCCGAGGTGAACCGACGTGGTTGCAGCCGTGACGGCCATCAGCCGATAAGGCTCTATTGATTCAAACGGATCGCACCCCATCTGAGGGGGATTTATCAATGTGTCAATTGCCTACTAGCCAACCACAAATCACCAGAGCTGGCCAGGCCCGAGGGATTTACAGGAAATCCAGAGGATTGAAAGGGACAGCATAGGGAGGATCCTCAGTAAATAGCAACAGAGCTGAGGGTTAAGTCCTTGCATATAGAAATGTCCATACAGGATGGATAGACAGATGACACAATGTAGGAACAGAAAGACAAAAAGAAGTTTTACTGTGTACGACAACAACACAAAACACCGCTGTGTGGAGCACAAACATACCCAAATACGCTTCCTTCATGCGGAGTGAAATCATCTTTATTTACTGTTCAGAAATTGTGTGCTTTCATACGCAGGCACATGAAAGAAGAGCACTGCTTTCTCTCGCCAGCCTTATCTTTCCAACATCCATACACCTCTAATGTGTCTATGTTTAACATGAACCATTTTCCCAGCAGGCTTTTGTTAGTCTGTATTTTTTTCACCGTTGCTTCCAACCCCTTGTGAGAGAAAAGCCTCCAAGAGTGTAGGCGTGTCTAGGGCCCGACCTTGGAGAATTACCAATGTCTGATACCCCATTCAGCTCCTGAATGAGTTTTCTGCATGTAGCTTGGCTGACTGGTGGGCCAAGGAACTTTTACTGTTGTCAAAGATTCAAACAGCTTCAGGTTATTGGAGAGAATAACAAGTTAATGGACGCAAAGACGATCTAGATGTTTGGGAAGGAAGGATCTTAAACAAGGAAGCTTCAGGTTAAAAGGAAAGCAAAGGCCACCCATGGATAAAACATTTCAATTAAATGTTTAATAAAAGTTGCTCCATGAAAGTAACTTCACTCGAGGACAGTCTGTCACTCAATGTCACATCTTTAGAGAAAATCTGACAATCAAATCAATGAATATTAATAATGCTTGGGTATTTAATTTACAAGACTAGTCCTGAATCGACTGATTTTTTAAGATTTGATTTTATAATCAGGGCAGCATGGTGGAATAGTGGTAAATGTTGTTTCCCCGCAGCAAGAAGGTCATGGGTTCAGTTCCCTGACCTGAGGCATGTTTGCATGTTCTCCCGTGCCTGCGTGGGTTTCCTCCCACTGTCCAAAGACATCATGTTTGAGTTAACTGGTAATTCTTAAGTGTGAGTGTACTCTGACTCTGAGTGGTTGTTGGTCTGCCTCTGTGTGTTGGCCCTGCGATGGACTGACAACCTGTCCAGGGTGACCCCGCCCTCACCCAATGCGACTCAGAAATGGAGGCAGGTGGAAGATTAACTCAATGCTGATTTTATAATCAATCATATAATCATTATTTAACAGGCCAAACCCGTCAGTTTCTGGATTCAGCTCTTCGAAGGTGAGGATGAGCTGGAACCTGAATATTCGTAGTCTTTTGACTCTTGATTGAACAAAACAAGCAATTTTCTCATGTTAGCTTCAGCTCTAAGAGTCTCCAGGGGCTTTTTTCCCCAAATCTTTGGAAACACTAACGGATAAAACAAACAATCACTAAATGAAGCGACAATGAAAATTAATGCTACAGCCCCGAAGTTAATGGTGGCCCTATTACAAAGCAGAATAGAAAACTGCCTTAAATGGCAGATTTCAAGCTTTTTTCATCGCTGCAGGATAAACTCAAACTTGTCGCTGAGACAAAACTTGACCACACAGTTACTGTGTTTATTAAGGGCTCCTCAGGATGACAGAGCACAAGAACCGCTCCTCTAGACTACATACACAGAACCACTTAAATCATGTCAGAGTCTGTGCACACTTATGTTGGATGTCAGCGCAGGTTTATCCTCCTGGGCCTGAAGTGTTTTTAGAAAATGTAAACTGAAAAAGTTGCTGTATTTGGCCACCTAACATCCACCAGCCAAGCATTATGCAAATAAAGAGAAATGACTGCAGCGGTTTAAAAAAAAAAAAAAAAGTCATTGCATGTGCCACTGCACATTCACCAGGAATGAACTTTCTCCTTATAAATGAAGTCAGTGAAGAAGTTTCCACATTTGATTGCTTGTCTGCCAGTTTACTTAGGCACTGCTCCCAATTGCTCGCTCTCTCTCTTGTTCTCTTGCACTGTCTCTCTCCCTTTCCTTGGTGTCAGATGTTACCAGCAGCAGGCGAAGATCACGGTCTGTTTTACTGTATAGATTTAGGGGTCAAGGTTAATAGACAGAAGCTATTTATCTGCTGATTTAATGCAGGAAAACATGCACGAAGGGAAGCTGTGACAATTTCACTGCAGAGCGTATTCAACACTGCGCTGCGGAAGTGCCCTTGATCAAGATGCACACTGACAAGTGACACATATAATTAAACATCATCATCAACGACAGTTTTTACAACTTGTGATAAATTAGGTAGCCTATCAAACAGCCTGACAAACATTCACTGATTCAGGTTTCCGAAGGTTACAGTGGTTGTTGTTAAACTTTATGACCATTAATTCTTACACGACATTAACTTCCACAGTGGAAGAAACATATTTCTACGAGATGTTAGCACTTTTAACAAACAAGAGTGAATTTTATTCCCTGGGGTGAAGAAATGAAACTATAAAAGAGTATTTTATGCTGCAGAAAAACATGGCTGTTTTTAAAATAAAACTTGTTCATCGTGTTGTGACCAATCATATTTACCTGTAACCCTGTCTTATAATGTGGGAGGCTTTGCTGCTTTTGTCTGCATTATGAAATAAATGAAAGACAAGATTCATAAAAACACAAAGCCGATAGGCTGCTTGAAGATGTTACTTCGGGATCAAGAAACTTGCTCTGGAATTCTTTACATTAAACAATTTACTGAGCGATAAAATAAAAAAATATTTGCCAAGTGTTAAGTTTTTAATATCTATTAATGAAAAGAAAACACTGAGCTACGGAAGTTTGGTAAACACCATCATTAAAAAGAGTCTCAGCTCAATAGAAAGAAACAGAAACAAGTCAATATCAACATCCAAGACACAAGAGCATGTCAACAAATATCAATAAATTGGAAAACATCAAACAACAACAAAATGCATGAATGACAATGCAGGAAAATACAATTGTTTACTGGACCCATGAGAAATTATATTCCACAGGAACAGGAGGATTCAGACTCTCTTCCACCAGTGTGGCCTGTATTCCCCACCGCTGAGCTAATTAGACCAATAGATAATGAGCACATGGCTCACGTCCCCCCACAGCTCAACAAGAAGCTCAATCAATACTGGATTTCATCAAATCCACTGATATTTTTCGGTTGAATGTGCTCTGTTGTAACGTTGCTGCATTAGCTCAGGATTTAAACATGCCCTCACCTGTTGCTCCTTGAGGTATGCGACCCCGCCGTTTGAATCATGCATTGAGCTGACGGTCTGTCATAATCCTCTGATGGTTTCAGATTTCTACAGTTTTAGCATTTTGTTTTTATTGTAAACAATAATTTGTTAACAATCAGTGAAGTCTAAAATTATGGAACTTGCCGTTAACAATAAATCGAATCAAATCAAATCAGATTTATTCATCTAGTGCCAAGTCATACCATCAGCACATTACTGTGCTGGTTTCTGGTTAAAGAGTAAAGTTTATGTGTAAGTTGTATTATCAAGTGTGCGGCAGGAGTGTCAGTGAATGTGAAGTCACAGAATTTCTGACTATAAGCATGATCTGTAATAATCACTATAAAGAATGAAGGAGTCCACAGGTCGAACCGTTTTTAGAGGCGGACAAATGCTCAAACACTTTTGCAAAGTGAATGCTTGGCTTCATTTAAGATATTTTTAAAAAGAGCTTGTGATGACTGGAGCATTGTCAGTTCATATTCATGCCTAGAGGATACACGAACGTTTGTGCCGAGTGTGACGGCTCACAAACTGTCTCTCTGACTAAATGTTCAAATTTTGTAAGAATTTAGCAGCAGAAATAAATAAACAGGAAACGTCCTGGCTTCTGATATTGTGTACTCCACTTCCCGTTTATTCTCAAGAGTTCATTTAGGTTTTTCTCACAGGAATAACAGTAAACTATACCATAGTCAAATAGCAGATCACTAAAATGATGAAACACCCAGAAACCTGCACTGAGAAGAGGCTGTAACTAACCTGAAGTATGGTGTGTCCCACATTTCCACTTCTTTTTTCTGCTCAATGTCGAAATATTACGAGTTTGAGCATCTTTCTGTTGAGTATTCAAGCTTCTGTACAAGCTACAGTGTAGACACCATAAAGATTTTTTTTTCCTGTACATTAGTGGTTTGTATTTATTCACAATTTTGTCGCCTCAGTGATCTCACTGTTGGTTCAGAATGAAATGTCGCAAAGATTACCATGAAAATGCTACACAAACATCGACGACACCACGAGGTTTTAGGAAAAAATGTCTGTTCAACTATAGGAACATAAAAAACATTTTAGCTCCTTTCAAAATAAATAAACCCAATATCTTTGGATCCCTGGCCTGTTTCCTCTGGTGCTTTAGTCACCGTGTCGTCATTTGTTTGTGAAAGATCAAATACTTGCAGCACTAATGGCATTCCAGCAAAAACAAATTTTCCCAGTTAGCACTGGCTGGTATGCTAACAAGCTTAACTAAGATAACACAAATGATCAACATTACACCAGCTAAACATTGGCATGTCAGCTTTGTGTGCATATTAGAGTGCTGATCTGATAAAGAAACACGGAAAAACAGCAAAAATGGCTGACAACTGGACCTGTGGATTAAAGATGAGGAATCCAGTCACAAACTGCAGTTTTTTTGGTATTGTGTTTGATATACAAAAAACACATTACTAGCTTTTATTAATTGTGCAAAAAGTCCTTAACACAGGGTTCCTGATCTCAGTAAAGACCCGAACAAAGTTGATAGGATGCAAGGATCCAACCTGTGACCTCGCTCCTTTGGGATGGACTTTGTTACCACATTGGGACGGAGAACAACAGGACATGGACAGACCGCAGGTCCGTCTGTCCTCACTGTTATCTGAACGACAGTGCAGCCTGGAAGGAACCATGGGAAAGGTCCAGGAAAAAGGTGGGTCTATTGTCCAGGCATCCTGCTGGATGTGACTGATGGTCATTGTTTGGCCAGAGGTCTTTTTTTTTTTTTTTGGTTGGAAACATCCTCTCAGAGCATCCAATGTACTGTACGACGTGACTGGAGCAACACAGAACTGTCATTCATTCATTCATGTATGATTTCATGGAAAAAATGATGCATGCTTTTTATTTTAATGGATGGAGCCTGATTAAATAGAAGGGTCCCAAAGTGACATCAGTTTATCACAATCATCTAGATAGATTCATTGTTCTCACACAAATGTTAGCTCTGAAATAAATAAATCATTTCTGAAAGTTGGCTCTAGGCTTGAACCTTTTTTGCTGTCTAATAAATATGCCATGTGATCAGACATGCTGTAGCTTTCATTCAAAGGTCTTCAGTGAGCTGTGAAACTTTGACGGCTGTTTCCTGAGACATGGGTGGTACACTGCAAACAGTATGTAAGATTAATTTCATATGAATTTTTCTTTCACAGTACTTAAACAGGCTTGTTTTCAGTATCACTAAAGGTAAAGTTTTTATGTATTAACGCATCGTCTCTGCCATCTCATGAGGAGAACATCTGGAAATGCTAAATGCTCCACTGTGTTAACCTGCTACACTGCAGCTGAGCGTTTCTATGCTGTTGGGTGCACAGCAGCTCAGGTAAAGTTGTTTTTCTAGACATCTTTCACTGGTAACAGCTGCCTGCTGCATCCAGAAATAACCCTGTGAGAGTGGCGAGAGAGAAGCAAAACACAAATAAAGTTGTGTGTGACTGTGAAGCTGTGTACAGCTGAGGGGAGCTGCAGATTCGGAGGATGATTCTCTGTAGAGCCGTCACTGCAAGTGACCCCTTTCACACTGACACATTGTCACTTGATATACGGTTTTCATAAAAAATATTGATTTATTCACCTTAAAGACATAATCTTTTCTTAAATTTCGTGACCTGGTGGGTTCCAGATCAACACTAATGTCATCCTGGAATATGTTAGAGTACATGTTGGCATTACTATGGTTGCATTAGCAGCATGTTTTTGTGGCTTCCTGTGACCCAAATTATTTACATCACTAAGCTTGGAGGACCAAACCAGCTTCTTCTCTGCGGGGTTGATGCAGTTTTCAGTATCCATCACTGCGGACTGTAGGAATATACTTTAATTACTGTTAATCCGAAACCTGCAGTGGTGCAGCACAGTGCTTTAACTGCTTAGGTATATCTTAACCTGTGCAGAAACAGTTTTCCTAAAATCAATTTGCTCTAAAAGAGTCTTTTCTGCCTCTTTTCAATGGATTTTACACCAAAGAGCAGCTCTCTGAGGAATTAAATGATAAACAGGTAAAAAGCTATGACCACACTTTTGTGGTAATAAGGTTGGTTTTTATTTTCAAAACTATCCGCCTGTGCGCTCACCTTTTAGCAGTATTATTCTTTCATTTAGTGTGGGGGATGTTGGTAGGGAGTTAACTAAAGCTAATGTGATTCAGTCCTTTCACTGACTGGCAGCATTATGAAAATATAAAATGTTTTCGTTTTTAATGTAAGAGCTCCGAGCAATGTTTTATGAGTCCACAAAAGCAGATGTCTCCTCATTGTCAATAAGGCTGTGAATCACAATAACAACACATATTAGAGACAAGAGAAATAAGTAATAATGCTGTTTACTTTGTGAGCCAAGTAAATACCAAATGTTGTTGACTTATTTAAGACGTATTCTCCATTATTTTGTTGTGTAATGTGTGGGAGGAATCAGAATGTAGAGTAACATAATCAGTGTTTATCTGACTGAAAATTATATTTAATTTCAAATGTGTCTGAAAATTTAATAAACTGTCTGAAAATTAACATTGTCCCATCAACTAGTACTATCTGATCAACTAATTAATGAATCGGGTGGGGGGGGGGGCTCCAGATTCAAAGAGTCTGCGCTCAACTCAAAGAAACAATTTAAAAAGGACAATAAGGAAAGAGACTCTGAACACACCGACCAGCATGCTACAGAAATTTCTAATAATTGATCTGAGAGCCTTTCGATCAGTTTACTTAATTAAAGAAAAAGTGATTACACCTGAGTTGTGACATAATTCGAAGGCTTTTTCAATGATTCCTCCAGTGGCCTGTTTTCCCTGATGGTAGATAAATTCAACAGTAATGGTTCAGATAAGGGCACCGGGATGTTCAACACCTCTCTGGTAATTACTCTCAGCCGGTTTCTTACACACATACATGCACACACACACACACACACAGTCCTCAGTGCTGCACACACATGTTTCTCAATTCAGCAGAAGTTTTGGTGCTTTCAGAAATGATAAACTGTCAGATGTCGTAAAGTGCTCTCATATGTGTTTGAAACATTAATCTACTCAAAGCGTGCTCACATTTACGACCACAGCTGAACAGTGATATTTTTGCACTAAATGTTAAATATGTACACGTTTGCTTTTTAAGTTCTTCTACGTAATGTTTATACTGATGACTGATTCATCTGACAATTCTATTATTTCTTTAAAATGACAGTATCAGCTGAGGAATACTGAAAAATTCACAGAAAATGAGTTCACACTGGGAAGAAGAAGTGAAGTGGAGAGGAAAAGTTTGGCCTTTTTTGTTTGAAAACTGTCCTTAAGCAATTCATTGATTAAGAAACTGTTGCCAATTTTTTTTTTTTTTTTTTTTTTTCTGATGATCAACAGTGGATGTTTTCAGCTCCAGTTCCAAAAATGACTCTCTACAGAAAACTACATCATTAAAATGGAAGAGATGGAATGCGCCTTTCTCCTGCACCCACACTTAAGTACACAAAAAAATGGAAGCATTTATATATAATCTGGGCTTTTGTTATTTCCAAACTAAAATGGATGTCGTGCAGAACTGAAACGACCAGTTGATTAACCAATTCGTTTTAAGTCATTGTTCACTCTTCAGGCAATAATGACAAAAACACGTTGTTGTTTTCTGCTTGTCAAATGTAAAGAAATCCGGCTTTTATTCATCTTCTTTGTTTTACTTAGACAAACCAAACAGCTGAATAGAAACTGTGGATGTTTCAGCTCAACTTTCAGACCACCAGCAGACCAAACAATTGACAGAACTATCATCTCCAGATTAATTGATGACGAGGCTACTCATTAATTGCCATTTTCATGCCGGTGACGTTAAGCGCAGATTCTAACTAAAAGAAATCTCCTGGTGTGTTCTTCATGCCCTTCTGGCTCATCTTTAATCCCTCTCTGTGAACCTTTCAGCTCATTGAGAACTTGACCTCCACATCATAAGCCTATTCATGTCAATCTGACATGTAGCGCTGATGGGAACAGATCCACTTTGCCCCTGACAGGAACAAGGGAATTTGCCATAATGAACACTCCAGTTCCTCCAGTTGCACAGCCAAGCCAATGAGTCAGGTCTGTGGGCCCATTTGAATAATGAGAATGAGACTAACTACGTGCAATAGACACACAAATCCAATGAATGGCCTGCCAATCACTGTTACTGACTGCGTATCCGCTGAAGAAGAGTGTGACCATTAGAACCACTGTTAGCAGCAGAGGAGAGGTTTCTGAATGCAGCCCTGTGGGTATTATTATGGCGCCTCCATTAAAATGCTTTTGTTTTCCTTCTGTTGCAACCCTCTGTGTTGTAGTTTTACTTACAGTGTTATTCTGTGTCCCCCACTCTGCGCCACTGAATATTAATGTCTTCTATGCTAATGGCCTTACACCGGCTGAGGTCGACCAAGCTCCTCCTCTGAATGTTAATCCGCAGCCTCATTTGCATACGCTTAAGTGTCAAATTCCCCCACAAATCATCGCAGCTGCCTCCGTACGGCAGGGCCAGTGGCCCCCGAGCAACCGCACAGAAACAATGTGGTCACACCGTATGCATGGCATCAAATCCACATCAAAGCCTGTTTAGATTGCCAGGTCACAGCGGGTTCACATTGTGTAAAATGAAGGTAATGGGATAGCAGTCAGCCCCGTGCAGAAATACAGCCACGCAGGTAATAAGTATGAATGGAGCAGGTAATAAGGTTGGGATAGAAACAGACCCCGAGTCATCACAGGAGCAGGGCTGTTTAAGCTGCAGCATAGTTATCAGTTCAAAGGTGAGCGCTGATCTCACACAAACGCACAGCACTTGTTGTGTCATTTGGTTTCATTCCTCCTTATTTCCATGTGTGTTTCTGGGGGCATGGCAGGTGAGAGGGTTGTCATTGAAAGCAAAACAAACAAACAAACAAACAAACAAACAAACAAACAAACAAACAACAACAAAAAACAGTCCCTCTGCACTAAAGCTTGAAGAAAACAAGACCTGCTCGCCTAAAAATAAAAGTATTTATTCTGCTTTTGGATCAGATGTGGACAACATGACGTCACACTGAGATAGTCTTAATTCCATTTACAGTGGATTCACAAAAACAGATCTTCAGCATTAACGTTTCCCAATATATCATCATTATTAACAGTTGGTTAACTGGTTATTGGATCGACAGAGACCAATCCTGCCGCTCAACTGTGACAATTCGCTGCTGTCCTTCATTTAATTTGGCTGGAAACTGGATTAATTTTTGGGTTTTTCTAAATGCTGGCCGGAGAAATTAAGCCAGTTAAAGACCCTGAAGGAACCTTCCTTCAGGAAACGTGTGGAAAAGTAATCGTGGAAAAAATTGTGACGTTTCAGCGCAATTCGTCAACTAAACAACAAAATAATCACATTCATCATCGGTGTCATGTTGGTTTCATGAACAAACCGAGACATTTAGTGACATGGGCTTTAGGAAGTGGTGAACGTGAAGAGATATATAGATTTAGTGCTCTTTCGTTAACTTTTGGCATTTTACAGATAAAATGATTGAGGAAGAAAATAACCAGCAGTCTAATCATTAAAGAAAATGATTATTTGTCTTTGCCCCAACATTATCATCGCTGCAGCAGAGCTACAGCTTTAGTCCATTAGCAGGTCTTTAGGAAACATTTTTTGGCTACCAAATTAGCAATCACTATTCATTTATGTATTTTTTCTAACCAAAGACTCCAACTGTTCTCAAGTTGCAGCTTCTCCAAAGTGAGAATTTACATTTTTTTTTTCTTATTTTCTGTTATTGTACATTGAATATCTTCGAGTTGAGAAACAAAACATTTGATGATCAAATGAGTCACTGATTATTAAGGATATAAGCAATTTGACAGATGACAAAAATAATCATCAGTTGCAGCTCTGCACTCCAATAGCCTTGGTGTTTTTCCCTTTGTGGGTTGCTGGCAGTAAAAACATATAGATGAGGGTGTTGAAAGCCAAAAGTAAAATACAAAACATTACAGTACATCCTGCTTAATGCAGTGAACTCCACTAAAATTTACTGGTCTATAATGGTTTTAGGGAGTATTCTTTCCGGTTAAAGTTAATTTGTCTGGCTTATAAAATGCTTCAAGGGACGGGAGATGCTGCTAACGCTGTCCACTTACAGTTTCCAATACAACAGTCATGTACGCAAGATGTTAAACCATGAGAATGAGAGGAGGACGTGTCTCTGTCTAATTCTAACAAGTTGTTATTTCACTCCCACGGGATTAGCTGCATCAAGCGGATACTATGGACGTCACTTATACTTATACGGACTATACTTTCCTACGGGGGGGAAGTAAGTCTCCTCCGAGTGTCGAGTCCTTGAGTCCTCTGTCTGCCAACGTGAGAGGCAGTTGCACCACCAGCCAAGCAAATTCAGAAGCACACTCATGAATAAGACAAACGGAAGAATTTCTAACAGAGCAGTGACTTCAGTCGACTCCTTCAACACGTTTTCTCAAAGATTGGTGTCATACTGGGGCTTAGCCAATTCCCCCGTTAAAAAACTACTGAGAACGACGGAAATGCGTGGTGACTATGGTGAGTCATTTTACTTGGATGGCCTGCCAGCGAGCACAGTGCTAAGTGCGCTCCGAGCTATTCTTATCCTCAACAATGGCAGACCTTTCACGATATTAAGCATCTTTACTCGGTTGATAATTCCGACAAGACGACTCTTTGCAAGCTTGAAATCTTTCTGACTGGATCAACAGAATACAGCAACAAACCCCGTCATATAATGGCTTTCACGTATTAACACTGAAATCCAACTGAAGCAGTCACATTATATATTCTTTGGATTTGTTTCGCAGACGTTCTGTCTCACTCTGAGTGTTGAAATAGCACAAGGGCATGAAGACAAGCCAAAGCGTCTCCACATTGGAGACCTTAAGTTGTTTTATAATTTAAACATTTAATGTCCAAATTCAAAGGAAACTACCTGCAAGCATGATTTTAAACATGCTCCAGAAGTCGGATAGAGAAAATGGCACGTTTCTTCTGTTTGGGACTTCAGAGACCTTTGCTGCAAATTCAATGGATTTTCATATAATCTATGATCTGTGACTGGTGCTGAGTGTAATGTTAAAGCAGCACCATCCCTTCTGGATCCCAAGTAAGTCTATTATTTGTTATTATGTGGAACAGAGAGCAAAACCCCTCCAGGGTATAACTGACAGCAAACATAAGAATGATCTTTTTGCAGGATAACATGCCTACTGTCTTTTTTTCATACATATCCCACTGACCATAAAAAACACTGCATCTTACTTTATTTGGTGATGCTTCATGTTCAATTCTGAATTTTGCAGAAAAAAAGAAATTAGCAATGTTAAATTGAGAAGGTACTGAAAAGGAAGGAAGGAAGTTGGGGTGGGGGTCATTCTTTTTTCATTGGGGTCATTCATTCAAAAGTGAATTTGTGAAGCTGATACTTCCATGTATTAACTATTCCCTGCCAGCAAATATGCCAACAAAGTCTGCAACTTCTGCTATCAGCAAAACCCCGATGAAATATTCAAGAAAACTGAGCTGAGCGGAGCTTTTACATCCACGTTACAGGATGCAGACTTAGCAGCAGCAAAGCAGGAGAATGACCCTCAGAAACACATCATCATTAAGGGACCAGCAGCTAAGCTCAGTTTACAGGAAGTAAACCGCTTCAGTAAGTTCGCTTCAGGACGGATGTACAGGGTGAACTGCACAATCCCCCCCAGTCTGTCTTAGTGAAGGTAAAGGAGACATCATATATGCAGGTCTATTAAGGACATTTCTATTACAATCTGTTCCCTCTGCTGCACTTTTTTTTTACATGCAGTCGGTTTTTATGTAAACTGATGGCCACAGTTATGCATTCATGAGCATAATTACCATATAATTTTGTTAAAAGCCTGAACTGAGCTGTACGGTACATCTGGACGCAAACAAAACAAAAAAAAAAAAAAAAAAAAAAAAAGCAAAACTCTGGGCATTTATTTACCTTCCATAAGACACTACATCTTCCTCGTTATATTCACCACCTGCATTTCAATCCCGCAACAACCGACATCACTAAAGAAATGCGTATCACAACTGCTGCTGAAGAAATAAAGAAAAAGAGGAGAAAGAAGACGAAGACATGAACCCCGTAATTATATTATTATGCAATTATATAATTTAGTCTAAGGAGATGAGGGTAATGGTTTAAACTGATGTGAGTCTGTATAATGTGTGTTTGTGCGCTGCTTTCATGTAATCCATCCATATATATTATCAGCGGCGCCCAACTGGGTTAGTTAACGCATGTGCGTGCATGACTTGCGCATGTGTGTAGCTCCTACATTTGTGCGTGAGCATGTGTGGTGATTGCACTTGGTGTCTGGGTATGTGTGGTGCGGGAGTTGAGGTCCACTGGGGCTTGGACCACTCCACATGAATAATGCATGAGACTGGGCCGTTGCATCTCTGCAACATTGCTGTGGTCTGCTTAAAGTTGCAAGTTCCTCTTTAGGAAAGTCAGCAGCATTCTGCAAGCTGCTGCTGCTGCTGCTGCTGCTGCGGCTCAGCTGGTTGTCTTGTACCAAAATTAAGATTTCCAAAAAATTTGTCATTAAAACATTTAATGGGCACATCCATCCAAATCTCGTCATAATCTCATAACATATTTTTAATGTCTTGGTGGGAGTCAGATTTCTAAAAGCCTGTAACAGCAACTGGGAGCAGATTATTTAAAATATTAGGCATTCATTAGAGCTGAAATCTTGATAATCATTTTTGAACCATTTGTGTCTTTAAATGGGCAAATTTTGCTGCTCCCAGAATTCTAAAATGGGAATATTTTTGGTTTTTGCTCTTCTTCTGTGATAGTAAACTTAATCTTTGGGGTTTTGAACAGCCAGTTCAATCAAGTCCCGATATATTTTAGAGAGATTTTCAACTCATCATGAACTCTGGCAACTTGGGACTGACTCTTTGCTGACAATCATTAGATGAAATGATTAAGGCAGATGAATCCATAATGGGCAGCCGCAGTCCTAAGTGTTGTACAAAAAGTGCACAGTTGAGCTGCAGAAAGATACAGCACTTGTTTTTGATGTTGTCTGTTCCCTTGCTGACGCCTCACAACTTGACATGTCAAGTGAACTTTTTATCTGCAGATTTACACATTTTGTGCTCACAGAGCAGATGCTGAGAACAGATGCCGGCTATATAATTCACAGTGGGATCAGCAGAGGTTCACACACAGCGACACTGTACGCCACACTCGCTTTGGCGCCCGACTCATCGAGGCGTCAGGCACACTGATGTGAAGTGGATTCACCTCCATGCAGTCCTGTTCTGATCACCATCTTCCTGTGCAGCCAGGATCATTTCATTGAGAAAACTTCACCCGGACACCAGAGTGATGAATCACAGATCATGGATTGTGTTGCCTTGAACAGTGAAACCTGAAACTCCACACCACTCCGGGCAAACTCTCGACATTCTTGTTGGGCTTGTTTGGTTTGAGCTGTTGCAGTTTTGAACCGACCGGAGATTGGATCCAGAAAAAGGCAATATGTAAATGAAAGCAAATGAAATCAGATCCAGGTGAAAAGCCTCAGATTGTACAGCCTGGGTAGACTTCCTCAGTCTTTTAGACTTTTTATTTCTGCATCCAGCACTCATCCTATGGTGATATAAGGAGCTGAAGTGTCACAGTAGGGGGAGGAAAAAATCGTTTCAGTCTCCATATCAGTGAAGTGGCGGCTCTTGATTGAAATCAGTAAACGGATTATTTGAGTTGATTTGGAGACTTTTTGTGATGCCAGCTTCAGGTGGATCACCGAGCTCCAATCAGAGGAGGTGACACTTCCAGTCATGAATTTCAAAACAACTTAATTGGCCACGTGAAGGCATCTCCTCCACTGATCAGCAGTCTGTTCTCCTGTTCGCTCAGATTCTCCGGGTTTTGGTGAGCCGTCACAACAACAGGTCGGTCCCCCCCCCCCCCCCCAACACTTCACCCACCCACCCACCCAACCACCCCAGCCAGAGGAGGGATCCTCCTCCGGGGGGGGGGGGGGGGGGTCTGGTCTCTTCACCGGAGCCTGTTTACTTTCACCTCAGGAATGTTTGGCACTTTGGCATCACATCCATATATCCGGACTCCCGATCGTGCCCACCAGAGCCCCCCTCTCTAACATCCATTCCCTTCCTGCCACCACCGGACCGGACCGGACCGGACCCCCCACCCAATCTAAGACCCCACCAACACCACCACCACCCTCAACACCACACACACACACACAAACCATCACCACCACCTCCTGCTGCTGCCGGTACAGCGACCTAAACGGGACCGTGCCGGCGGCCGTCTCCTCACCTCTGTGCGCGCCTGCAGCCGCTTGTTCATCTCGTAGATCCGATACTCGGGCTGGACCATGTAGGGCGAGTGTCTCCTGTAGAAGGGTCCGAACGGGGACGAGTAGAACGGGTCGTGGGTCGGGTTGGACATGGTGGCTCCTGGCGAGGCGCACGGCGCGATTTCAACATCCAGCGGGCACGGCAGCGCACATGGGAGTGCGATGCTCTTCCGAAGACCCCCAGTGGGAAGCAGCCGCTGTCGAGGCTGAGCTGCACTCTGCAAGTTGGCCTGCCTAGTTCGCTGCTATAGCGTGGAGCTGGAGGAGGGAGGGAGGGAGGGAGGGAGGGAGGAAGCGAGGGGAGGGAGGAGAGAGAGAGAGAGAGAGAGAGAGGAGATGGAGGGGGGAGGAGGGAAGTCGTTTCCTGTTCCCTCAAGACCTGCACTCAGTTTTGCATTCTTGCAAAGTTCAAGTCAGATGTCTGTGTGCATGTGTTGGGTTGGCGTGTCCTCCAGTCTGAAGTGATGCCTTGTTTTACTTTACATGCACTCATACTGGACCCACACAAAACCTTTTGTTTTCACATTCACTTCCATGAATAAAATAAACAAACAAGAAGAATCAAACACTAATCTGACTGGTCCTGTTTTAGTGGCATCCAGCTCTCACTTCTTCTTCTTCATTTTTAAACGTTTGAAACAAAAGGTCATGGTCCATTGGAAAGGGTCAAGTATGTTCAGTGTTAAATCTATTAGGAAATATTAGTATTCTTGCAGCAAGCTGGCTCTCGCATTGAAAACAGCAAGAGAGGTCATCCATCGCTACAAATAACTTTAGTTGCTTTCATGTTTAAAAAAAAAAAAAAAAAACTTCATGAAGATTGTCTTGAGGTGAGGTTACATGAAAAGGAGCACGTTTCCAGCCTGAGATTAAAAATAAATGGGCTGATCGGGGCTGGAATGAAGAAGTAAAGCCAGCGTTCTCCCTCCTGAGCCACAGACTGAAGATATAGGTGGAGGGGTGGTTGTGTACGGAGCAAGTTTTCATAATACCGTATTGATTGCGCTGCTGCTGGTCAGTGGTGCTAATGACATCATTTCAGTTCCCGGCTAGTTACTCACTGAGTGGCATAATTTGCGATAAAGGCATAGGTGGGGTAATATTTGCTCTTTCGTCGGCCGAAGGGTCGGTCCACAAACCGCGGTGTCACTCTGAATGTTAATAAGCCAAAGGGTGTATTTTAAAGCACACAACAGAATCTCCTTTAGGCAATTCAACTAGGGGCAAACTGGTCGGAGGATCCAACAAACTCAAAGCCAGCAGAGCTATCAATCTGAGGGATCAACGCGCAGCAACAACATTCGAATGAAAACATGCATAAGAAACCGCAGCCCTTGCAAATAAGATATACTGCATATGCATTTTCAAATAACAATACGAATGATCATTATCGCACCATAGTGTTATATGAGTTCTCACACACACTTCCTTGGGCAGATAAAGCCACTGCGGGGTCCCTGGGCTCCTACCTCAACACCAAGTTCCCATTGAATGTAGTAGAATTATGTCAAATTATTGCAGGATTATGATAATTTGGTTATTGGGAACACGCACAATGTTTGCACAATATTCACTAAAACAACAAAAGCTCATTTTAACTCAAGCCCTGTATCATCAACTGAACACGCAGGACCCGACTTAGTTGATATTATAGTTAAATGGGAGAATATTTCTGACCAAGTCTGTGTTTCATCCATCCATTAAAACGGAACGGCAGTGAATCTGACGCCGTCGGCGGCCAAGGGCAGATTCCCATTTGTCCAGTTGGCACCTGTTCATCACCTGCTGTTCAGTGCTACTTTCCAGAATAAAAAAAGGTATTTATTGCACAATAAGTAACACATTTCACATTTACACCAGCAGAGCAGAGTGAGAACCAAGCTGAATGTGCAGGTAGTTATCAAAACCCAGGTCATAATGGAGTCGTGCAAAAAAAAACAAAAAAAAAAAAACAACAACAACAAGCAAACAAAAAAAAAAAAAAAACACACAAAAAAAACAATGGTGTTGCTGTCAGTTTTCTCTGGATAATGTGTAGTTATCTCTGGCAAGCACAATGAACACAATGAAACAAAGCTCACATATTAATATTTTCAATGGCAGTATATCTTTCATATCTATCATTTACATTCATCACCATTAAAAGATAATCCACTGGTTGCCATTTCTACTTTTGGATTCATTTGATCTTGTGTTCTCCGACATGAGCTTGTTGTATGCACCTGTGTGTTTTTCCTAATCAGGGTGAAATTGTTTAATCCAGCAATGAAGAGATTATTCAGAATCAAATCTCACAAATTACCCATGATTCATTTTGATTAGATTCTTGTGCTTTTACACTTGTTATTGAATGAACGTGGAGCCATTTTGAAGATCTTCATTAATCTAAATTCCTAAAAGAAGTCTTTCTGAACACACCGCGCTGTCACTATATCGCACAAGCTAGCTGTCAATAACTGAAATCATAAAAGTTTGCACAATGTCACACTTTGACGTGCACGCTCGGCGATAACAATGCATGCAAGCAGCACAGAACAGACCGGCTCTCATTTATTTCGCCAATTTTACGGCATGTCGCATGCAGCACATGTGAAAAACATCATTTAGCGTGAAAGCGTGTGTCACTAACATGTTGAATTTTAAACCCACACACACCACAGCGCATTGAAAATCTTTTTTCGGCACAGCGATTGAGATTTCCTCCATGTTCTCCTCCGTGACAGATTAGGCCCGGGCTGCAAAGTAGCCACAAGAATCTAAAAAAATATAGACACTCAGACAAGCCGTAACATTGCAGCTGAATCTCACATTAACTGCCCACACTACTGGGAATTAATGAACAGCATTTATGAAGTCTGACTTTTAATCCAAAATGGCTGAATGGAGAGAGGCAGTCTGAATCAAGTGAGATAAAAGTTGTAATCCGAATGCCTCAGGCATCTGGTCGGGTAATTAAAAAAAAAGTTAGAAAAATCTATTAATAAACCTTTAATTAAAAACTACATTTTTAATATCTCAAGACCTTTTCAATTGACATTTCTAACAGGATTTGGTTGCTGGCCTAAAGCGCTTACCACTCGAGTGTGGCTGCAATACAGTACATTGAAGTGAACAGTGCATTTAACAGATCTCAGTATTAACTTGGTTGTATCGTAAAGAATGAACTTAAACAGGATCTACACGTGAGGCTACGCTGCCTGCTGATGATGTGAAGTGTCTGCCTCTAAATTCGATGACCAGGGACGTTTTCCTTTCATCAACACGTCCTACACTGATGTTACACAGAAACCAACACTAAATCAACCACACTCCAAAACTCGTAGTTAGAAATCCCACAAATTTGATCGCTTGACATATAGTAGGTTTTTTTTTTTTGTTTTTTTGGTTTTTTTTTTACTGTTAAGATAAAATCTCATTTATTCCAGCATTAGCTGTGTATTCATTTCCCCATAAATCTAATTCCACTGTGCCACCAAGCTAAAAGCCTGTTTCCTAAAAATTATGTTTCTATACTCACTTACTATTTATTTGCCCCTCTAAATAGATTGAAGGTCTGCCTGCGAGCTGACATCTCTCCAGTCAAAGAAATTCAATGTTCCCTCATTATGTTGATCAAATTAATATTCAGTATCTCCCTTCCTTCCTGCTGTAAGATGGTATGTAAACACAAAGGAAACACTGTTTAACGCTGTTTGACTGGATGACATTGTGACCAAAATGAGCACAGTCGCTTATATTCAGGCGAGCTCACATTAAAACCCCCCCCCTGGTGGAAATACATGTGTACGTGTATTAATCCGCCGCTGAAAATAGTCCCCAATAAATATACTATTCACATAAGATTGAATAGTGTTTTCCTGAATCTACAAAGTCCATCTGGTTTCAAAATACGACTGAAAGCCTCTTTAAATTAACAGTTTTTAAAGCCTTAAACGTGGACGAAGTTTTCGTGGATGAATTTACGATCCTTCTGATAATGTACTTTTAGTTGGATTTATTGTCAATAAAAAAACCCACTTCAGTTTGAATGTTTTATTTTTGTGATGAATTACAAAGATTCAGACTGTTTAAAAAATAAAAAAGTAAAAATCCCACTCTCTGCAGACATGTTTGAATCTTTTGATGATGTAATTGAGGCTAAAAATTGCTCCGATGTTTATCGATTCCCAATTTTTAAATGTCTTCAACTGGATCACTTATGTTTTTAAACACATATGTGGCTCTCATCATTATATTTATTGAACCAGTGCAGATCACAGAGCGTCATGTTCCTTACACCACCGTTGTTAGACAGAAAATGCAGTTCCACAATTTAATGGCTGTTGATCTTCTGCTGAACTGAACACAATAATCAGAGTTTCGCCCTGACCTTCATTGCTTCTTTTATGTTTCGTTCTGTCTGCAGATGGTATATTTCATTAAGTGGGAAAATTAACAAGTTAACTCCAGTCTTAGGTCTCTTTGTCGAGGATTGGTCACACCAATGCAGCTCAGCAAAGGAAAATATACTTAATCTATGACTTCAGGACTTTGTTTTACATACTTTTACATATTGGTTAACCTCGGGGGACAACAAACCTGAATTAAATTATACTGAACTGAATAGGAAACCAAATGTGCCTTGAGAGTTTGTAGTGTTGTCTCATGTGCGTTATCAGGATGTTTCAAGCTCAGACCTTTTGTTAAATGCAGCACGCAACTCACCAAGGATGAAGAAGGAGAGGCGCTTTTAGTTGAGAAACGGCAAGGTGAGGGAGACAAAACACTTGTGGATGAGAATGGAAATGGGTCAGGACACATATAGACACTCTGCTTCTGCTGGGTTCCCTCTTGGTGTTACTATGGTAACGTACCCGATCTCCCTACCTACCTACCTACCTGCCTGCCTTTAGCGCACAAACTACACACCCTAGCAGCATCGGTGCTACAGGTTTTGCACCTGAACGCACCGATGCTGCTCGTGTTCAGAAGAAGCTCGGAACACGTCTTATCCTGTCTCACAGCCGAGCGTGAAAATATAAAGTTGTAGTTGTGTTTGATGTTCCTGCTGCTGGTTTAAACAATTACATTCATTAGATTTTTTCTTTTTAAGTGGAACCAGCATGCAGGAAGGATGTTTTGTGATATTTTGAAGCTGGGATTGTTATTAATAAAAAGAAGCCGACTGTTGATTGACAAGGAGATGATGAAACTGAAGAACTACTAAAAATAGAGCCGAATTTCACGGTGAAACACAACGTTCAGACTGCAGATAGAATAAAACACTGTCTTCTGCTTTGCAAAATTCAAAGAAGTAAAGCCTGACCAGATTCCTGCTCTTTGTGGACCCCACTGAAAGTAAAAACTCTCAAACTCCACTGTGAGTGGTGGGAAGCGTGTCCCCTATTTTGAGAACACAACTGTTTTCCAAATATGGATGAAATATACCCCGGATGCCGGAGCAGCAACTTCTATGGTGGAATCTCATTAGCATCGTAATAGCTTCCAGGCTCATTTGCATTTTGCCGTGAGTGATTTTTTTTCCCACTCTTTCCTCTTTGCTGCTGGATGGAATAATAATAATAATAAAAAAAAAAAAAAGAAGAAGTAAAACTTTGAAGCACTATATTTTATTTCATTATTTAAGTTAAACAAATTGTAATTGAAAAGCACTTTTCAATTATGCTATTTCCTCATACTGGTGACAAATGAGTCTCACAGTCATGTCAAGCAATTATGGGAAGACACACAAAACTACAAACTAATATTTGCACACAGGGATGACGAATTAGTGTAAATAGATTAATACAGGGAGAAGAGGCGTTTAGTTCTATTTCAGAAATAGCTTGTGCGTGTGCACGAAGGTAGAGTTTAAAATCCTATTTGCACCGTTACACTGAACTCTGCAGGTGAAGTGACACGACACAAAAAAACTGTTGAGTCCACGTCCACCGAAAACACGACACAATGATGAAAACACACCGATGCTTGGTCAAATTACACAGCTTCAAGTTCAGAAAATGCCGAATTACATATTTGCAGAGATTATCCGGGCTTTTGTGAGACAAGCAGCCCCTTTTAACAAGGTAGTAACACACCCATGTTCGTAACACAACGAAGCAAGCACACGGTGCAGCTTGTTAGACATCCACACTCCTTTTCTTATGCTGAATTTTTTGCAGCAAAGCAGCTCAGCGAGCAAAGAGTTAAAATTTTCAACCAGTTCTGCCTCTGACACACACACACACACACACACACACACACACGCTTGTATCCCCACAACCCATCACCCCTGATCACACTCAGACTCACTCACGCACACACACACACACACACACAAACCCATAATTCCCAACACCCCTCCTCTCCCTCCTCACCCACCGCCTCCTCCTGCCTCCCTGGGCTCACCCTTCCCCCCTCCTCTCCTTCGCCTCCTCCTCCTCCATTCTCCATCTCTGCCCCCCCCACCCCCCCCCACTTCTTCAACCCTCCTCCCTCCCTCCCTCCCTCCCTCCCTCCTCCACCACCACCACCACCACCGCCGCCGCCGCCGCCCCCCCTCAGGTCAGTTAATAAGCGAGCCTGAGCCTGTGCCTCAGCTTGGCTGTCTGGAGGACATGCAGAGCAGTGTCTCCTGGGAATTGGCTCATGCAGAATACTGCTCCGCCGAGAGAATGGAATTTTACCCTTGCTAGGGCTCCCAGCCGCACAGCGCAGCAGGAAACCTGACACACACACACACACACACACACACACGGATGCACGAGCATGCACGCCAACACGTGCTGCAAATCAGCACACAAACATCCCAACACACGCACACACACACACACACACACAGTAAACAGTGTGGTCCCAAGAGTGTGTTTCCAGAGATGTGGCTTCATCCCTTTAAGAAAAGTGACCACTACCTAAGAAAAACACTTATTTTCCTCCTGAATCATCAAGAAGCCATCATTAACTTAGTGGTGACACAGTCTTCAGGGACACGTGGTGATAGTCTGCGGAGCACAAAAGCCTCCGTTTCAATCAAGCAAACATAAACACACACGCTCACCGACGTGGGGACATCAGTGGGTACAGCGCTGCTAATGAGTTGCCCCGTAGATTTGGAGACTGTGGCTTTTCCACACTTCTGTCTTAACTTCAAGTGTTGAGAGAGTCAGCCGCCCCACCACCCCACCACCATCTCCTCCTCCTCCTCTTCTTTCATTCCTCCTCGAACCCACAGCTCCATCTATCGGCGTCCCTGCGCTAAAGTCTGTAGGCGACGGAGAGTAAACACTGAGCCACTGGAAAGGATTCAATTGGATGTTGTAATCACCATTCAGGCGAGCAGGGAAGTATTTCATGTTTCATGTAAATTAAAGAGAGCGGCTGTAAACAAGTTTCACTGTAAGTGAAGAGAGAAAGTGAAAAGATGTTTGAAGCTTTGGAATAATAAAAGACAGGAGTGAGAAGAATTGCATGTTCTCTCTTTTGGTGACCTTTAACCCTTAATTTGATTTTGTAGATCAACTGTTTCCCCTATTTTTTTTGGCTTTTGTTTGTGTTTTTGTTTTTGGCACATCAGACTGTCTGTGAATTTGACCTACTTGGTTGTGGAGACTGTGATTCAGGATGAAATGACAGAGGTCTGATGACTCATGTTGTCCAGTGAGGCTGAGCATGATTCATGCTTCCAACAGGATTTTATTTACCCATTAAAAACAATACTCACTGCACATAACGCACAGGTGGAGCAGAGAAATCCAGGTTTTGCTATAATGACATTATTAGGGAAGACTGAATGAAGGCAGCGCTCAGTATTAGTGATTGTGACGGTTTTCTCTCTCCTGATGAGATTTCGCTGAGTAAAGGAAAGGATGGGATCCAATCCCATTTTCCGCGCTCGTGGCACGTGCACAGTCTGGACAGGACCTCCAGCGAGAGATTCCACCACCTTCATGTATAGATTACCTCCTCTGTTCCAGTGGGATTAGCAGCCGTGCAGATTGTAAACCGGCGTCGCTGCTGGATTGAATTGTTCACAGACAAGACCCCTTTCTGGTTCCTCGCTGTTAAACAAAACAAAACAAAACAAAACAAAAAAAAAAAAAGAAAAATATGGGGCAGCTTAGATTGTAAGGCATCTTTGAATAACAGGCAATTATAAGCTGTGCTGAGTGTGGTTTGAACCTCATCATAAACATGACAACTCTCATTTTTACTCAACCCCTTCTTACATCAACATGGAAATATAACCAGAAAAATCATATTTATAAAGGAGGTGATATGGGTGTAGTGTGGTAGACACACACACACACCGTAATTGTAAATGAGATTCTTTTTTTTCCAAACTAAATGTTACTCTCCACCCCTCCAATACACCATGACAGGGGTGGAAAAATTGTGGAAATGGTGGAGAAATAAAAAAAAAAAAAGAAAAAGTAGAGACAGACACACGTATACACATACAAACGCACACACACACACAACACAACCACAACCCTCAATAAGGGCCTCTCCATGAAATGCTGAAGCCAAGGCAGCATTTACATCATGAAAATGTTTCAAATGATAATAAATAAAAGCCGACACTTTACGCAGGAAATATTCCTGCACTTTTTCACTTTTTAAGCATTTCCCATCTGCAGCATTTGTCAGGTATAGCATGCAGAGGTTATCATTATAATTATTTTCCCCCCTCTTGTGGAGCACCTCCAGTGTAAAAGCCCAGCCTGTCTGGCTCTGGCTGTTTGTAGTGCAGCAAGCCGAGGCAGCAGCGCTCTCTTTGGGATTTAGCCTTTCAAAAGTCCTCGTCAGATTTTGCAGCGCAGACGTACTTCTGCTGCTTGCCGCCCCCACATCTCTGCTCCCCCCACCCCCGCTCCCATCTCCTCCACCACCACCACCCTTCAAACCGCCACCCCTCTCCCCCACCATCAACCTCCTTCCCCTCTCCTCCCTCTCTTTCTCTCTCTCTCTCTCTGTCTGCTCACTCTGCTGCAGATGTTTTGGATATGTTTTCTTAGTGAGGAAGCTTTGCCAAGTGCCAAATGCAGACAAAATAATAATAATAATAATAAAAAAAAGCCCCTTGGTCATCTCCGGCAGTTGCTGGTGAGGTGGTGGTGGTGGTGGTGGTGGTGGTGGTGGTGGCGGTGGCGGCGGCGGCGCTAGGCCAACAGCTGGTGAACGAGACGTTAGAGTGAAATTCCACAGACAGGGAGCGGTCACGCAGGGGTTAGCCCCAATGGCTGCCAGTGTGCACATAGCAGGGTCCTAACAGCCCAACCTGCAAGTGTCGGCGAGCTAAAGTCAGAAAAATCTTCACGAGACTACAGAAAATAAGTACAAACTGGCTCATCTCTATGCTTCAGGCACTCTGGGTTCCAGTGTTTGTGGGGTTTTGCACCTCAATGTGGCAAACATTTACTGAAAGGATTTCAGTTTCAGCTTGGCTGGACCAGATTAGTTCATTAGCTTCCCTCTCTCTCTTTCTTTTTTTTTTTTTTTTACTTTCCTTGGCCAAATAAAGCAAAAACAGAAATGTTGTAATAGGGAATACACCTCCGAATGGTCTGCAGAGTGTTGATTGTTCAGTGACAATTTTTCTGCGTGTTGATTATGCACTTGTAAAGCAGATTCAGTTTGGAGACCGTTCAAAACTATTCAAGTCAGAAATTAGCTCTGATGGGAATGAAATCACAGAAATACTGTTGCACCAATGGACGAGAGCTTTGCCGTTTTTGTGCATTCAGTAGTGTGAGCAGCAGATGAGCGCCTAGTCTTTTCTTTTTTTTTTTTTTTACTTTGGCATCAAAATAGCGTTGACAGCTTTATTTGCTGCTATTTTATCAGTATTTCAACAATTCCTTCTCCAATCAACTTTTAGTGTCTGTGTCGGCAACTTCCCATGAAAAAGAAATGAAAGTTTTCATGTGTTCATTTCAGCAGCTTCAGTAGATTCTCTTCCAAAAAGTTTTTCACTTTTTTCCCCCACTCCCCCACCCCCAATCTACATTGAAAAAGTTTTGTCTTGTTCATCATCTGCACCCTAAACAATCTGTATTTTGCCCAAATCGGGTTCCGTCATCCGCCCTGATCACCATCTGGTGTCTGTCTAACTAACCGTGAATAAACATGTTACAAATTGAGATGCATCAGCTCAGCGGTTTGAACAAAAAAAAGTAGAATTTTAGTGATGATTTTTTTTGGCCTTAATTTTAAAAATCGGACACTTTGAGGGACTTCATCAAATCAAATCTATTTATATGGCGCCAAATCATAACAAAGTCACATCAACGCACTTTATAAACAGAGCAGCTTTCGACCAAACTCTTCATGGAGTTGTTAAAGAGACCCAGAAGATCCGAAAGGGGCAAAGTGGCAGCCATCTGCCTCGACTGGTTGGGTTGAGAGAGGGAGAGATTTGGGGGGGGGGCTGTGAGAGCGAGCGTGAAGTAGAGGAGGTGGAGAGAGGACGAGAACAGGAGGAGAGAGGAGCCAGGATGTACCTGGAGCATACAGGTACAGAGTGTTTACAGTGTGGAGGAGGCGAGCAGGCAAGTCAGCTGAAAACATTTCCAATTCCAAATCAGTTGCTAAACATCTCCATTCTGCTCTTAAAGAAACATCTCCGTCTTTCCAAATGTGAGCTAATTCCCACCTTTTCGTCTGTTCAAACCTGCACGTAGCAAACGCAACCTTCACATCGTAGTCAGCAAACAGTCAAGTATGTATGACTGCGCTAACGAACGTCCGTCTCAACCAAATCACCGCCGCTGACATCTGTGTCGATGCCTCTCGGTTCAGTGTATCAGCCTCATTCTTGTTTTTTAACCAGTTATACCGTATATCTGTGGATCAATAAACATCTGCATCTTACTGGATCAATAATTATCACTGCGATAAACATGTTTGCACCGCATCTTTAGCCAACAACCATTTTCTGTGGCGGACGAGGCTGATGGGAGACCAAACTTGATGTTCAGGAGAGAAAGAAAGAAAAATAGCTGGCTGTGCTGCTACCATCCCCCATCTCGTAGGCATGGCAGCAGCCTCGCACACATGCGCCTGCACACACACACACACACACACACACACACACACACACACGCTTACTCATGGACACACATACACACAAATACACATGCATACAAAGCACACATACATAAACACACACTCTTTCTCTCACATACACACACAGCCCAGCTCTCTCTCTCTGCTACCTGATGTGAGGCAGAGAGAATATTCCAGAAACCAAACACAATGAATGTTCCTCTGCTATTCATACAAAACAGAAAATCACGCTGCGATGGTCCTAATTTAAATTAAAGCCACGCATTTATTTAAAGCTCCATTTTGTCTCAAGGATCAATTTCAAACCCCCGTAATAGAATGACCAAAAAAAAATAAAAAAAGAAAAAAAGAAAAGGAAGAAAGAAAAAGAAAGAGAGAGAGGAGGAGGTGGTAAACTTTATGGTATAGTTTCAGTAAAGTGTCTTTGAGAGCTTAACTGACCGAGTGTTTAAGGGCAGAGAGGAGCAAGGGTGATCTGTGCTTGCCCCGCTGCCCCCCCCCCCTCCAACTGCCCTGCACCCCCAGACTACAACACAGCAGCTCAGGACTGCTACATTTCGCTTGAGCGAGACTATTTTTTGGAAATCTAATATGATTTTTATTTTAATTCAAGACAACTTTCAGCCTTTGAACACGTATGTGTTTTTTTCAGCAGCATGGAGCAGCTGTAACGAGCCAGATTCAGAAAGGCTTGACAATGCTTTGTTTCACCGGTGTGTTAAGGTGTGGCCAGGTCTGGGACCGGACTGAATTTGGCCTTTAATGGGATTTCTGATTACATTTTGCATTTTGTGTATGTTGCATGTCGTCGTGATGCCTCCTCAGCTTGTGTTCTACTGAACAGGTAAAACTTTGGCTAAATGAAAGGCACGATCTGGTATCCAAGTAAAAAACAGTCACAGCAGAGACATCATGCTGGTGAATATTGGTGTTCATCAGAAATCTCTGTATGGGCAAGGCTAAAGCAGGTATGTGTGCTGAATTCTGATGAGCTCGGAAACAAAATAAATGCAAATTTTCAATTTACTATGCAAACTCTGCAATTATGTAGTCCAGACGCAATACTGCAAATATAAGAAGTCACAAAATTTGTGATTTGGCCTTTTGAAAAGGTTCACAATACCTTTACAACTATTACTTTAAGAACAACTGCATCTACTAATATTAGTAGCTCTGCAAATTATAAAACAACCTCACTTAGTGCTGATGATCTCCAAAAGAATAATGTACATTTTCAAGGAAAAATAATGTAACTCGGACTACTTCCTTTTTTTTTTTATACAACAAACTATACTGACGTTGTTTTGATAATTGCTAAGAATCCATGATAGGTATATCAATATATCAGAACATCAGATCTACGTGTGTGTTTTTTTTTTTTTTTTAAATCAGGTTTCTCTGTGTACAAATCTCCCTCCTGGGTACAGTTTGTACTTTCTCCTGCTGAATCTGTGTGGGTTTCCTCCAGGTGCTGTGGATTCCTCCCACAGTCCTAAAACATGCAGGGGCAGGTGAACTCCAACACACCAATGCCGCAGCTTTCCTATATTAATATTTAATAGCACTTTATGATGTAGTCGTAAGCAAATCTGTGTTTATTATGTATTTGTTCAAATCTATAACTCCTGTGGACAGCCGCAAGTGAAGGCTGTGAATAAACTCAGCATGAATGACAGAATATAGTAAATATTGTGAAACACAGCTCTAACAATTCAAAAGCAAATCAACACTTGCACATGATTCAAGTAACTATATTGCAGTGAATTATAAACAATGAATTGTGAATGTTACAGGTCTTTTATTGAGATTTTTAAGATTTTAATATATGATTTGGGAGATGTATATAAAAGGGAAATATTTTACTTTCACTTCGCTTAACTTCATAGAAAAACAAATGATCGGCACGTAAATGCTCTACTTACAAATTCATTAATATTAATCGCAGTCCAGGAGTTTAGTCAATTTCGATCAATTACGCACTTTCAAAACAGGATATTTAAAATATTTTACATTGTTTTATTACTAAATAAAACCTGTCTTTATGTGTAATTCATTATATGATTCCATTTTGGTAATACTGTAGTTGTCCTGAGGTTCAAAAGCATGTTCAGCCAATATCGTCGTGCCATGTACGATTCACCAGGATGTTTTTTAATATTTATTACTAGGCTCTGTGTAATAGGCATCATCCCAAAAAGGATCAATAGCGCTTCAGAATTGCAGCGCAGGAATTGGTGCAATCTCCAAGGCTGCTGATTGTTATTGGACTTTGCATAGTTTTGGGTTAGTTTTCTGGGCTCTGGTCTTACCAGCAGTTAGGTGCAACATGGGAATGGATAACTGTTTGAACAGAAGCCCAAAAGCTTCTGGCAACTTCATTCCAAATCAATGTTCGGACCAGGGCACCAGATAAATAGTTTCCCCTGAAAAAAGAGTGTTATTTTTGAGTTTTCTGACTTCAATCACCTCACACAGCAAAACATTCCCCATAAAAAAAGGAAATCAGGCAAAAAAAAAGTGGAGAACCTTTCTTTTTTTTTTTTTTTTGGAGGGCGTGGGTGGGTGGGGGGTGTTTTTCCCCTCTCAGAGAGGTATGGGTATTCAGGGTGGAGTCCAGTCAATACAGTCAAACACCAGTACAGAGTAGGACGAGACAGAATACAGCACAATGCAACTGTAATGTCTGATATGGGAGGGGGTCCCAATCTAGGATGGGACAGTGATGCTACACTATAGCAGCATACGTTGGGGATGGGTAAAGGTCAAGGTCAAGTCTGAGATGTGGCTCTAAATTGGGACATGGTTCTTCGGGCCTGACTGAAGGCTCTGAAGCTTGTTATTGTAAAGGTGGAGAACCAGTAAGCCCCCCCTCCCCTCCCCCGATCAGGGATGTTTTAATATGGCACCATGAGCTCCTGAAGACTATTCTGGACCGTTTGGTCAGGAAGGACGATTTTAAACTCTAAACTCTGGATTTTACAAGGAGCTGACGCAGAGACGTTACTCTGAGAGAAATATGATCTGTGCTCCTCGGTACCCAGGCAGCAGCGTTCTGGATCGACTCAGATCTGTCGGAGCAGACTGATAACATGGAATTGCAATGATCCAGGCTAGAAGTAACCGAGGAATGGTCCTTCTTTTCTGCATCTTTTCGAGAAGAGACGAAATGCGCTTTACTTTTCCCATATGGGTAAAAAAAAAAGGCAGTCCTTGAAGTTTGTTTAAGGACATATACTGATTGAAGATAACTGCAGAGAGAGCTTACAGCGGTGCTGGAAGCCAACAACATCTGGTGCAGCGATAGCACTAAATAAGGTGTTTCTGAGGTTTTTATGGCCTCGTTCATTAACAACAGCTTTGTTTGAGTGCAACAGCAGAATAGTGCAGGTCATCAAGGACTCTGTGCCCTTGTGGTGCCCTTGAAGTTTGGCATCATGGAGAAACCTCTCTGAAACTTGCTATCACGTAGAAATGGAAATAGAGCTGATAAATAGCCTAAACTGGTTGAACGTAATTTCCTTTGATGTCATTCAAGTGGCCCCATCTCTGTAATAAGATGTGATGGTCAGCGGTGTTAAATGCAGGACTAAGATCTAACAAGACAAGTACAGACACAACTTATGTGTCCAATGCAATAAGAAGGCCATTTGTAACCGTCTGTGTGCGATGATGCACTCTAGATCCTGACCAAAATCCTCAAACACAATATTGTTCTGTAGGAAGTCGCTAAACTGGTTGGCGACTGATTAGGGGGAGGAAGGGTGAGGCAGGGTGAGCTCTAATGAGCTTTATAGAGCAGGTACAATTGTGTTACAATGAGAGGAAACAGACCTCCCACCAAATATGAATACCACAAAGATGCAAATGTACTCAACTGTGAATTTATTATTCTGAATATGTTCAGAAACAAAAGGCTCTGGAAAACAGAGGGAGTGAAAGTGAACTGCTCCCCTCTGCTTCTCTCTGGCTATAAAAAAAAAAAAAAAAAAAGTAATAATAAAAAAAAGGGAAACGGGGAGAAGGAGAGGATGGGAGAGAAAGATGGTGAGGGAGGGGTATGAAAAAAGAGGCAGAGAGAGGAAAAATCCTGGGCCCTGTTTCTTCTATTTTTTTTTTATTTTTTATTTTTTTTTTTTAAGCAATGGCATCCTGTGTTCTTGGATGTGTCGTTGCCATGGCAACTGTAACTTGGTGACCTCGTTATTTCTGCCTAATCCCGCACTGAAATTATGGTTGCTCCACCCTTTTGCCTGGCTGCCCTGATAACATAATCATTGCAAATGAGGCAGGGGAATGGAGGAGAAGGAGAAGAAGAAGAAGAAGAAGAAGAAGAAGAAGAAGAAGAAGAAGAAGAAGAAGACGAAGAAGAAGAAGAAAACCCCCCCCAACATTTGGCAGAGGTTTTTTTTTTTTTTTTTTTTTTAAACCAGATCACCACATGCTGCTGCTGTAGTATATCACATACATCCACCAGTGTGCATTTAGTGCTGTTTTGGAGCATTCTCCCGGCAGCTGATGACGGGGCAGCGCAATTAGAATAAGCACTTAGCAATAATCGGCAGTGAGCGGTTAATAAACTGTATTGATTTCAGATCAGTCACGAGTTTATTACAGTAGAAAACAGTGCCAAGTCAACAAAAAGCGCCGCCATTCTCAAAGTTTGGAGACAATATCCTGCAGACGAAGACCAGACAAAACTAAATCTACTGTACGACACAGTGGCACACAGCAGATACATGCATGAGGCTGCACATAAACACCTGAATTATTGATTTCAGTGTTTGATTAGATTTACTTATTGGCTGGGGCACGAGAAGCACTCTGAAAAATTGATGGACTTTTTGAGATAAACATGCAAACTAATAAGAAATCCTCAGTCATGCCTATTCAATAATTCACCAAATTTACATATTATTATTGGCATAGCTCATTACTCTGGACCGGGACACACTTAAATATTCTAAAATTTTATTAGTTGGGTATTCTGTTGCATAAATTAACATGAATAATGAGGGATGAGTTCTCCTTTAAAGTCCTGATTCCAAGAAATACATCATTTAGGACCATGTAAAGAAAAATGGCTTTGTGTGGTCAAACAGGCAACAGAAAACTGAATTTTTTATGTATATTTACTGTCACTGCAATTAAAAATATCGTACTGCATTATTTTTTAATGATTTCTGACATTTCACGGTGCGTTAGAGTTAGCTGACGGTTTCAATAACAAAGTGTATAATATTCCCAATTCAACCATAATCAGCTGTTTCCATCTAAACAGAAATGCTATCAAGATTATAATTTTTTTATGTTAATATCATGCCCATTTTTGAAACGAGTCACATTCTGTAAGGGCTTTTTCTGAACAACAGGTTTTTAAAATAAACTAGCAGTGTCACATTATCAGGGAAAGCCCCCTGACTACCCGACTGCTTGGGATCACAATTCAAACTACAGTTCAAAAGCTTTTTAAAAGGCTATCGAGACAATCATTTCACAGGTTTGGTCAAACAGAATCAATATCATAGTATTAGCAGATAGTCTATTTATTTTATTTTTTTATTAGATATGTCTTATTTAATTTACTTTTGACATTTTGTGACTATTTCGTGCACTGAAAGCATGATCCTTTATTATTATTATCTTATATACCTTATTCCTTCATGCCGTAGACGTCCGTTGTGCTACGAAATAGCACATCATTGAGCAAAAGCAATGCAGCGGGTAATATTTTCCCCTCACAACAAATAAAGATGTATGGAGCAATGTAGGTTATTCTGAATCTCACTGTCCTGTGAAGACTCAATAAAACACCCGATGTGTATAAATCCGTGGCAGAACACAGTCCCCAACAAATATTCTGTTTGCTCCTGTCTTTTTACTAAAAATTACAGCGTCCTGCTGTTATAGGCTATTACATACAAAAATAAAATAAATAAACTAATTAGGAACTACTATTGAAGTGGGAATGAGTCGGAGTCACACTGACAGGGAAGTAAGAAGAACCCAAAAGATGGACCAATGCAATTTTGCCTTCAATACAAAAACACATACACATACTATTCTAAACTAAACTGTGTCGTAAAGCCATTTTACAAGCGTATAAACTTACTGTCGACTTTAATTCATCCATGACAACAATCTTTCCTCCTTGCAAGTGTTTAATAAATACTGTGTCCTAAAAAGAAGTTACAAGTGGAGATACTCTACTCAGAGATATAGCATTCATTCTGTACTTATTCAATAATAAAAACATGTTTTTGAAAACCCAGTTCTGTCAGTGGGCGATGTTTTGCTCTCACTATTTGAACACGCACTTTGGAGTTTCCGTTTTTGGTCAGACCACCTGAACCCAACTTGGTGCTTTTCATTGCAACAAAGCAAATAAGAAACCATGTGGTGCGGTCAACAGCGGCCACCGTGTCAATCCAACCTGAACCTGGGGGGGGGGGGGGATAATAATAAAAAAAACAAGCTCCTCGACCGTATCTGGAGGTAGAAACATGTTCAACTCTCACACAAGATGAATAATTTTCCCAGAGGTGCAGCTCTCGTTCAACAAAACAGAAATCGTGAGATGTGTTTGTGGCATCTCCGCTCTTTTTTCCAGTCGCCTCCATAGATGCAGAAGAATCAACAGCTAGAGCTTTGCAGGGTTAGAGTCTGTTGCACTGTCTTGCATCAGCATCAGGTCATAAAACACTGATCTGCTTGAGTCAGATGGGTCAGATATCTAGTGTTAGTGTGGAGTCTCACACATCTCCACTTTTAACACAGTGTATCAACAAATAAAGACATTGCAGACGTCAATGCGGATAAAAGCTATTTGAACTGGTGATAAAACCGCTCACAATGTAATCTAATCAAAATTCAACTCTCTCTCTAATCAGATTTGTATCTTACAATGTCTTTATGGGATGGAAATGTCAATCTGCAGTCCAGAGCTTGCAGGTTTAAATAAAACACAACTACGAGGCTTACATTTTTAAAATTTGAGTAGAATATCAGGATAACATTAGAATGCACTAACATATAAATTGCTATAGACATTAAGAAGATTTATCCCAGATGAAGTGAATGATTTTAAATCTTTTTTTCCCCCAGCGTGTCCAGTTACCCATCATGCATCATGCAGCGCCGCCTTGTGTTTGGCGCCATTTAGGAAATGCTAGCGTGCTCATACAGAAGCTGAACGTGGTTACCACGGCAGCACGGCACCGTTGTCATTGTGAGTATGTAGCTATAATGATGTTAGCTTTTAGCACGCAGATGCTATTATGGCGGTAATCGTTCAGACTGGCCTATAAATAATAATAATAAAAAAAACACCTTTGGACATATTCTTGATTTTTATCCACAGATTCATTTTTACATCGGGACATTATCTGTACCACTAAAAGTTTAACTGGAATCACAATAAATTTAGAGCTTAAGTGCAAATAACTAAGTTTATTATTTTATAATTACAAAATTTTGATCATCCAAATGGCAGATGTGATATCACTTTTTGAATGGCATCCCGTATCAGCTGTCACGTTTAATGTTTCACTGAGAATAGCTGTTAAAATGTTGTGCCTCTTATTTGGAAACATTTTTTTATTCATGATGAGAAAGGGGGGAAAAAAAAACTACACATGGACGACTTAATAAGATCTTTCTGATCCCCTCCCCGCCACTCCATCACCTTCCAACACCAACCCTACACCCCCACCCTCCTTCCATCTTTTACTGAACCTAGACCCAGGATGTAAATGAGAAACAGATGTGTAGGAGGGGAGCGGGGCACTGAGGAGCCTGTTTCCATAAAGACTGAAGGCTCAAAAGAACCAGAAAATCTCCAAACTTGGATCTTTTGGACCTGTTTCTCTCCATGAGGCGCCATCCAGGGAAGTCGGCGGGGGGAAAGCAGAGACAGAAACATGGAGGGAGAAACTGACAGACGGACATGTGGACAGATTGAGGGGTGTGTGTGTGTGTGTGTGTGTGTGTGTGTGTGTGCGCGTGTGTGTGTGTGTATAATCCGCCCATAGAGAGTAGCGCACAACTCCCAAGAGGCTTATCTTGGTCAGATCCTGTTGCTTGTATGGAAACTCTCAATTCAGTCACATCGTTTGTCCAGTGTATAGTACAACCCGTCCCCACACACACACACACACACACACACACACACACACACACACACACACACACACACAAACTCACAAACTCCACCGCCGCCACTGACCTGGATTTGACTGGCTGCTGCCTGCAGTATCCGCCCACATCTACTTTGACAGACCGACTGGCTGATGGAGGTTTTAGCTGAGAGAGAAAAACACTTTTATAAGTATTATTCATTAAAGATTGACCCACTGTCATTGTGAACAACAGCAGAAGCAGGCTGACATTACAATTAGCTGCGGCAGTATTCAGAGGAACAGTGCAATGAGTCCAAGGAGAAATTATTTAGTGAGATGCAAAACAAAATGAAATCGTCTTAACTAGATTTTGACAAAGTAGTTTCACCTCAAAGTCCATCGGGACCTCTCAGCCATGTCACAATGTCTTCTTCCACCTCAGTTTGCTCAACAGTGTCCTGGGAAGATATTTTTCAAAACTTGAATTATCAAGACAGGAATTAAAGCTCTTTCACAACCTTCCGATGTACTTCAGATGTAGGATTTAGTTGTGTAGTTACTATATATTTGTTGCATTTTAAGCACTGTATCACAATCAGTCAATCAATCATTGTATTTATCTACAGCCTATTATTTGTATGATGATTAGTCTACTAATCAGAGTGAGCGATGTTTCACTCTCACTAGAAGCAATGCACTTTGTTTCAGTTTATTCACGGTGTGCGTGTTTGTGTGTAATAGTGGGGGGTAGCTCACGTCTCAGGGGAGACGATGTAGACATCAAAAGGCTGTTTCCCTCTTACTCATACATTCAGGATGTGATTAAACATGACATTATTGCATGTAAACCAACCAGATCACCTGCTTTAGTCGCACCTTTGCTTCTTCTAACAATTTCCTCCCGTCATCACAGTCCTGTGTCGACCCCTAATTTGCAAACAAACGTTCAGGCTACATTGTAATTGGGCAAAAACAACCAGGAACACAAACCGGTGCGATATTCCTGGTCCCAGAAGTGACAGATGTGATTAGGTGGGTGACGTGTGATGCCGGCCCTCCACTCCGGCTACCGGCCTAATAACGAGGCCATTACCTTTAATGGCAGCTTGACTTCTTACCTTTTAACTTGCTGTTAAGATCACCTAGTACAGTATGGCCGGAGGCATTTATGTTGTATTTACATCTTCTGGGGCGTTCATCCAGAGACGCTCACATGAGAGCAACAGTACAAGAAACATTGAAACATTCATTAGTAGATTCCCCCATCATTAAAAAAAAAGCAACAAAAAAAAAAAAAAAAAACAAAAAACGGAGGGTGCAGAGATCAGAGCCACATGATCCCGGACGACAGATGTATCAAACACGCCTGAGCCGCTAACATGTGGGCCAAAGAAATGTTCCCTTTGTAATAAGAGATGAGGAGAAAAACACAGTAAAGTGGAGTCAGTGTCGGCCACCATACCCTGAGGCCCTGGGGCCCAGACTGCTGCCCTGCTCCGCCTCCATCGCCGACTTTCACATCTCACGAGGTCAGGATGAAGGCTGGCAAAGGACAGAGAACATATTCTAAATAATGTACTTATTTAGCTTGTAGCAGCTGTCTCAGTAATTTGGAAATGAGGCACATGTAGTCACACCCCGGTGAGACCTCACAGTATGTGGAAAGACTAAAAAGTAGCTCGTCTAATTTAACAAAAAAAAAAAAAAAAAGGTGGTATGATTTAGTAGTGAAAGAATACATAGATATTTTTGTTCAGATGGGAAATTAATGAACTGGATGAAGAACTGCTGCAAGGCTGGTCTTCAGTGTTTTTACTGTCACAATAGACACACCCACCACCAAAGGAGGCGTGTCTATTGTGACAATGGGCACAATGGACTGTCGCTGAAACGGATAGACCGTGTTTTAAGATTAAACAAATGAAATTGGGTCTAAACAGACTTCACATCCTCTTGTGTGAATAATATCAGAATAAAATCAATTTTTCATGCAATCAACGGCATTAAATAGCACACAGTTGTAAAATTAATTCAAATGAACACATTTGGAATTTGACAGGTGGTGCTGATGAACCGAAGGCGATTTAATCAGACAGTAAAAAAAAAAAAAAAAAATTAAGTTTTGGAACGAGCCATTTAGGCCATAAAATACAAGAGTATAGTCAAAAACTTCTCAAGTTTCAAGTTTCCAGAAACGTCTTTAATCTGTTGGTTTTGACCAAAAGAGTCCAAAGCCCCAAAATAATTGTCATTTCTACTCAATCAGTCCAACAATCGCAGATTAAGATTCAGCTCTATATCCAAATTATGAAATACGTAATAACAAAGAGTCACTCTGATTTATTGTGATATATCACAATAAAGACACTGGTCACTGGTCAGGCAAACAGACTCGGCACATCTGAGCTGATCTTGTACCGTGCACATTTAGACTTTTAAATCTGTACAGAGGAGCACATTTAGCCTCTTGTGACGCAAAAGTCCTCTAAGGGTAAAGCTCTCACACCAGCACATCGCTCCTCTGTAAACAGCCTGTGTCATACTGCGTCTGAACGGACAGTTAAAGTAACTTACAGGAGAATATTCTGCTGCATGTGCTAAAAGAAGACAGCGAAACACAAAGTTTGACAGAGACGACGTGCAAAGGAAGCCATCGCTGTCGGCCTGTCGTTACTGTGAGCGTGACACTCCTGACAGGCCCAGAAAACATGTTCCCACCAAACTTCAGTGTAATCACCTCTGAAAAAACACTCCAAAGACACCGGAGCCTCTGGTTTTCCTGCCTGTACGTGTGATCTTTTCTTTTTGCTTTGTTTTTTCAGTCAAAGGCTTTGTCAAACTCCTCACTTTGTGCATTTTTCATGCAGTCTTTCCATTTATGATGAGTCATTTCAGACACTTCATTATTGTGTGCATTGAAGAATCTCTGGAGCAGGTCTTCATCAGCCCATCATTTATTCATTGACAGATTTTTCAAGCAGTGGCTCAACCTCTCGCTATAGTACCATCTTGAGCTGCCTTGATCTTCAGAGACACTGGACCTGATGATGCCAATTTGAAAAAATAAATTCTCCATACACGTCGACCCTGCACTGTGAATTACTGGCTTGAGGGGCATTTAATTAAATCAAAAACTTATCACTCAAATTTTAATTATGCTGCCATGTCTCGCGGGTTCACTTATGACTTAGTGCCATCTAGAGGCTGAGCTGGCTACAGCTCAAAACACAGATTTTAACAGGGAATATAACATTAGTCTTCATTATGTACAATACAGCTTGTTATGGCTCTTTGAATACACGAGATGATTTGAAATTTCTTCTTGCCTTAACAGAGGGAGTGTAATGATTAAAAGGACAAATAAAATACATTCATGGACACCCAATCTTCATTTGTCACGTGGACTCAGTTTTTCCTCTACGCACCGTTCACTGTTACGGCTTTTGAACGAATAATGCCAGTAATTACGTTAAGTGTAGCTGCAGCAGAAGTCAGGGTTTCCGTGTACTTTACGTATTTTAAAGTCCACTGCAATTTGACACTAAATGGCTTTTTTTTTTGCACTCAAAGCTCTTTTCAACACATCTTTGTGTGTACATGATTTTGTAGCCACTATTTTAGAGCCTATTATTGTCCAGTTTGAAGCTTAACATGGGGACGCGCTGAAATATTCTGTAGTTTTTCCAGAGTATCGACACAACTTAATACATACATATAAATAATGTTTCTTTACAAGTAAAAATCCTGCATTCAGTTTCACAAGCAATTATTTATCTTGTTTTGAGCATTTAGAAGGTTTAACTTCCTGTCTTCTACCTGCCGACTATTGCATCAACGTAGCATACGGCAGGTTGAGCTGATGCTGATACTGTTGGAACAGAAGTACTACGTTGTGTTATTGTATACTTAACGTACTGTAACTGTTAAAAGTGATCACTGTGGTATTAACATTACTGAGAGGTCAGCTTCTTTTAACCACGGTTATATGAGAAGGATGTTCTAATGCCGACTGCTCTGAAGTCTGAAGTGTGAATGAAGAGCTACTTTGTGCAGGATAAACACATGAAGCAGACTCTTAATAACATCTACACAAGATCTCATGGTCCTGTCCCTGAACTCCTCCCGTCTGATCCCATTTCTAGTTTGTTGTTTTAGATCCTTGGTTAAAAAAAAAAAAAAAAAAACAGCCCCGGCTATGAGAACAGGCAGTCAGGAAGCTGAGAGGCGGTTCCTGAGTTTTGGGTGACTGACTCTCACGCAACACATGTGGCGGCTGGTCCCTGGGAGGCAGAGGGGTCCTCCCCTGCAGGTCAGGTTACCCAGAGCAGCCAAGGGATAACCACAACCATCTGGCCTCACCTTCCATGTTCACTGCTCTCCAGGTCTCAATGGCTTCCACATGGCGCCCCACCATTTCAGACAACCCCCCCTTGCCCTCCTACAACACGCAAACACACAGAGACACACATTCATAAAACCGATGCATGCACACACATGCACGTACACAAAGGTGTACATAAATGTGCCTGTGCAAAATCGGCAACAACACTCTGGACACAGATACATTCATGCACATAAAAACACAAGAATATGATGCCCATGTGCACAATATGCACAATATACACAAATATATAAAAAGCCCCTTGTAAAACTGTGAGAACAAGATGCTTTACAAAGGAAATCAAAGAGGAGATGAACAATATAACTCATAAAAATATTGAAACACAAGAGTACACTGCGCACAAGCAGGTACGCACCCACAACTCATGCATATACATACAACAAGACACACAGGGTGCTACTGTGATTGCACACAATCCACATTAATTCACAAAAGCAGCATCACACAAAAGTGAAACCACATGCACATGCGTAGCCGATTGCATGCCAGTGTATACACAAATACAACACATGAGCTTACACAACAGCACAGATTTGAACGGGGCAGGGGAGGAGGGGCTTTAATCAGGGAATTCATCTCAAGGGGTTTCATGTAAGCAGGACTGGACGCTGCTCTTCTCCCTGCTTCACACAATGAATCACCCAGACAGCCTGTGCATGAAAGGCTCCATCCACTGTCAATAAAGCTAATGCTATCAGAGGTTCTCCATGTGCAGTGTAATCTATTATACGGCTTTACATGCAGCATGTGGAGGGGAAAAAAATCATAAAATACTACTCCAGATGAAAAATACCATCAGCAATTACACGTAATCAACATAAATAACAACAGGGTAATTTATCTGTTCTAAAGAAATGCATACAGATACCAGAAGTCGGGAGCTGGCCTGAGCTCAAATTAGCATCAGTCTCTCCTAATTTCAAACTGAGTTTGGTGGTTTACAGACAATCTGTTATAATGATCAAGTGCCGAATACGGCACGCTGGCTGCAGGCATGTATACAAGGTACTTTAGCTACAACATTTATGGTTAAGACTCATAAATTTGCACAAGGACATATTTTTGTTGGCACTCTCTGATGAACGATTTCTGTAGATTCCTTGCATGGTAAAATATGTGAGCCGTCACTTTGAACGATAGAACAACTCAGGTGTTGTGGCAATAGAAATAAAAGAAATTACAAAATTGGAAGGTAAGTACAACTGTGCCATTAAGAGGGCTAATTCAGACGACCACCTGTTCAGAAACGCTGCTCTGTCCTTTACTTGACATGGTAGGCTAAATAGTGGATTTCAAAGATTAGCGACACGTGTGACAGCATACGTGACAGATTGTAACAAAGTAAAAACATGCTGTAAGGAAATATCAGGACCAACTTTAATTTGCTGTCATCTGGGAGGCCAGGTTGTATTTAGTGAACAATAAAAATGAGCGAAATCCACTGAACATGTGGAACAGAACTTTAGAAATAAAGCATTCACTTCAGTCACTTTATCGCTGTAACAAATACAAAAGGAAACGTATTGAAGAAGAAGACATTTTAGATAATAACTGGAATGTACTGTGTATGTGAAAGAGTAACTCACACTACAGCATGACGTGAAATAAAATCGGCAAACCATGAATAATTTTCCTGAGCTATTTATATTCAGGCAGCTCTCCTTGTCCTACCTTGGGCTATAGACTGCACCGTATGTGCCACTGCTGGAAATAATCATAGAGCATTACGTTTATATGGTAATACTAGATGCTCACAATGACAGAAAAAGTACAAGTTGGAAGTTGTTTCTTTCTTTTTCTTTTTTTTTTTCCAGTATTCTGGGGAATATTATGCCATGATGGGAGGATTTCTTGGAGAGCGACGACATATGATGATGGGAGGGGGAAGAGAGATGGTAAAAAATGTGTTATAAAGGTCATTTGGAGGATTAAAACCAGGGACAGCATAAACTAAATCTATAAAACACCATGACCAACAAGTTGACACCCTACCAGATGATCTTAACATTTTCTGCATCAGTGCTGTGATATAAAATTAAAACTTTAGAGATGATGCATCTCGCATTTTACCCACTGCCCCATTACATCACGTGATCCTGAGGTGACTTTTAAGTGAATAAGACAGCTCATATTTCATGTGTTTAAATACTCACGGTCTGACTCTGCAGATGAGATGGGAGGAGAGGCGCGGCTGTGGCCCTAAAAGAGGAGCTCACTGGATAAATGCTCTTCAGAAAGCTGCTGCACCTGTGACACACAAATAATTTGCTCCTCACAGGTTTACATCGCAGAAAACAATAGCATCTGTGGCACTGGGTGACAACTTATCTGCCCCAGCGGAAACAGGAACAACATGCTCCGTCTCTGCGGTAATCTTTGATCAGTTGAAACACTTTCTGTGATAAACATTGACTCCATCCCCATGGGCAATCACTCTGTAGTGCTGGCATCATGGGAGGTAATGTATGCACAGACATGTTGTATTTGCCGTGGGCCCCCATACACACACACACACACACACACACATATCCACAAGCACAATCTCACACGTACACACAAGGAGATGAATTGCTACGCCACCTAGAATAAATACATATCAGCTACAGTGAGCTGGGCCGCTTTGCTCTTTACTATTAATCCTCGGCATGGTGATTTATTGCCGTGTGCTTGTCAACAGCCATATAGTCCCCTGGAAGTGTGGCCGGCTGAGAGAAATGGTGGAGTTTAAGAGTGAAGCCCGGCAGCTGCCCTCGTAGTCTATTTATGTGCATTCTGGTCCACGCCGAGGGTGAATATATGGGTTGGTTGAACAACAACAACATTCTGTGCAAAGAAGGATGGGGCTGTAAAATAATCTATTCGTCATAATCCAACTTTTAAATTGATGTCTTCCCAGATGTCGCTGTTGCAGAGATTTGCATTTGCTAAGGTGAAAGGCCTGGATGCTCAGCAATCTGTTGTGTGCAGGAGAGTCAATGCTAAAGGGCTCTTCTGTAAGTTATTTTTAAACAGTGTATGCATGGCAGTGCATATTCAGCCCCCAGTGTTAACTCAACCATTTGATTAATGCTGCTGAAAAACACACAGGGGTGCAGTGCAGCAGTGTAGGACGCTTATTAAAGGGCTCCATCTAGTGGCTGCCCAAAATACTGAGGCCATTCAGGCTTAAAGTTTGACTTTATGGATAACTTCTTATTATCAGCAGAGTCGAAATGACTTTGCTAAAAGGAGTCGGTCTAAAGTGACGATGACACTGTTTGACCCACACACACAGACAAAAAAAAACAAAAAAACACAAAGTGAAGCAATAAACAAGAATAGCATGGGTGATTTTGAGAAAAACTCACACATGCTTCTGGAGCTGAAAGTAGCCCGCAACAAATGCGCTATTCTTGACTGTTTGTTTAACACTAGACGAGAGTTTATTAGGAAATGTATGAAGTGCATTTTTACCAGGAACATGTAACCAGACAGCAACAAAAACTGTAGGACAGTCAGAAAATAGATTCTTCTTTGGATTTATATGATGTGATACGCAACCACAAGTGTCTTTGTAGTTGTTTGTGACAATACTGTCTTATGAGTCCCCTAAAGTGACCTTCAGGAGAGATTGCTTCTTGAAATGCAGCAAACAAGGAGAAGCACTAACTTTGGACTTCACTTATGAAGCCAACAGCGATGAAAAACTCCCATAAGTGCTCAGAAAATGAAAAATCTAACATTTAACCAGCAAAACTATTGAGAATGATGTCTGAAGTTGCTGTATAGAGAACACTCCACAAGTTGAATCTATGAAATGAGGACACATTTCCACATTTACAGGACAACTCAACATCATTCTGGATCAACAACTTCACACAGTTAACTTTGTGAACAGTATATATTGCGCATCTAAAATTTAGGAATGCATAAAACAAAAAGGTAGCAAACAGAGGACACCTCACAGTAACCAGGTGTTACATGATGCCGAGCTCTGGAACAGCTACTGAATTTACTCGTGAGATTTGTAAACTCCTGTTTCCATCCTCAAGAATAAAATTTAAACCTCAGCTCAATCTTTCGTTTTGATTCATTTTATTTTGAATATCGACACAGTTACGACACATGACTTAGAAAACCCACAGGAACAGAGTACCTTTTCATACTGCGGACACCAGGGACACTTTTACTTGATAGCCACAAACATGAAATAAGGCCACTCCACTTTAAAGCGTTATTGTACGTTTGAGAGAAGACAGCGGCTTCCTTCGGCTTCGAGGCTCCGCAGTGGCAGAGGACCTTCAGGGACTCGGGACAGGATAAACTAAAAGGTCTACAGATCTCACACATCATATACGGCTGACACTTTAGGTGCTGAATTTCACAGATGTTACAGTAAATAACTGTGTGCGGCTGAAATTCATTTCAGGGGAAACGAAGGGCTGTAAAATAAAGAGAGGGTGAATACGTGGATAGTTTGTTTTTGTTAACATTCTGCATTAAGTTGATAACACTGTTATGCCGCAGGATTATAAACGTATGGGGTCACAAATTTTAATATGCATATTAACTCCTGGCTGCTTCCACATTAGCCTGAGAACAAATACACAAGAATACACACACACCATCAACACACAGCATGTTTCTCATTCAGCACAATCTCTGAAAATCCTGAATACCAAAAGGTTTGGCTTTGAAGGCGTGTCCTAAACTGGCTAGTGCTTTTATTACCATTAATAAAGATTTCTCATGGTCTGATTGACATCTACAAAGAGATCAGTGTCGGGATCTACAGCTAGATGGCACTGTGAGGCCATTTTCTTTTATTTCTTTTTTTTTTTTTAAACAAAGAACCCCCCCCCCCCCACCTCACTGCAGACTCCTCCCCACTCCACAGAAAACACATCTGGCTGTCAGCTTCTCTCCACCTCCCTATTTTATTTAGCCCCAGTCTGTCACCATCCTTTCTCTTCACCTCTACACCCTCCAACCCTCTTCATCACTCCCATCTCTCCAGCACACCTTCCCCACAGCCTCCTCTCTTCTCCAGTCTCTATCTCTCTGCTTCTCCATCTCCTCATCTCTCCCTCTCTCTGTTTCCATCCATCTTTATCTCTCCCTGCCTGCTAACCCCCATCACCGTCTCCTCAGCTCCACTCTGTCTTCTACATGGCAGCCATGGCCTGGGTTTCCCCTCCAGAGGTCAGCAACTGCATCAGGCTTCCCGATGCTGGCCGGTTCACCCCCGTGGCCCAGTTGAAAAAGAGTCTGCAGTAAAACAAAGAAGCGGCAGCAGCTTTAATTGATTTTACTCAAGCATTCAAAGCTCAAAAGTGTCCATTTGTTCTTTGCTTATCTGTACAGCTCTACATCGTCAATACTTTATATCCCTCACTAATCATTCATTATCAGTGTCTGTTCAAGACTCTCACGGTGAATTTGTCTGTGTAATTTCAGCGCGGTTCCTTGTATTTCGTACTATCTAACACTATTATTTGTAGTAAAGACTCTGGACATTTCTGGTGAAAGACCTTTGTTGCGTGTTGAGTTGAGGGCTGCAGCTGATAGATACACACACGTTTTAAATAATCAAGTAGTCATTTTGTCTGTAGGGCACCAGTTGACTGTTGCATGCATTAAAATGTCTCCCACATTTTAACAAATGAATACATATTAATGTTGCATATTGCAGTATGTACAGTCCAGTTTCAGAGGAAATCAAAACCATTTTCAAATTCCATTGTTTCTGCTTTAATCACGTCAAAAATTAATTTAGACCTGCATGCGTTTAACACGCTAATCCTAAACATAAACACATTTTGGTCAGTTCATCACGAGCTAACTTGAGTCACAGACTGACCAAGTACAGCCGCTGTTGCTGTGGTTACCAACAGGAGTTGGCTGATAAGTTGACTAGAACATGGCAGCCAATCAGAGAGAAGTCTTCCGTTGCCGTGGTAGAGTAGGATCTGAGTATAAAACCTCAGTAATAGTCATCTATTTCAACAATGAAAGGGATGAAATGTTATCAACATCAAGTATCAATACCAGTCAAATGAAGAAAGTTGTATTATTAAAACTCAGTGACAGTTTTAAAATTGTAAACAGCTGGATTGAGTGCTACGAATATAATCACGAAGTGATTTAACTTAAATTAAAGATATATTTGACAGGGGTGAATAATTAATTTGACAATGTGTGTTTTTCATGTTGTTAACTAAAAATAAACTCTTCAACCATCTGAAAAGCAATAAGGTGTTTAATGAGTGAACATTGTCCTTGAAACCCAGGAAGGTGACTGGAGGACAAGAAAACGGACAAAACAGGACTGACTGCTATCTCCCTTCATAGCAGACGGTTTCTATTTCTGTCCTCCAACTCTCATCTGTTTCCTCTGGGATTATCAAACTGGATTAAATCTGATCTAATCCCTGCACCCCCCAGATCTACACAGAGTATAAACTCTGTGGAAATCAACACAAACTTTTCTAAATGGAGGCAGCGTGTGTTCAGATGAGTTCCAATGAACTCATTAGATCACAGTTTGGAAAAGATGGCTGGCATAAGTGAATTAATCAAAATCTGAATTTTCAATTAATCCAGATACTGAAGGAGGATAAAGGACCGACATGACCTGTTTCAAATTGTCCTCTGAGGAACTGCAGAATTTTTTTGTTATTCACATGAGATTTGACGTTAAAACACATCATCATTGAAACATAACACAGCTCAGTCGTCGTAGTTCTTAAAATATCAAACAAATCAATTTGATTATTTTGCATTTAGCATCCAGAAGGATTAAATCTAGGATTCAGCATTAGGTTAGACTCTATGGGAAAGAAGAATGAGCTACATGTATGAGCAAGAGAGAAAAAACAAAAATACACATCTATCCTGAGGTGTTACAGTTCAAATCCTGTGAAAGGTTAAGACAAAATATGAATCACATTCTGCAAATTTTCAACTTATTATGTGTAATTTGTGATGGACAACACATCCCACAAAAACAAGCTACGTTTATTTTTCCATCATCTTACGCACCTATTCTATTGTTTTGCTATATTCTCAAATTCTTATTCACAGGTGACTTAGTATCATGTCAGGTATTCAGTGAGTTTAATGCGGTTTGATACCTGAAAATGTTTCTGTGATCTCATAGCATCAAAGATAAATGTGATGTTCAAGAGTTGTGATGACAGCTGCTCAGAATCAAAGAGCTTTTTGCACTAACACTGAACAACCAGAGAGGAATGCACTCAGCTCACACTCACCTTTGTACGGCAGAATGGAAATTAGAGACATGAAGAGATTTTTCATGGAGCTCATGGTGTTCTATCTAACCCAAGAAACACCTGTGCTCATGTGACACGAGAGGAAAATAAGTAATTAAGTTCAAGATTTAAACCTTTACCACTGGATCAGACTTTGTTGTTTAGAGGCCAAGATGAAAAGCTTCCGTATGTTTGCAATCGAGCCCAAATGTGCTGGAACATATGAAATTTTGTTTGGACCTTATGCGCATTATGTTGCTTTGTAATATACTTCTTGTATATTAACTTCTTAGTGTCAAGGCTCTTTGGGAAATAAAGGAGATCATAAGAAATGTATGGTTACATGCGGCAGGTTAAGAGTAATGTGGTTATAATAAATGAGGTAAAACAGATAATGAATTTCTAATGGAGGATGAATTTTAGAACTTAAATTCTGAATGCAAATATATATGGGAACTGAAAACTAATTAGTATTACTAGTTTCTTAAGCACAAAAGAAGAAATGATTTTATATTTTGCTATATTGTCGAAAACACATTTTGGTCAACCATGGAAAAAGGAGTGATGTTAACTATGCTAACAAACTACAACCAATGAAATAAGACAGAAATGCTGCATGAATCAGCATTAGCTTTAACACTCACTCAGCAATGTACTCCAACGGCGTCCAGGAGCTGTAATCTGCGTCAGGCATGGACTTCCTGTTCATCGGTGTATCCAAGGTAACCCTGCCAAATTAAGGCCGATGACAGTCAGGGTGAGTGTTCGCTGCAGCATCGCCTGCACATTGGGCTCACATGGATATGGAGATCAAATCAATCGGCCCATGTTTGTGTTATTATCTTATTATCTTATCTTCATAATATCACACCTTCAATCAGCATGCTAATATTGACATGCTTCTAAACAACTTAACATACTCAGCTAAGCACAGGATCATCAGGGTCATTGTTATTGGGGATGCACACGCACACATTGCTACCACTGCCCACCGTTTTGGACTTGCCTGACTATGTCTCTGCCTCTGCCTCTAATCACCAGGGTCAAAAGTCGGAACTGCAGCAGAAGGTGAGGCACACATCTCCTTGAGGCAGTTGGGGGACTATAAAACCCTCAGTGCTCAACGGAGGCAATTTGTGTCAAGTCGCACTCCACCGAGTCATAACTCTGTCGCTTCTGAACACACAGATGTGACGGACGACTTCACTGTGACTCACACTTTCTGAAGGTATCATAAGTGTCGCTGTCCATTGTAAAGAAATGCTCATACCCACACTTAAAAATAAATAAAAAAATAAATAATTTAAAGATATATATATTTAGTTTTCATTCGTAACAAAAATACTAACAGGAACTGCTGATCAGTCACTTCAGCGCACTTTGTCTGAATGCAATAACATATTAGCTATCAATACCCTGAAAAGACATTAAAGATAAAGAATCCATCCATTAAAATATATTAAAATATATTAAAATCCCACGTTCAAATTAATGCATACATCTAACACAGTCTTGGTTTATCATGGTACAGCAAAGTAAGATGGGGGTGTTGGAGGATGGAGGCTCTAACATAAAACTGAAGTCATAGGCCTAATGCTTAACAGATGTGTTCTGCCTCATTTTGATGGGAAATGCAACCAAAGAGAGAGCATGAGCAAGAAACACCCCTGAACGTGCATTTCTAACTACTCACGATGACAGTGCAAAAAGAAACCCCGTGCTTTTAAATCCAATAAGCGAATAGACAAGGCTCTGATGCAAAGCCCTCAGCGCACGTCACTCATCTGAAGCAGATCATGTGCACAAGCGCAGATGCACTGGCTGAACCTGGCAGCCTCATCCATCTTTTCATCCCGCAGCTTATCTTGGACTCGCACGTATCCATTGAACGCAACAAAGGAGTGTGTGGCACAGCTAATTTTACAGCACAATAGCTTTCATCTTCATTCCCTTTACTGGCTGTGCGCACAGTGCAAGAGATTTATATGCTGTGCGAAAACACACGCCACTTCTTCCTACCTCAAACACTCAATGTGGTACCTGCGGCACATTAGGGGAAGGTCTGTACATTTGTCCTGTTTTTCCAATGAACTCCTGATGTTGGATATGGTCTGTACCAACAGAAAGTTATTTAGTACCACAAAGTAAAACACGATATCAAGCAAGCAGTGAACAGTCGCTCGAACAAAAAACACAGATCTTTTTATTGCAGTATAACGGATAAAAAATAAAAAAAAACAACCAAACAAAAATAAAACATTAACGTGTCCTGTAGAAGAAAAATAAAATTCATCGCATTTCAGATGGGCATAATGTGGAGTACCTTATGGTTGAGGTTTGGTTGAATACCATTTAGTCAGACTGACTCTGAGCTGCAGCTCTCTGGTTCTTTGGTTTAAGAAAAATGTACCAAAGAAAATATGATATCAGTTAAGTATTTGGTACGCACAGTTCAAGAGCATCTCAACTGACCTAAAGCACGAAAGGAATAAAACCAAAGTTCTGTATGATGTTGGCAAAAATAATTATAGGGATAGTAATAATAACATAAATTATCATATAATAATAATAATAATAATAATAATCATCATCATCATCATAATGTTATTATTATTATTATTAACAATAACATTAACAACAATAATAATATTAATGTATTTGGGGATAATCCGACTGCATCTTCTGGTCTGTGCCATTTTTACCTGTGCAGTTTATCTTTTGAGGATGAAATATTCAGACACAAAGTGTGATTTAGGGGTTTTCACAGATGTTTTGATATTTTTGGGATCTACAGAGCCATCCAGATAAGAACATGCTGGAAAATGTGCACAACCATTTTCCAACCAACAGGATGTTTCACTTTGATCCTCGGTGACAGTTGAAAAACGTGCAGACTGTCCAACTTGCAAAATAAATTATTTGTGATGTTTTTCTACTTCACCTTCATTGGGTCAATTTAATGAAAAAAGTTCAATTCATCAATTCCACCTCTCTTGCTCTTGTACAACTTTTTTTTTTCCTCCAACTTTGATCCTCAGATTATAGATTTTTGGTCTCCTACCTGTCTCCCATCCCTCACTGTGGTTTATGTGTGATTCGGGTCCTTTCTCTCCCTTTGCAGCTAAATGCTTATCCTGGCAAAATGTCTGCACCACATGTCACTGCAGCACTTACGGTAGTATGGCCACTGCAGCAGCTCCTGATGGGATCCCACTGTTTTCTGCTCCTAGACTCTGACACAGCTGGTGAACGGCAGCCTTGGCCATGCCGTAGCCGACCATGCCTGGGTATTACAGAAACAACATTTTCTTTTAGTGTCCTGGAGAAAAACTTTGTTTGCAAAGAAAGCATACACCACGTCAATTGCATCCCACTGCGCCAAGGAGAGGATGACATTGATTTAGTGGTGAGAGGTCAAGTGAACAGACAAAACTGCATCTATGGAAGGAGCATCTTTAGACTATAAAAACGGCAACAGTCAATGCATGACATACAACTTGGCTCTTCACATCGTGGTATAAACAATTCATGCACAATTTACTGAGTCAATACCAAACTTTCTAGCCTCGTATTCTCTCTTCCTGAGTTAGTGTGTTATGCATGCGTCCAGCCTTTAATAAGTGAGGGGGATGTTTTGTAGCTTCAGCATCTGGAAACAGTGAGCACTTTTCCTCCCAAACATCTAACTCTCCAAAAAAAAATGCAGAGCATCTGTCCAACCCCCCTCCTCAAACCAATCTTATGACAGGCTTACAGGAACTGACCTGACCAATGAGAAGAAGGGGTGGTGACACGACTTTCATGAGCTTTTGTTTTTCCTCCAAGAGCTCTGTGAAAAACTATTTCAGTTGGGGGTAGAAGTTATAGAATAGCCAAAAGACAATCAAATCTAAAGTACACTGATTTGCTTCAGGCTGACCTGCACACTTTCTTATCCTGAGAGGTCACATGTTGAGAGCTAATGCGTATCTACCAACAACAGAGCTTGTAATTATTCATTTTTGAATAGTTATAAAATGGATTATCCGATTCGTTCACAAAATCCATTCCATCACTTGAAACCCTTTCGGAGACACTGAAAGAAACTGGGTGGGTTAACTGTAAAGCAGGTGACTATTGTCCAATCAAATGTAGCCAAGTGTGTAAAGTGCTGCATCAAAGGACTTCAGACACAATTTTATTCCACATTGCAAAAAACAAACACTCCAGAAAACGGAAAAAGTTGATTATTGTGAATATATTCTCAGATTTGTTAAATGTCTTCCTCACTAAAGAAGGAACAAGGTTTGGCAGGAAAACAAAGGCAAAAAAATTATTCCATGACTTAATGAGGGCCCAGTTCTGGGTCCCCCTCTATCCTGGGCTCGGGACAGCAGACCCGTTTGTCCCCCCCCGCCCACTGACTTCTACAGATAAAATAAATTCCATTCCGTGCCGTGTCTTGCATTAACCCATTCCATTACTCATAAACAATTATACGATTAACTTAGACGTTTTGAGGTACCCACACTGGGAATGGAACAGTGTCCTTCTTATTGGGGGCGGCAGCACTAGCCACTGCGCCAACGTGCTGCTCAAGTTCAGTAGATCAGCATCCGCCATCTGTATTTATCATTTATATTCCAAACTGGGAAATAGAAATATTATATATATTCTACATATTACAGTGAACATTAAATTGAACTAGAACTGAGCTGGTTCGCTGTACATCCAATTGCCACATGATAGCTTCTACATATTTTAGTGGATAATCTAGATTAGGAAAGCCAACACAAGTCACATGAGGAGGCAGGGAAGTCCCCTCTTTTTACCCGAAAATTCCAACTCAGAGGTCAGGATTATTACAAACACTTTTCACATGGTTTGACTATAAAACCTATTGATACTTTGGCAAAATTTAAGACAAATTCTCACTCAAAAAACTAGGTGGATGCTATTACAGGGGTGAGCTGATGGCTCAACTGTTTCACCATAAGGGCTTAGTCCTCACCACAGGATGGAGTCAGACACAAACCCCCCCGTCTCTCATTATGACTTTCAGAAAAAAAAAAACAAAAAACCTGAAAAATAATTTCTAAATAGTCAGTGCTATTAATTCTTATTTCAGTGATAATGTGAATGTGTCCAACGCTTCCTAGCATTTCCTCATGCAGATAGAATAACGCTATCTCCTCAGTGCTGATTTATTATTTGTTTCTTGGTGTCACATTCAATGAGACTTTACAGAAATGGGCTTTTGGAAAATGAGATGCTGTTCTAGCGTGCTTAAAATACAACTCTGACAGAGGCTGCTCCGGCAGAATACGACGACCTCCCCGGCCCCCAGAGAACAATAGCTGTAAGCTGCCTAGGTCTGCTTGAGTGACATTAACACACATTGTCCATGTGGATAAAAAGTGTGTGCAGCCTAAAACGCTGAGTCATTCTCTTGCTAAATCTGTCACCAATGAGCTCGTGGGCCCTGCTCTGACTGCTGAGCCAGGGGTTTGCATTGCTGTAGAGTTAGGCTTCAGCCCATCACATGTTTGGCGTAGACACAAAGATGGCGCGACATCACATGGCACTGTACCAAAGCCCCACTGGCTGATGAGTTGGGCTGCTGCTCAACAGTCATAAAGCTGCAACAAACTCGTACTTTCATTATTAATGAATCCCTCAATTATTATTATTTTTGATTAACTGATTACTCACATGTATAACGTCTGTCACAATTCCCCAGAACTGTTTATTACTGTTACTATTGATATTAAAAAATTTTGACTAATGTTTTTGCCAATAAACTATTTGAAAAATTATTTCAGCTCTACATGGTGACTAAAGTTAGCAAAGGAATTTAACCCCACTAAACACTTTATGTATGTAATTTATGGATTTATAAAACTGCAAATAAAACTCATGATGAAAGATTAATCAGGTTGTAGTAATTCACCGGTTTTCTGATAAAACACAAAAATAACAGTAATAGACAATAAGCTGAATTGAAATCTTAATTGCTGTGCATTGTTTACATCACAACCTCATTTAGCATGTGATAGCAAACACTGTAATGTATTAGTACTGCTGTCACATATCAGTACTGTTGAATGAGTGAATGATTTACTCACTAGTCAGATTTGTTCATTTTGCTTTTTTCCCCTTTGTCTTAATGAACCACAGTCAGTTATATTTTAAACATTTATTTGCTAAGTTAAAGTGGAAAAAAAAGTGAGCAGGTCAACTTTGAGTCAAGGACATGTAGCGGACAACATGATTGAAAGACTGGACCAGGAGAGCCCATTTTGGGAATTAAACTATAGATTTTTTTGTCTTTTGAAATGGAGACGCTTACCACCAAGTCCCAATGCTGCCCATGATCTCAATCTTTTTCTTCCCCCAACTTGTTTTATTTCTGGGATCCATTTTATTGACACACTCTCGCCTCATTGTTGTGATCTGTGTGCTTCCCCATGCCTCCTATCAGAATGTCAATTCTCTGCTCAAAGCCCTGCAGTGCCTTTTATTGCCTATATTATTTCAATTGGCAGGTTGGACAACGGAGACCTAAGCACAATGTAGTCTTCAATAAGTCAAAGTCTGCCTGAGGGCATGAGATGTTACATGGCCAGACCAGGTCATCATGATGAGAACGGTAAACACAGATGTGTGCCTTACCTCCGGTGCCTGAGAGAGCCGCTTTAGCTCCGGCCAAAGTCAACAGTCCGCCTGGCTTTAGGTGCAGAGCGGCAAGGCGGCTAGAGATGGTGGAGGTCCACACACTCTGTTTCCACATCAGATCCGTGTTTTTGTACAAGTCTGGGAGGGACATAGAAAACAGGAAAGTCTCATGTATAATTCTGCGGCATCTTAATAATTCAATGCATCTCCGGAACAAGTATATTCACTAATTATTATGTGCCAGCCTTTTATGCAACAGTCCAACATTTTGAGAAGAGTTCTCATTAACGTCACTCTTATATGTGCTTGTAAAATATAACATATAATATTTGAGGCTACAACCAGCAGCTGGCCATCTTAACTTAGCGCAGTGATGGGAATCTGCTAGCCTAAATATCCAACAGACAGCGATAAAGCTCGTTATAAACACGTCACATTTCATTTCTTCAGCCTGTCCAAAAGCCTCATTGTACAGTAACAGCCTCCTATTTAACAGAGGGTTATGTGCCTCTCTGTGCCTTGGATGCCTCCAGGCATTTCCTGGCATCTGCACTACTTGCCTGGCAAAAATCCTGGACTTATATAGTTAAAGAGCAGACCTTCATCTTTACAATTCATTTTTATTGCACTTTTTGAACAAAGGCTAGCTCTTTTCCCCGTGATCCAGTTAGCTGGCTGCCCAGGCTGTTGGTCTCGTCACCTAAATCTTTGCCAGGATGCCTGATAAAGGAAAAAAGAAAATCTGGCCTGGAAACAATAATCTGACACATCTATTCAACAAACATGCATGAATAATATGAAGACACAATAGAAAGGGTCACAATGGAAATCACAAGGTCCACAGAAACATAAATACTAATCAACTATTGCTCCTTAGTCTCCACCAGAGAAGAGCTGGTTTGCTTTTTGTTTAGCTGATCTTTTGATGATTTGACTTTGCTGATGAATCAAAAAGACTAGAAACTAGTTTCTTCAAACATAAATACAACATCATGTGACAATCTGCTGGAACTAACAACGAAGGAAAAAAACTATAACATGGACCTTTCAGCTGAGATTATCTTGCCAAATCAAGTTAACGATACATCCACAACTTTTAGATTACATTGAAATTTAACTTCTTTAATTCAGCTGAGTCAATTTTATTGACCTTATCCTAAAAATGAAGTAGGACTTGTAAAAGAATTACAGCAAATAAGCAGCTGATGATTAATGCTACAACAAACAGAGATTGAACTCTGACCTTTGGAACTACATTTTCCTCCTGCCCATCCTCCAGCCACACACAGGATGGCATCCACTTTTTGGTCCCCTAGCAGCTGGGCCACATCTGCCGTCACCTGCACGAAGAACAGAGAGATAATTGCAAACAACATGACTCCTCAGGGCACCGCAAACAAGATGAATGGCGTTAAAATGTCAGCTCAAACACCAGATGGAAACTTTTAATGCATGTTCTGTGCTGGTTTCAGGCCAGCAAACAACGGTGGGATATATGGGTGTAGCATTCACACCAACCTACATGTGAGCCTGTTTCTTCTGATAGAGAGAAATATTAGTTCATGCAAGACATAAAAAAAAAAAAAACCCAACCATTATCCTGTTTTCATCATCTCAAGTGTTACATGTTGATGAGTTGTGGAGGGATTTATGAGAGTTATACCCCGCCAGCTTCCCCAGTCCGAACACATGGAAAGGAACAGCAGTACAGGATAGAAAACAATATAAATATTGTTTACAGCAATGTAGAATAAAAATCATACGGACGACAGAGGATCTGTCTTTACGTTTTAGAGGTTTGACAACATCAGCAGAAACTAAATACTAATTAACTATTGGTACTTAGTCTCCACCAGAGAACAGCTGGTTTGCTTTTTGTTTAGCTGCTCTTAATTTTTGATGATGTGTCCTTAATAATGAATCAAAAAGACTAGAAACTATTTTCTCTGCAAACATAAATACAACGGCCACTGCGCTTCAATACTGAAACCTCCAAGCTCACATCATGTGACAATCTGCTGGAACTAATGTAACAAATATATTAAACAACTAAGGAAAAAAACTATAACATGGACCTTTCAGCTGAGATTATCTTGCCAAGTCAAGTTCACAATACATCCACAACTTTTAGATTACATTGAAATTTAACTTCTTTAATTCAGCTGAGTCAATTTTATTGACCTTATCCTAAAAATTAAGCAGGAATTGCAAAAGAATTACAACAAATAAGCAGCTGATGATTAATATATGAGATTTATGAGTTATACCCCGCCAGCTTCCCGAGTCCGAACACATGGAAAGGAACAGCAGTGCAGGATAGAAAATCCTGTCTGTATGTTTTAGAGGACAACATCAGCAAACTAACTTCTGGGAACATTAACAGACACTAATCCAGACCTCAGACCAATTAGCTAATCAACAACAAAATCTTTCCCATCAACTAACAATATCAAACCTATTCCAAGCAAATGGTGTACATGTTCATATTACTGGTGTTTAATACATTTGTCACCAATAAAATGAAATAAATGAGAAAAAAAAAAAAAGACCCGTATTTCCCCACTTTCCGATTCGTAACTTGAACGCAGCACCAGTCGTCACCGTAAACTACTTCCGGACGTGAGCTAAATAAACAACCGGACCGGACCGGACTCGGAGCCGAGCTGGTGGTCGTCTCATTTTTATTTGTTTCTATTTATTTTATTTAACCTTATTTAACCAGACAGGAAGTGACGGCTCACCTGTCCCGCCTGCTCCGTGAAGCTCTCGCTCATCTTCACGATCACGTTTTCATCGGCTTCTTCGCTGGCGGCCATGTCGATGCAGGCGACCCACTGACACACACAAACAAACACAAACAAACACACAAACACGGGTTAGCCACAACGTTAGCATTGGTCCTCAGTTAGCATCCTGCAGGCCCGGTGGATCCGGATCCGCTCACCCAGCCTTTGGACCTGAAGTGCCGGACACACGTGGAGCCCAGAGCGCCTCTTCCTCCGTAAACGATGACCCGGCCGGCCGCCATGATGGTACCGACAGTGACAGTCTGCTGGGACTGAAGGGGGCAGAGGACCAGCTGAATGTAAATACACCGGGGGGAGGGAGGGGGAGAGAGGTGGAGCAGAAAGGGGAGGGGGAGGAGGAGGAAGAGGGAGGGGGAGAGAGGTGGAGCTGCAAGGGGAGGAGGAGGTGGAGCGGGGAGGAGGAGGTGGAGCGGGGAGGAGGAGGAGGAGGAGGGAGAGAGGTGGAGCAGCAGGGGGAGGAGGAGGGAGAGGGGGAGGAGGAGGGGGGAGGGGGAGAGGTAGAGCGGGGGGGGGGAGGAGGAGGAAGAGGGAGGGGGAGAGAGGTGGAGCTGCAAGGGGAGGGGGAGGGAGAGGAGGAGGTGGAGCAGCAGGGGGAGGAGGAGGGAGAGGGGGAGGTAGAGCGGGGAGGGGGAGGAGGAGGTGGAGCAGCAGGGGGAGGAGGAGGGAGAGGGAGAGAGGTAGAGCGGGGAGGGGGAGGAGGAGGGAGAGAGGTGGAGCAGCAGGGGGAGGGGGAGGGAGAGGAGGAGGTGGAGCGGGGAGGAGGAGGAGGGAGAGAGGTGGAGCAGCAGGGGGAGGAGGAGGGGGAGGGAGAGAGGTAGAGCAGCAGGGGGAGGAGGAAGGAGAGAGGTGGAGCAGAAAGGGGAGGGGGAGGAGGAGGAAGAGGGAGGGGGAGAGAGGTGGAGCTGCAAGGGGAGGAGGAGGTGGAGCGGGGAGGAGGAGGAGGAGGAGGGAGAGAGGTGGAGCAGCAGGGGGAGGAGGAGGGAGAGGGGGAGGAGGAGGGGGAGGGGGAGAGGTAGAGCGGGGGGGGGAGGAGGAGGAAGAGGGAGGGGGAGAGAGGTGGAGCTGCAAGGGGAGGGGGAGGGAGAGGAGGAGGTGGAGCAGCAGGGGGAGGAGGAGGGAGAGGGGGAGGTAGAGCGGGGAGGGGGAGGAGGAGGTGGAGCAGCAGGGGGAGGAGGAGGGAGAGGGAGAGAGGTGGAGCAGCAGGGGGAGGAGGAGGGAGAGGGGGAGGTAGAGCGGGGAGGGGGAGGAGGAGGGAGAGAGGTGGAGCAGCAGGGGGAGGGGGAGGGAGAGGAGGAGGTGGAGCGGGGAGGAGGAGGAGGGAGAGAGGTGGAGCAGCAGGGGGAGGAGGAGGGGGAGGGAGAGAGGTAGAGCAGCAGGGGGAGGAGGAAGGAGAGAGGTGGAGCAGCAGGGGAGGAGGAGGGAGAGGGGGAGGAGGGAGAGAGGTGGAGAAGCAGGGGGAGGAGGAGGGGGAGGGAGAGGGAGAGAGGTGGAGCAGCAGGGGGAGGAGGAGGGGGAGGGAGGAGGAGGGAGAGGGAGAGAGGTCGAGCAGCAGGGGGAGGAGGAGGGAGAGGTGGAGCGGGGAGGAGGGGGAGGGAGAGAGGTGGAGCGGGGAGGAGGAGGAGGGAGACAGTAGAGCAGCAGGGGGAGGAGGAGGAGGAGGGTGAGGGGGAGTAGCAGGGGGAGGAGGAGGGTGAGGGGGAGCAGCAGGGGGAGGAGGAGGTGGAGGGAGAGGGGGAGAGGTAGAGCAGCAGGGGGAGGAGGAGGAGGTGGAGGAAGAGGGGGAGGGAGAGAGGTGGAGCAGCAGGGGGAGGAAGAGAGAGGTGGAGCAGCAGGGGGAGGAGGAGGAGGAGGAAGAGGAAGAAGTGGAGATAGAGGAGATAGAATAGGAGGAGAAGGAAGAGGTGGAGCAGGAGGAGGAGGAGGGAGAGGAGAAGGAAGAGGGGGAGGAGGAGGAGGAGGAGGAGGAGGAGAGGAAGAGCAGGGGGGGAGGAAGAGGAAGAAGTGGAGATAGAATAGGAGGAAGAGGTGGAGCAGGTGGAGGAGGAGGGAGAGGAGAAGGAAGAGGTGGCGCAGGAGGGGGGGCGTTTCTCTGCTGCTTCAACAGGTGGGCTGAATTAATGCTGCGTTCAAAGTCTGTCTGGAATTAAAAATACAAATAAAAGCGAGCGGAGCAGTCGAGCTGTTGAACCTCCTTCAGAATCTGTGCTGTCTGAAAAAGCCGTTAGATCGGATATCATGTGCATTATTTAAATAATAACCCTGTTTGACATCTGTAATTTCCAATAAAAAAAAAATCTATTTCATCTCCTCGTGCAGTTATTATAGTGTAAAATAAAAGTTTATTTAATGATTTACTTTCTTTTTGTTTTGATAGGAACATGTTATATTTGCATATCCAGTTCTTTATATATTGTTACTGTAAATTGGAGGGCCACAGACGTACAAAGAGACTGAGAAACTACATTATGCAGACCGGTTTGGTAAAAAAGGTCTCGGCATAATGGACGTTAGCGGTCCGATTTTAAACTTCATAATAAACAGAACAACTGCTATAAGAAAAGCAGCTCTGCTCCATCCACTTCCTGACTGGTCGGTCGATTTGCCAGATTTGATGAATTTTGGCCCCAGACTGACTCCACTGTATTCAGATCAGGACTGTAGGGAGGACTCATTGGTCCTCTTCTATAAAGATAGCTCTTCATGCCTGTATGTTTGGGCTTGTTGTTCAAATTAATTTACGCCTCCCTGATGGTACTGCATGGTGGTTAAGAATTTAAAGTGCCTAAACCTTTTATTGTAATTTTTCCCAGAAGTCAAGAATAGAAATGTGTATGGCTGAAATAAATACATTGGAAAAAATTTGTTTCAGGCTTTCAGCAAATAAAAGCCACATGAAACTAACTGCACGTTCAGTGGGAAAAGCGTTAAACCTACAACATCATGCCACCTCTGTTTTTATCGTGAAAATGCTCGCAAGCAAATGTTGATAACAGATGAAAACAGGGAGCTAAGAATTGACGGGAAGGTGGGTAAAAATTCTTATCACGCTTATCACTAATGACGCCTGCCTTCAAAAATATAATAATCATCTGCGCCACAAACATTACTGATGCAGAAACAATTGATTTCTGGCATCAACCAATAATAACCTGATGTACATGTGAGTATTGAAGGGATGCTTACAAATAATCATTACGCACAAGTCATCTTTGGGTAATATGATTGCAAGCACAACCCAGTGGCCTCCGCTATGTACGCCCTCCGTCCTGGAAAATGAGGAATATAGTGAAAATAAAGAGCATTCACAATGGCAGCTTTCTATAGTGCCGCCTTCTGTCCCGTTCTAACAAAAATAGTAGAAGGAGTTTTCCACAGACGTCAGAATGAGGTTAGTGCATTTCAAAATCTTCGATTGGGGTTATTCAGAATGGGTTTAAAAATAGGACTCCACGCTGTTGGAGACGAAACGGGGAGGCGGGAGACTTCCACTGAGCTCATGTTGGAAAAGTCCATGAGTACATCAAACAGATAGCAAGGATAGAGTATGAATTTGATCTTGGTGCAGCTATACCTGGAAACCTTTAGCTCTTTGACCAAATTGCAGAACATGTAGAAAATTGGATTTGAATGAGCATTATGGCTGGTATATGGATAATAATGAGAAAAAGGAAAGCTGTAAAAGGCACATTATTCCAGGATTGAATCTCAGAATGAGGTAAGACGGCAGCTTTTGAGACAATATCCTGTGGCCTAATAAATGAGGGAGAAAATAGTATTATGAAAGCAGAACGCTTCTCGGGTTTGACCAACTTCAGGGGAAGTAGTGAACACACCTTAAGAGCCCAGCTCTTAAAATACACAGACCGCTTATATTAATATGAGATAGTTATATTTCCTGTTCTCCGGTTGTTTTTAATGTCATAGAATAGAAGAATTGTTCATTTCTAACAATTTCACGTCATTTTATTCACTTTTAAATTATTGTAATTTTCCTTTTTCCTGCAGTCTGTGGATTGTGTGTCTGTTTGTGAGCTTGGCTGCTGTTTTGCGTAAGTGGAAATTTGTAATTTGGTTAACTCTAAGTGACCCAAAAAAAAAAAAAAAGTAGCCAAGCGAGAACAATGACCACATTATATGACAGTCCATAAAAGAGACCTCGTCAGCACAGAGTAATGAATAAAACCAATCAAATGTTAGAGGTTACACATGGTACATCCACCTCTGGCTATATAGTTTGTTTTCTTCTGCAGCTAACTGTTGGTGAACTCAAGTGCAGGACAGATCCATATCTCATTGTGTCCGTATTTTATATAACACAGTGAAGGAGAGGGCATGATAACTGATTCTATAATTGAATACCGCTCTTTTCTTGCTTTGTATTGCAGCCCACAAATTTTTTACATTTTTTTTGTATGAACCAGAGGCCAGTGAAACACAATAGTGGATGCAATGGATGAAAACCTGACTTATGTATCAAAATAGTGCAGCTACATACATCACGGTAATCAACGGGATTCAACGTTATTCCAGATCTGTGATCCTTTTTTTTTTTTTTTTTTTTTGCCTTTTCAATCCCAGAACTCTAACTCCAGTATTAGCGAGCAACATTTGACATTGACTGATCCCCATAACACAAATGTGACTGAGCCGGACTTGAATCTAATTTTACTCTTGTTCAGCGACCACCGGTAGGAAGTGATACATACTGTATGTTACTGACATTTAATTCACACAGGCATGACATTTTTATTTATTTTTTTTCATTTGTGAACATCTTACCCCAAACTCCACGCTGCCTTTGCTGCCATAATTTAAAACAAGGAAGCCAAGCATGGTGATCAAGAAGCGTTGGGCTGTACTTCTCCCACATTTGTAGTTTTCATATTGCGAGCACTAGGTGCTGCTGCAACACTGCGATGCTGGTGACACAGCAGTGAGCTACAGCTCCCCATTATTTCTCGTCTGCGCTATCTGAGCTGTGCCAAAGCAGCGTGCCAACGAGACATCCCGGGCTCTCATGAATAATACAAGCAAGATGGCCTTGGTTCCCCGTCACTGCAGTGAAGCCCCTGATCTGTCACACTCACCTGGATATGACACACACTTCTGCTACGGGGGAATAAATGCTTGGTTTGTCTAGTCTGACATCCACACACACACACACACACACTCACACATACTGAAAGAGAGTATGAAAGACAAATACACACTTTTTCCAGTGTTGTAAACAAAAGTATTATGCCGTCCCTCCTTGCCTGCCCTGCTATCCCCAGCAGAAAAGGTAAAGAAGTCGCACACAAACACACACACACACGCACATTTCCTTCAGTGTATAAGATGACGAGGAGCTGGTTGATGGCAGACCGACCTTGCTGTGTGACGTACAGAGGAATACACAATAATTATGTCCTGCTGTCTGTTTCAGACACGGAAGAGACATCCAGTGGGTTTCTGACAGTTGACAAACACAAAATTAGAAGTACACCGCAGCAATCTGTGCAAGGTGGAGAATCTGTCAGCCGCTCGGCGTTTCCCGGAGTGAAGTGGACACCGTAATGACTGGAGGAGCAGCAGCATCCGCAGCAGCAGCAGCAGCAGTTGCTGGAAAAGTGGGAAGAGCGCTGCTCTGGCGATAGTTGCCTGAAGATGCCAGCTGTTTACTGAAAGTTTGCTGGTCTCAACGCAGAACCAGAATCTGGAAAGGTAACGGTGCATGAGGGGAAGGCAGGGGGGGGTGGGGGGGCTAATGAGGGACCACCAGTTGGTTATCATGACAATTTGCGAAATTCTCCCAACTGTAACGGGCTTAATGGTGGATTTCTGTCCTGCTGGTTTCATTACAGCTTTTCTTGGGGGAGTAGTATTGTTGAGCAGTTTAGAGTCAGAAAGCAAAGGTTTTTATAATGGGCCTCTATTTGGGACCAAACCTGGCCATCTAACTCACTATGTGAGGGATGTACGCTGTGTACGCTTGGACACATTCATAAATAATCATAAATAATTAACTAAAGCACAAACGCAAAGTAAAACTTGTTTATTGTATATTTACTCGGTGTCTGTATTTAATGCTGTTTAAAGGCCATGGTGGGTGGATGCTTTAATCCCAGATTGAGCAAAGTTGATATCTTCCACCTGCTGCCGCTCTGCTTGTACTCTTCAGCTCATCTGTGCTGACTGTGGCATTTCTGAAAACCATCATCCCAGGACCATCAGTAACAGGGGACGTATTAATATGTGAAACTCTGGCTTTACTGTATCTTGGTTCAAAAATATGACAGCAAGTGAGTACTTCTCCCGGTTTTCTTTTATCCTCGAGCTTTCTCGACCAGAGAATGATTCTAGATGTACGGGGTCATGTCAGTAGATCACATCAGCTTGCCCAGATTGAAGAACTTCGGCAGACAGACAATTCACCGGTTTGTGATTTGTCATATAAATCTGAAACTGGTCCCAAATACATATTGAATAAAGTCAAAGAACTAGGGGCTGACAATGTGAACATATAATCCAACAGTAAAAAAAAAAAGTCTTTGGTGTTGCAATTTCATTCAACCCTGCTTTACTGTAGATATTTTGGAGAGTGTTCAAACTGCCCACTTAAACGCAGGTATCAGACAGTGACTCTGACCAAACAAAGGAGAAACAAAAACTGCTTTGACTCCGAAAATGACCCCAAATGAATGAAACAAAGTTTGGTTGTTTTTTTGTTTTTGTTTTTTCCTCTGATCTGCAAAGTAATTGTTAGTCTGAGCTTTCACAACAGAAAGCTGAACAGGGTTAGGACAGGGTTGAACAGGAAGAACAGAAAATAACCTTCCCATGATGTGGGAGACCAAATATCCAATGCCCCCTAACCCAAATATTCATCTTAACCTTTAAAGACCACTGTCAGAGAAACTCGCACTTTGGAAAGGTTTCATACACTTATTCACATATTTACTTTCCCTAAGTTATTTCATTTTCCAACATTATTCCACTCCACTGGTTTGTTTTAACCTTCTTCACCTCACACGACTGTAATTGCTGTTCTTTTACCATAATGCCTTTAAAGCCTGTGGCATTACTGTGCTGTCCTTATTTTCTTGAATAGTACCGATTATGTGCATTTATCTGTGCTACTCTGCACTTTGTAAAATTTCGTTTTAAAAATGACCCATGAAAATAGGTAATCATTGGCCTATTTGTAAGTGCCCGAGTGCTGACACTGCTTCATAAAATAATTCTCCGCATGTTTGAACACATTGCTGCCTTTACAGAGGGGATCCATACTGCATATAAATTCTGCGGCGATTTCAATGCATACATTTCCCGCTGAACTACTGTTATACTTTGCCTCCATCTATTACAAGTAGACTGCAGTAGTATTTCTAAAAATCCAATACTTCCTCTTTATGTGGTTCGGAAGGTTTTGATTGGTTGAGTGAAACAACAGCAAGCAAAAGTGTTTCATGTTGACTGTTGGAGCTTCATAAAAAAAAAAAAAATTCCTGAATGTCTGCGCACTCATCAGGATGCTCTTCTGAATTCGATTACACGTCAGCTTCTATGTTCAGCATGGGAAATAAAAGCACAGCTGCTCTGGTGATCATCTCTTCACAGTGTACTAGTCATACAGCTTGAGGATAGGCCCTTTTCACAGTAGACATCTCAACATGTCACAGCAGGAAAAGCACAACTGTTGATGTTAAAATCAACCAGCATCCTGGTACGGTGCATGCTGACTCACTGTCACTTTCATGGCTGACTGAGACCCTCGAATACAGCAGAACCATTTCTTAATGTTATTAGAAACACTCAAGTGTCTGCTGTGAAACAGGCCTGTCGTCTCTGAGTTTCGCACTAACACAGATGTCAGGTAACTGATTGATCGCACCGGCGCCTTTAGCGTCGCATGACTGAAATGTCTCCACAGCCCGATGTTGTTACCCGCATCGGTTATTGCTGTGCCCAATCAGTCAAACAGCCACAGAAAAACAGTAAAACAAACGGTTAATCACAAAGACTCCAGGTTGAACAAGTAACTCACTCTGGACAACGATGTGATTCATGATTACTGTGAACTTTCATCTTTCTAACTACATCAGCCCAAGCTGTGCGCTTCTCTCTCACTTTTCCATCTTTCTGACCTCTCCTGTTGTTTTATGGAGCTATTTCTGTGACTGTAAGACCCCGTGACCCTGCTCAGCAACCACTGTCATAACTATTATCATCAGTATTATTGTTACGGTGGGAACTGTTGGTTCTCTGACCTGCTCGATATGACAAATGCGTTAAATGTGTTAAATTATACATAGAATACAACGTGGAGGATCATACAGGTCACAAATAAAAGGAAAAACTAACATTAAAAGTTAGACTCCACCAGATCAGGTTCAATGCATTCTTGCATTAATTAGGTCTGCAAAACTTTACTGAACAAATATACTGTATGTGTTAGATGCCTGCCGCCAGAGAGGGTCACCAGTTAATCTCCAGATATGGTAACATTCACGGGGACATGGGGGGGACATTCATTTGTACAGCATATTGTTTCTTTGGTTTTTTTTTTAATCATAAGTTCAAGCGTTTCACAATAAAAGTCAAATTCAGCATCTAAAACACAACATAATGTGAGCTGAGGGAGTCAACAGGTGGTGTTTGAGCTGCGTTCCAAACTCGAGTCACTCACTTTTAGATTTATTCCTGGCACAAAAAACAACCACCCAGCCCTGATCAGAAGACCTGAAAAAACAAGCTGCAGTACGTCTCTAATGGAGGCAGGTGTTTGACCATGCTGAGCTCTGCGGGCGACCACAAGAGTCCTGAAATACACTCAGAAAGTTTGAGGAAAAAAAAAAAAAATAATAATTTGGATCACTTGGAATTGATACATGCCTTAGGTAAGGTTTGTTGTCTATACGGGATGGAATAAACGTGGAATTAATTGGCTCTGGACAGCAGAACTACTGTGTCTGCTATAAAGTATAGATATCCTGTGATCCGTTAAAAATGTATCCCACAGAAGGATCTGTTTTTGTCACCCACATCCGTGTGGTTTTACAGCAGGTGTACCTTTTCGCTGTGATTACTCCTGAGTCTCTTCACAGCGTACAGCACATATTGAATGTCACATATTTGAGAAAGAGGCATTTGTTTCTTTTCACTGAGACGTCCCTGACTCACCTCGCTGAGAACAGGGTAAACTGAAATCGATCCCCCTAACACTCCGAAGAAATGTTTCACTGTCCCAAAATGAAAACACTATTTCCTTTATCACACACCAGCAGATCCGAGGTGAATACATTTCTGATATACAGTTTATTGCATTTCCTTTCTATCGTTTCCTGTAGCTGTGGATTAAACCTTGTAAAAATCAGTTAGCTACACTCCCTCTCTTTACCACTGCAGCTACTTTATATCCAGCCAAAATGTTTGGTCTGATTTCCTCGATTGTGACAGAGGACATGGTTGCATCCCTCCCCAGGGTCTCTCTCGCTCTCTCTCTCATGGACTTTTGAGACTTAAATCCTCAGCAGCTTTTCCATTCATCCCCGAGCTGTGTCAAGCACCACTTTGTTGGATTTGAATTCTCAGCTTCATTGTAGCAGCCTCCAAATGGGTGCTTGGAGAGTTCCAGCCTGGTGTGAATTTGATGATTGCGATGCTTTATGACTTCTAAATGTGCTGGATAGCTCAGCGACTTGGAGTGATTCCTTAATGGGTGCTAATCAAAGCGGCGGAGAGAGCAGTCAGCAGAAGGTGGGGAAGGAGACAGATAACAAAAGCCTGATGCATGGTACGATTACAAAATAGACCTGGCCTGAGCCCAGAGGGAAATTTCCTTTTTGAAGACGACCAAAAAAAATGACCTCAAAGATGCATATCAGTCACACAAATTTGCAAAATGATAAAACACGGACACAAAGTGACCACAGAGAGCTGTAAAAATGTCAATAAAATGGGATTTAAAAAATACAAATAAACATGAAACCCAAAGTGTCACCATCAAACCAAAGGGAGACACAAAACAACCTCAAACAAATACAAATTGACTACAGAGCATGCAACAAGACCACAAAGGGACACAAGTCAATTATAGAGAGACACAAATCGACCACAAAGAGATGGAAACCGACCACAAACAACAAAGGGAAGGAAATAACTACAAAGAAACACAAGGACTCACAAATTGACTACAAAACAAAAAGAAAAACAAAACAACTACAAAGATGAATAGTCAGAGAAGTAATAGAGAAAATTATATTAGCTGAATAATTTTTTCCTTCTAATCCTGACTTTGGAAGCGAGTGCAGAAAACCACCAAAAATCCATCACAATGGTAAAAAAATCATTATGCCATTGTCTATAATGAACTTTCATCCTAATTCATGATGTGGAGGACGGAAGAGAGACAGCTTCAAAAACACCTTCCTGCTTCACTCGCACACTTCTAGGCAGATTGTAAATGCAGTGCTCAACCTTTTCTCCTCAGCTTGTCTGGATATAATCGGCATCCCATTTTTCCATGATGAGGATTTATCAACGGCTTTATTTGCTGGAAAAGAGAGCGTCTGATCTTCACGCATGCAAAATTACTTCAAAAGACTTCTCTTTTCCTCTTTCTCTGTCAACACTAGATGTCCCCATGAGCCTTTGATAGAAAAAAACTAAATGCCGCCCAAACTCGAGGCGTGTGTAGATGATCATGAAGATGTATTTTCTTATGGCCTTTGTATTCTGGAGCAAATAACGCTGATGCAAATAAGGAGATTACACAGAGATTATGCAGAGAAGCAGTAGTGCAGACATGGCTAATGGGAGGTAAAACACTAAACGGCCCTAATTAAACACAGGACACCCTCTAGTAACGCAGCGTGATTGTAGATGAAGCATGAGCTCTGAAAACAAAACCCAGAGTCTTGTGGGCCAGGTGATCTAAACAGAGAGGATTAGATAGCAAAGCTGGAGGGCTGTAATGTCTCAGATCTCACAGCAGCTCCCCCCTAAAGTGGATTATGAAACTGATATGGTGTCAGAAGTTTACTGGAGGGCAGGAGATGGGAGGTAAAGACGGGCCATGGTAATCTTTTGGTAGACAGAGGGGGGAACAACTGCAGCTGATGTCAGATAAAAGTATGGCTTCCCTCCAGTAAGACTTAAGATCAGTGTGAAGAAGCAATAAAGTGATAGTTTGATACTGTAGTGGCTGGTGGGAGGGAGCGCTGAAAGAAATGGTTCTGGAGGAGGGCGAAGCTGTGATTAGAGGGTGGAGGTAAAATCCCAGGGAATCACCGGTGTCTGTTCGGGTGCTTGTTGAAGTCTTACTCTCGCGGCGGTGAGGAAACAATCAAAATGGAGTTTGGGAAGAATGCAGGTTGGAAGTGATATCGATGTGGTCTGAGCCGCGTACTTTGGGTTTAAAGATAGAACAGATCGCTAAGCGCCACCAGTTGTTCCCTGCCTGTCTATGCCTTGATGTTGCGATCAATTAAAGCAAAAAGGAAAATCACATCACTGTTTTTTATTCTTATTAATTCGTTTTGGGAAATCAAACACAGCGCGTCTCAACACTTCAAGCTTCATCAAGGCAAACTGACTTATCTGCAAAATTCTCAGCACCTGTTTTTTTTTTTTTTTTTCCTTTTCAACACAGTATCTTGGCTGATGAAGCTAAATTAATTTGTAATGATTAGATAATGAGTAAAAGAGCTGTCTTTAATTAAAGTTCGCTCAGCGATAAACCTGCAGCATGCTTTTGGCGTGCTTTTACAAATCATTAGGAAAGGCAGCATTTAGAATCAAAAAACTTTTTTTTCAAATGTTTAGAGGAGATCTAACTTTTAATAACTGTGATAGCAAAAGTATGAATATCTGAGCCACAGTTCATTATCAGATACTTTGTGCTGTGAAATATTCCCAAAAAAAAAAAAAAATCACCTTTCTGCAATATGTATTAGAATCATGTTGGAAGTAAAAGTACGACAAAGTATCTGTGCGCAATCTCTTCAAAACCCTTTGCAGGTAAAACATTATTCAGCGTCTGCAGGGAATTTTTTTTTTAACAATGCTGAAGAAATCACAACAAGACAAGGAAATAAGCAGTGATATGAATTTTACCAAGCAAAAGATAAAAGCAGAACTTATCGTGTAAAAGTAGTCGGCCGATTGAATAAGATTTTATGTTTATTCTGATGTTCCGTTCCGAGTCAGACACAGGGAAAAAAGATCACAGTACGCCACGGATTCTGACTGAGGTTTGACATTTACATCCTAATATCACCTGAAATCAACTTTGATGATTCAGGTGCGCTGCATAACTGCAGTTTTGCACATCTTGTTTGCTATGCTGAAACTCCGAGACACTACATTAATGCCTGTTAGAAATTCTGTGACAGTAACTGCATGCAGAATGAGATCAGAGTCCAATACGTTTCCCAAATTGAATAACAAAATATGTCGTTTGCCTCACAAACAGAGAGGTTTTCTCATGTGACATCCCTGCTGGAAAGACTACATTGTTTGTGACTTCTATAACTGTTGTTGAAATATAAATATGCTTTAGGTTTGGTTTAGTTTTTCGTTTTTTTTGTTTTTACAATCTCGGCTACGTTTATGGAAAATGTTGGAGTGTTTTTGTTATGAGCATTAGTCATGTTTTGCTGTGAGGTGACATCAAGCAGCTGCAGTAATTCTTCCAGCAGCAAAGAGAAATGCGCTGTGATTTATGATATAAGTCAGGAGGAGGTTGAGCTGGATGGATGAGTCAACAAGATGCAGGCGCGCAGTGTTTGATTCCCACGTGGACGCAGCAGTTCATGTTCTTTTAGCTGTCCGTGACCTTTTGACGAGGTTAACTACGCTGTTGTTATAACTATGACAACAGAGATTGTTTTATGTTAAGGAAGTCACACTTTTTAAGCTTACAACACCATAATCACTACCATAGCAACCACGGGAATGAAGGTCAGTATTACAGACTATAAAAAAATGGACGTAGCCTGAAAAGCCAATACTGAAGCGTCTTAAACCTGCATTACAGCGGGGCCAGCAGGTGGCGCTGTAGAAGCCCATGAGGAAATAGTCGCGCTTCACAATCGATTAATCAGCTCGGTACACGTTTATTGTTTCAGGAGTCTCAAGTCCTCTTTTTCTGTTGTAGTTTTTTTGTTGTTTCAAAGAAACCAAAGATGGAGTTGGCAAATTTACAAACCCAAGGCCTCAAACTTTGAAGCGTAACACTTTGTAGGTATGCTGCTCTTGATACACTCCGTGGTCTGCTATCTGTTTGGTGTATCAGTGAGAGGCGCCAGTTCAGAGGAGGCTGAGTCAGAGGGCTGGAAATAAATAACCTATGTGGTTGTTCAGGTCGAATTACTGGTTAGAAAAAAAAAATATCACTATTTGTGTTAAAATAAGTATCAAGGTAAAAAAAAAAAACCTTTGTCATCATTTCTTGATCCGTGGTCACAAGTAAAAGACACTTTGGTTCATTGAAAAAAGGAAAAAAATAAAAACAACATTTGCTGCACGGTGGTTGAGCCTGGAGTCCAGGAGATAAATATTATATGTCAACAACAAAAACTACACTAAACACACACACACACAGCTCCACAGTGCAGCATCTCCTCCAAAACACATCACAACCCCCCTTCTATCTACACAGCACTTGGACACTGCAAAAGGAGCCCAGATGGGCTGGGCGTGGTCCGGTTGTTCCTGGGCTCAAACTGCCAAGCGCAGCTCAGAGCAGAGGAAAGAAAGAAAAACAGGTTCATCAAAGAAGAAACACACACTTACATATATCTGTCTGTTTATCTGTCACTATCATCTCTGTGACTGTGGTGCCAGTGTTAAGCTGTTTTTATGACTCATCTAACTGCCTTGTCCTCCTCCTTTGGCTGTGTCACTGCCTCCTTTGCTTTCATCATTACCTCAAAAAAAAAAAAAAAACACAGCTAAAAGGCTTTGTTGCTGAAAGGTAAGCTGCTTTTTTTTTTTTGTTGTTGTTGTTGCTTTTTTTGGTTCCAAGGCTGATACTCTCATCTCTGTAACCACAGCAGAAAAAGAATAATGACTGTGGACATATGTTGAGCGGCCGTGTTCAGTGTAGGCAGCAGCAGCAGCTCTGATAAACCCACAGAGCTCTGCCTGCCCACCGCCAACCTGCTGACACACAAACTTAGCAAGTGGCTGATGCACACAGAGAAACGTGTAGCTCCATCCGATTCACGTTTCCTCATCACAAGGTGGTGGGGCCCAAAAACGGAGTCATCAAGCACTTTTACGTGGCACCTAAAAAAGCTAATTATTGCGCTAGTTTGACCAAAACTAGACTTTTAAACTACACGTAAACACGTTAGCTCGACTGAAATCGAACTAACACACCCAGATAATGCGAGTGGAAGTTGACCTACTGCTGCATGTATACGGACAGCCAGAGGAGATCTGAGCGTGTGCAAAAGTTTCCCACTAAGTTATGACCCGGAAGTGGAGCAGCATTTAAAAACTTAAACGCAAACATAGGTCAGACAGAAGAAGCCAGCTAACTGCTAATGCATCGAAACGGCAAATTCTGCAGCAAAAGCTAATTTTCGGACGGATACAGAGGCGAACTTGCTAGCTCACCGGCCTTTTTTTTTTTTTTCTTTCGACCTCTGTTGTGGTTTGTGGCGTCACAGGTCAATCTGAAGTGGCCCGTTATTCACAAGCCGAAAGAGTGCATATCAGTACCTATCGTAGCGACAAAATCGATTTCACTGCGGTACATGTTTACTGGGACAAGGACAGAAGTCCCATGAGATGGCTTTATCGAGCTATAACCATAGCTCGATTTAACTCTGCGTGGAAACATACTGATTTTTAGATTGAACTACTGCTCGTCTGTGGTTACAGTTGTGGATACGGAAACATTCAGCTGTTTACAGCCACTAACGAAAAAAATTGTATGTTTTGCAATACGTGTGTGTTTTGTTGGCATCGACTGATTTATGGTGCTGAAATTATCAGATTTTTTTTAATTCTTTTTTTTTACAGAGATAGCGGAGAACTTCATGATTAAAGATGCCGTTTACACTTACATTTATTCCCCGTTGAATGACCTGAGAATAGGTATTAACAATTAACTGCAACAAAAACAGAGCCAAATCCTCCGAGCTGCACACGACAAAGAAGTCAGCAGAGGTGTTCGTGTAAAATGCTCCCGTGTTTGCAGAACTTGTCTTCTGCTGATAACCTCAAAAAGGTCTTGGTCTTGTCACACATCCTCGGCAGAAAATCTAAATTATTGTTAAATGTTTGTCATAAACGAATGGTGAAATCAATTGTGTAGCAGGGGTAAATCATTTACTCACCAGCATTTCTCCTTTTGAAGGTGACTCAGCCTGAGGGCAGGGAAATCAAAAATACATGACGTGGTCAAACAGGAAACTGACGGAAAAAAACGAGGAACATGAAGAACGTTGATGGACAGACACACATTTTCAAATGCGTTTGGGCATTTAAACAATATCGCTGTCTGTCAGTGTGAATGTAACACTGTCAGTCAGAGTAACTTGTATTGCTTGTAGCCATTTTAAATAGAATAAATAGAAAAAAAAAATTTCACAGTTTTTTTTTTTTTTTTAGTTATGTCGTAAAAACAGTCTGTATATGATTTATATCTGTATTGGATATTTCATTATGTTTGAAATATTCAACATGGAAAATAATAGAAATAAGAAAAAAGTCTCAATCAAATTACTTGACATGACAATTACAATAAAACCGATGAATAAAAAATTCTTTATTCCTTCTCACTACGCATCTAATATCAGAATTTTGAAAATCTGGGTATTTTTGACTTGGACATGGTTCTCTGTGTCTGATGGACTGTTCTTTAAAAAAAAAAACAACAACAAAACACTCATGATCTCCATTCAATGAGAAGAAAGCATCAGCCAAAGAACTCTGGGGGCTCCTCACAGATTCGAGGTTACAGTATAATGACGGTCCCATAATAATTTGAAGGTACATTTTGAAAATATGAACCGCTGAAGCAGAATGTCTTCTGACCTTGAGTGGAGGTTTGAATGAAATGAAAGTTTTAACACCATTGACGGCTTGTAGTTTTTATGTCTTATGTGTATTTATATGTTGCCACTTTCCTAAACTCGATCTTTTTTATTCCATTATGGAGAAAGTGTGCATGGAGGAGAGGAAACAGAGGGTAAAGAGTGGATTTATATTCTGTCCAAACAGCATGTTGGATGCACCCCCACACATACACATCTCCAATGTGGGATGGGTGGGGGCGGCCAGTGCCGACCACTTTCTGTAGCTTTCTAAAACAGGCCATCCGACATTCACACCCACTTCACGCCATGAATGGCCAGCCGTGCGGAAGCGTGAGAGGAGCAGGCTACTGCTCTCTCTGATCTTTTTTTCATGTGAACAACCAAGTCCATCTGAGTTTCTGAAAATGTGTGCTGTTTTTTAAACAATATCACGTCTCCCCTTTCTGCAGCTCATCCTCTTTTCATGCCCAGAAACAGAGAACTACAGGCCAAGTCAGGCCGTATTAAAGAAAAACAATGGTGGAAACATCATCACGAAGAGACATCTGCACTGCGTTCAGGTGTGTCTTAATGAGGCTGGCGTAAATGGCGGTTCAGTTTGAAATCTCATGGCCTCACAAGAGCTGCAGAAAGCAATCACATCTTTACTGCAGTTAGCATGCTAACAGCTAGCCCACACCTGTCTCATTTTCAGTTAGCGGCTCATTATCAATATCTAAGGTGCATTCAAGGCCCAGCGTCTCCTGTCGGAAACGCAAGATGCGACCTCCTGTTAAGCTGCAATCAACTACACACACTCCTGCAAGAAACCACATCTGGCAGCAGAGAAAAAATTCAGATTGCTCTGCATCGCGCATGATGACAATAAAGCATCTTGATCTTGATTTTGATCTGCTCCTTTAAATTTATTCTTAAAAATGTCAAAATGCTGCCAAGAAACCTTCGCTGTACAGCCGGACACATCATCACCATCATCACCACCACCACCGCAGCAAAAGCTACAATTACATCCAGGCTGTAAGCAACCTAACCTTCTGGAGGAGTCTGGCTGGATGGGTCATTAGCTGCAGAGCCAATCCAGATGCACTTAGAGGGGAGTGTGAGGGGGATATCGGGGTTGTGATTAGTTTGTGATCATGCAAACTAACATTTTAGACTTGAGCTTTCAGCTAAAGATAATTTGGAGCCTGCTGAACAAAAGACTTTCTGAATGTACTCTAATAAGTAAGCATGCATCATACTTGGTGGAACATTTGGCACCATGCTGGACGTTGTGCTGATGGGAAGGGACGGGGCCATCAACACCTCACAATTATTTTGCCTTTTGCTGCAGGATGCTCCTTCATCAATGCACTTATTTTTTCATCCAAATTTTTACGTCCGTCCAGATTTCTGTTCGTCTTGCCGCTCTCTACTTTGTGCAGAGCGCAACAGCTATGTGGTTTGGAGGGATGTCTCCGAGAGGACGTTTCATCTCTCTGCCTTCCTGTCAGAGCTTGATGCTGATCCAATTCTGCTTCCTCACTTCCCCGAACCTCCATTTCTCTCCTCGACCTCTGGTATACAGCTAATATCTAATCAAATACTGTACTTATGTTCAATCCTGAGTTAGTTTCCTTTAATGCTACTTCATATTTCTCCTTGTGATATAAGCTATGGTGCACTCTGAAAGAATTAGTCTTGCAACCTCTGCTTTGTTTCTGAATGTTTCAAATTCATAACTTTTACTTGCAATGACATTTTTAGATTGTTTTGCGGTTACTTTTACTTAAGCAAAGGATTTAAAAACTTGGAAATTTGCTTTCTGGTATAATTTTCCTCATTAGCTTATAAAATATGTATCGTATTAAAATCCGTGTAAAATAAATGCTCTCTTTACTTCAGCTTAATCAACCTGACAGTTCCTCTTAGACACGTAACCAACAATCTGTCTCCTCTTTGTTTTCTATTTTGTTCCATTTGTTCTCATATTTTCTGCTGTATGTGTTGATTTTACAGATTTTCCGCATTTACATTTTGTTGCTAATTAGCGTAAAACTACAATATATTATAACCTATCTGAGGTTGTTTGGCTGCCGTCTTGGGTGCATTTTACTTGTGGATTTTATGGTATTATGTTCTTTATAATCAGCCTACAGTATGCTATAGCCGAACAAAATCGCCTCACTGGGGACATATAATTATGCCAAACGTTAAAGGGATCTGATGAGACTGCGTTTGTGTATATCCACTTAGCCTGAAAATGTCGATTACGTGTCTCCCGGGGTTGGCTATATAGATATAATTAAACATGCGACTGCATTTGTTTCTAACATTTTTCATTCCATTTATAGACGATGTTTGTCCAGTCACACTCCTACCACTTTTTTTGGAATTCAAATGTGAGTATATCCATGTTGTCAGATGATATTATACATACCGAAATGCTTTAATCAAAGTTTGTCAAAGTTGATTTTCTTCTCCCACATCCCTTACTGCCAATGATCTCATTCCTCGACCCACTTTAAATCTGGACCGTGTCTCTTCATGTCAAAACGGGTTTCATGTTTTTGTTCCTGCTGAGTCAGATTTCATTTCAAATCCTTTGAGAAACAATGCTCAGCTAAGAAAACACATCAAAAGGCTACAACACGTGGTTGTGTTATCTGCAAAAGGTTTTGATCAGCCGTGATCCACTTTTTGGTCTGGATCCTTTGGGGAAAATGACTGGCTGATGAAGAACCACTTTTGCATGTTTTTGAAATGATAAGGATGTCCAAAGATATCATAAAGTATGCAAACATCATCATCTTAATTACTAAGTGGCACGAAAACTGCTTCTTTATACTGCTATCTTGCTAATTAGAATAAATATTCCATCTGTTGAGCACAGATTCACTTTTAAAAGAATTTAGGACTGATGCCTTTGGCATGATGCAAGGATTTCAGAGCAGCGGACGACTGGCTAAAGATAAAAGTCGAGGTGGCCTGCCACCAGCATGGTGGGATGTCCTACTTGGAGGCCTGTTTGGGTTTCTCTACTCTGATATTAGAACAGTGTCTCGACTCTGACCTCTGGCCAGACAAAAGCTTTCACTCCAAGTGCCACGACTGCTGCATTATAAATGTAGCTGAAGAGTATCCCATTAGGAATGGTCCTGCAAAGGCTTCCACTTATTTCCAAAGTATCTCTCTGTGCATAGAAGACTAGAGCAAACAGCTCTGAGTGGGGCCTGCTAAAAGCATCCAAGAGAGTCCAGACACATCAGATGGCACATAAACAAAACAGAATGTCGAATGTACATCCAGAGAATTAGCTGAACCAGCTTTAGTCTGTCAGCTTCCACTGTTATATATATATATATATATATACACGTGTGCTGGTCATACTGTCAAGCAGGGCTGCATCCAACCATCCATTATTGATGCCGCTTATCCGTGCGGGGTCTTGGAGAAGCCTGAACCAATCCCAGATGGCAAGCGAAGGCTGAGGTACACCGTGAGCAGGTTGCCAGTCTATCAGAGCGCTGACACAGAGAAAAACATCTGGTCACACCTCGGGGCAATTCAGAGCCACCAATTAACCTCAACCTGCAACCTTTGGACTGTGGAGGGAAGCTGATGGCGTTGTGGGGGTGGGACACTGCGCAACAGTCGGCCAAGCAGGATGGAACGCACAAAAGAAATCATAAGGGAAATAAATTGACAAGTATTGCAATTATTTTGAATAACTCAATCAACTGAAGTCAAGTTTGTTGAAGTAATATATGTATATGTATATGTAGTCACTGTATGGAATTTATCCCTAAAGACAACAGTTGATTACTGCAGTTAATGTAAATCACGACAGGTGCTGTCATCCCACACACGACTACAGTTGCTGACTCTTTAAAAAGGTACTGCAGCTCGTTGTGTCATCCGTGAGCTCAGTGCAGCTGCTGTGCTGCTGGTTTTACAGCATCATGCTGGAAAGGTGACCCGCTTTAGTTTTAACAAGTAATAGTGTGGCAATTTAAGAACCAATAATTTGGATTTTTATGAAAAGCAAGCCGATTTGTTGTCCATTTAACACCTGCCTTTTTTTCTAAATGCCTTATTCTTTAACAAGACAAAAGCAGTTATTGAGTTAATTGAATATTGAACTCATCAGTAGCTGTTTTTAGTTTATATGATGGTTTTTGCATGTTATTTTCACAAAAAATAATGACGATCTGGTTTTTGTTGGGTCTCATACCAAACATGCATTGTCACCTCAGGCCTGGAGATGATTTGTAGGCCGGGCCATCTCTGCATTTCCATGACACTTACGGTGCCAACAATACATAACAATATTTGACATATTTTGCCCTCGTCCAAAAATTTCAAGTCCTGTGCAACACTAGGATATTGCACCTAGCTATGATGCGATTTTGATTATATTTTGTTTAGTTGTGGAGCCCTAGTCTAACCCCAACTCCAGCTCCACCGTCAGGATGCTTTTTTATTTCAATTGTCACCGAGATACATTGCTCTTCATTACAGTGTGCCTGGCCGAGGCCATGTGTGATAATAATAGCAGAGCTGCCACAATATCAGATTTCACTACTCCCTTATTGTAGACAAAAATTTCTTCACAATAAGGACGACATGCAATATCAAATTAAAAAAGTAGAAATATAGCAATGCTGTCAGTCAAATTAATCTCTAACTGCTTATTTTGTGTTTTGAAGAATGAATTATAGTCTTTAATCAACTGTAGAGAATCATACAAAAACGACAGGTCATCAGGGCCTGGCATCTGCCAATCTGATGTTATCATTACAGCCTGAGCAACAGCGTCTGTATTAAACGAGCACTGTGTGACGATTCTGGACCAACCTGAGCACAGCACCACAGCACATAAAAGGAAGTCTGTAAAGATAAAATGTTCACTTGTCAGTTCAGGGGTCACACACGGGAAGGCAGTCAGCCAAGGCAAACAAATCCGTCCAGGAGAAAAGCGCAACATAGAAAGTCCATAAATCCAGGTGGAGTTAAAAACCAAGAGAGCAAACACGAAAGAACAAAGACCGAAGAGCACAAACACACCAAAGTGACGATGACAACCTGAGCGGTAACCAGGTCTGGGAATATTTGTTGGGCAACAACAGGAAGTATAATTAGATAAATTACTCATGACTACCAAAATAAAACGTGGAATGGAACCCAACTAGAAAACACAAATCAGACAGAATATCACACACTGGCATTCAAACATTTTTCATGTTTGTTGAAAGATTCATTAAGCGACATTTCTATGATTATTCTGATCAATTGGTCACTGTGGTGGATGTTCAGACTGAAAACTGATTCGCATTCGATACAAAAACATGAAATGTGGTGAAAAAGGTCCAGTTTTAGACGCCACCAATAGTTTTTTTTAGTTAACTAGCCTGTAAATTGTTTTTTTTTTTTTTACCCTAATCAGAGCTTTATTTGTCAGGAGCCGCAGTGTGCCACTGTCCTGCTTTCTGTGGAAACAAAGACGCTGCGTTTATCTGATAATGCCAATTTCCGTGCATGACAGGGTGAAAAATACCCAGCGCAGAAGGTGTCGGCTTGGAATTGTTTGTTTTGTTTGACAAACGCTTAAGAACCTAAAAGACTCAGTTCATGACATGAAACTGAGCTGCGGAGCTGCACATTTATGAAGCTGACACCAGCGTATATTTATCAAGAAAACAGAAAAAAGCTCGTTTATATGAACCAGTGTGATAAATGACTCATCAGCTGTGCATTAATTAAATTTGTACTTTTTCTCCACCATCTTTGGAGCTGAGTTCCAGGCTCCCTTTCTGGCTATTTTGTAAACGGATGATTTAAGAGGGGGGGGGGGGGTCTCTAAGGTTTATTCTAATTAGTCTGCAACAAAAGACATCCCTCTTTTTTCCAGCACTGATAATCTCAACTTAAAAGCTGGAGCGCCGAAACAACTTCTTTTTTTTTTCTGTTTCAGAGAGAATGCACACCCGCTGCATTTATTCAGAGAGGTCAAAAGGAAGCGCTCCTGCTAGAGGAAGATGGATCCCAACTAAAGTCCTGCTCTTCCAGCAGAATGAAAAGAGGGAGCCATATGTTTAGTCCTAATGCAGCAGTCACACTGAATGTACACTCGGTTGACATCGCAATCTGGAGCCGCGCACGACACCATGTAGTTTAACGGATAATGGGATGCGAGACTGGTCACATTTCACATCTGTGTGAGCGCGTTCCTGCTTGCAGTCCCCATACAATGTGTCACAATCCATTACAGTCTCCAAAACACACACACGGTCCTTCTTTGTCTCTATACACACATACAAAGTCAGCATACAAAGACAGAGTGTACTTTTTCCCACTCTGCTGTGTGAATAAAGTCTCTTTCAAACTCAGGTGCACCCCCACAGACCACTTTACTCACCACCACAGCAGAGAAGAAACTCAGACGCACACACACACACACACACTCAATTAACTCCCAGCTTTGAATAATAAAACAATGCAACATACAATATTTCACTTGTGGAGACAACTCTTTCCTCGCTTTCTTATTTAGCAGGCAGGTCATTAATTGCATCACATGATAAATTACAGCAATTTCATGTGACATATACACACCGGTTGTTTATAAGCACAGATGTGGCAACATAATCTCTGGATTCACGGCGGGAATGTCGAGGGAGAGCTCTCCCTTATTTGCCTTAATGAATCATGCTATAAGTTTATTTTGCTGGAACAACAACACATTTGGCATATGTGCTGAAGAAGTGGCAGCGTGTGCATCATGTTTGATTATGGTGATGTGATTGACAGTATACATTTACACATGCGGCCTGAAGCTCATGACTCATTTTCAGAGTGTACATGAAAACATGTTGGATATCTAACGACATCTCTTGTGCTCAATCTCTATTATCGCGTTTTCTCCACAGCGTATGTGTCAGAGATGACTTATCATTGGAACAACGTGGGCGGCAGGGAGATTAATTTGATGTTTTCTCTTTCAATTTTTTTTTATTTTTTTCTTCAACTTGGATCTTGGATCTAGAAAATTGCATGAAATCAAAAAAATAGCATCAGGTGAGGCTGATTTGAGGCTTCCCGGAGGAAGCATATGTTAATCATCTGAAGCTTTGTGTTAGCCAAGGAAACAGGCCTGACTAGAAAACAACACGTTTCTAAATACTAAATAGTAAAACAACCCTTGACGGCAAATAGGTATCACCCTCTGTCCCACAGATGAGAATGCAAAGAATAAGTGCCACACACCAATCCTCAGGAGGAGCTGTACCAAAAGGCCACAATCTGCTTCCGTTGTGTCTACACTTGACCAAAGCTTAACCGCATGTGACCGGCGACATGGGGCTCATAGGAGCCTTCATGACTGACACATAAACTGCTTTTCCACTGTTCAAAACACCCTGAAGACCCGTTAACATCTGCCTTTTGTCAGCTGCGGAAAAGTGTGCAATCAGCAAGAGGAGCAGACCCGGGTCAACTGACTCTGCAGCAGGCTCTGCCAGGTCTAATCACCGTTGATATAACCACAACACCTGGCTGAACTTGGTAATTTTCACTTTTTGGAGCTCAGCCGGTGTAAACAGACCCATTACCTGTCCAGCTGTGCTGTTGTAGCGGAAACACTGCAGCTACGCTGAGGGGATGAACGAGCTGAAGCGGATGCGTTTTTAAAAAACAAACAATCACTGGCCGAAGCATCTCCAACGGAGGCGTCAAACCTTCTATAGAGACACCAGCCTGGCCCGGGGATGAGATGTGGTAGAGCTGATATCTCAGCGTGCACGGCGGCTAGCAGCTCACCCCGCGCTGTATCTGTGTGTGTGTGTGTGCTCTGTAACTGCATGTGAGGACATCGCTCCTTGCAGTTTTGTGTGTTCAGCCTGAACAGAAGGTCCAGCTGGACTGATTCTTCCATGTTTACAAAAATCCACTTATGTACACTAATTTTTGGTATTTTTCTATTTCAGAAGGCACTGGGGGATAACAACCTATTTCACTGTTTAGTTAGGAGGTCTAACTCACTTGGCAGAACAGATGGCACCTGAAAAAGGGGAGACAGAAGAGACGTGTACATGATTGAACTGGGAGAGTGGAGGGTGGGAAAGGCTTGATGAGAGAATGAATGGATGTGTAGACAGTGATTTAAGGGGGTTTGACAAAGGAAGGGAGAAGATGGTGACTTTTGAAAGGTGACACAAATTTGAGACGCTGGGTTACTCAGCCAAAGAGGGAGTTTGACAAAAATGTGTCTGTTCCGGAACTTTAAATTCCATCTCGCACGCTTTTCTCAGTGGGATGAAATTTCCACACTTTTGCACTTCTTCGCCACAGGTTACCGGTCTTTCCTAAATTATTGCACAGTTCTGTTTTTCACAATCAGTCAGTAGCGGCATTGATGCTGCAGTCGTTTATATTTGAGCATCTGTAAAAATGAACTGAGCACAAGATCTGTATACTTCACTTATTTCTGAAAAATAATAGACATGCCTTTGTTCTACGATGAGAGTGGCCACCGTCTGGCCATACACTGAAGACTTAGTTCACTTTATTGATTTATTAGACATTAGACACTTATTGGCCTTCACAGGTCTAATTGTTCTAATTCTAATTCTAACTGAAACATTTTTACTGTAGCATTTTGGAACAGAGGCCTGATCTGCTAGTGTGAGCGCACTGTCAATGGAGAAATTACTAATTCTCAACAACAAATCTCCACTTTTCTTAAGAGCATTGTAAAAACTAATGAATAAACTTCACAGAGTGATTAACATACTGCTTTAGTGAAAATGTAATGAGGTCTAAGTGTTGTGATTGGAGGGAGGATGCGTTTTTTTGTTTTGTTTGTTTTGCTTTGTAGCTGAAACACTTCTTGTAGTTGGACAACCCAGAAAATATCTTATTCCCTGGGCAACGTCATTTATTCTGAACTAGTGATTTGTTTGAGACACAGCGAAGGTGTTTTGGTATGTTCAGTCACACAAATCTGCCTCTTAAGCCCCCCATCCCTCCCTCTCTGTTTCTTCCTGCTGCCATGAAGCTGAACTTGAATCAGTTCATTTGGGATGTGACAGATCAAGCAGATGCTTGAAACTGGAGATGCAGAATTTTTTTAATGAAGTGCCCAAAAGGTTAAATTGTTGTGTCAGACCATTCTGCAAGAGAGAGTAGACAAATTTACAGTCCAACATGAAGCATTATTTTCTGGTGGATAATGCACGCTGAGCATCTTGCAGAATGAGCTCCGGTGCAGAAAATAAAATTTTTCTGGATTATATAAACACACAGAACTAGATATGCAAATAGTGCAGTGGAATGCATTGTTAACAGAATAATAAAACACCACAAGTACGTCGCAAAATCAACAGGGCTGACGTCTTGAAGTGTAAATAGAGAAAGGAAAAATGATGGATAGTATAGAAACTAGGCAAAGCAATAGACAATACAAAAAGACTGACATGAATAAATGATGATAAAATGTATAAATAGCTGCATCTGCACAAAAAACAAAGTCAACTTTTGGTGCCGTGTAAATGTCACACATTCATGCCACATAAATAGGATCAGTCGAATTCAGGTTTTGTGAAAGATTTGAAACATTAAAGGAGCAACTCCAACAAAAAAGCCGAAGAGCTCTCTGTGAGCGTACAATTACAATTTTGGTGAGACTGAAGCTCATTTCATCTTCTTTTGTTCATTGTTATCATTACTGAAGGGTACTCAGGGTATTTCACCTTAATAAAGTTCCTGCTGATCATGTTGTGGATCATGCTGCTGTTGTGGAATGAAACTTATAAAGTCTGGTGCCATGTGAAGATACCAGCCTGCTAACAGTCTCCTTGCTGTTATAACCTTTGCTCATGATATATTTTTGATTGCTAGAGTTACTGGTCAGTTATATCTACAACAATATATGTAAAAATGAGCTCTGCCTTGAGCAGTTATAGTGATATACTGAAATACTGATTACATCGTTATCCATCAGTGAGAAATAATTACAGTGAATTTAAGTTTCACTTGCTGACTGTTCCACGCATTTACAGGAACTCCCGAATGCAAACTGGAGTCCGTCTATATTTCAGTGTTGCTCCTTTCAAAGATGTGAATATCATCATAGGTTGTTTCCTTGTCTTATAAATCTGTGTGCAACACAAACTACTATAACTGCTACTTCTTCTACAACTCTTACTATGACCAGGAATGAAGGAAATACAATGATGTTTTGTGATTTTTTTTTTTTTTTTAACATTTTATTTACATTTTTTATTTTTTTACAGGATGATTTGACCTTTTATGTTTCAGCACACATGAAGATAATTTTGACCTAAAAACAGGATTACTTTTTGCTGGCGTTATCTATACTGTACATGTTTGGATCTGAACTCTGTTAGATACAGATTAAAACTTGTAGTTAAGTACAGTATGTTAGCAAATCTACTTCCCTTCACTGACAATTGGCTTGTTAACAATACCAGCAAAAGCAACAGTAAAACATTTTTCTTGAAACCATTTCTTATTACCGAATCGATTACTCCTCTAATTACAGACGGATTTCTCCTTTACAGAGGGATCAATAAAGTCTGTAAAATACAGAAAAGAAAGGAGCAATCGGATAATAACAATAATAATAATAATAATAATCTAAACCTGAAAATATTGCTGATGTCAGCTTATCATTCTTCCACCAGGATGATGACCAGGAGGTCAAACGGTGTGATGGAGTGCTGAATGAAACGGTGGATAGCACCAGACACCAGAGTGTGTGTGTGTGTGTGTGTGAGAGAGAGAGAGAGAGAGTAGGACATCCATAAACAAACTCAACTCCCCCCCCCCCCAACCTTTTTCCCTCCCCCCCTCCCCGTCTCAGTCAAGGACAGTTCCGTTTGGCACGGAGAGACCGAACCGCTCCACATTCAGCCTCTCCTCCTCCTCCTCTTGTTGTCGCTTGTGCTGCCTACTACGGGGCATCTGTGGTTGGTCCCTCCCTCCCTGTATGTAAATCCTCTGTTGTCTGAGCCGGTGGGGGAGGTGGGGGAGGTGGGGGGAGGTGGGGGGGAGGTTGGGGCTGCTGGCTCCCGCCTCGGTGGCGCACATGAGACCGGAGAGCGGCCGAGGTGAGATCGCTGCGCCGTCGGAGCTGTCCGCTGTGCCGCGGTGCTGAACTCCACATCTCTGTCCTCCCCCCCCCCTTCTATTTCACCTCTGCTGGCTCTACTGCACGTTCTTCATATTTTTTTCTTTTTTTCTTTTTTTGATTTTTGGGAAAGGATTAACCACCTCCCCTTTGGCTGTTTATAGATACAAACTTCTCCCGAGGACGTCTCTCTCTCTCTCTCTCTCTCTCTCTCTCTCTCTCTCTCTCTCCCTCTCTCTCTGTCTCTCTCCCTCTCTCTCTCTCTCTCTCCCTCTCTCTCTGCACTCGCCGGAAAATACGGCTTCACCCGCCGTGGATTTCACCGGAGCTCCAGATTTTCATGAATAAATAGTTTGTTGAAAAGTGCTTGCGTCCGCTAATCTCGCTTTGGATTATTCTCCTGGAAGGTTTACGTCTGGACACACAGGTAAAAACACACCTTTATGCTACGTACAGTATGTGCTCGCGTGTTTTGTCCCTAATTGTTTCACCCTCATCCGATCCCCCCCCCCCCCCCTCCTCCTCCTCCTCCCGGTCTGGCTCTCCATCTGACACCGAGTTGAGCCCTCACCGCCGCTGAGGCGACACACAACTCTTTTCCAGCAATCCATCGGGCCAACTCTCTTTAACGCGGTGGAATATCCTCTGATCGCTGCCTGAAGCTTCCACCGGGTCCCGGAGGCTCACACCGGCTGATATCCGTATATCTGAAGTTGAGATTAGACTTGCTGCGCAAACACTTCCGAGCACGGTGGCACAATCAATGTTTTTTTTTTTTTTTTTTTATTATTATTATTATTTTTAAATAAGCGACTGGAAACACGGATTGTTGCTCAGAGCTTTTAATTTATCCACGTAGTACTTAGTGTTTTTTTTTTTTTTTTTCCTTGGCACACTAATCCTTGAGTGACACCGTTAGCAGCAGAGGGATTATACTTTTGTTTTTCACCCTCAGCTCTGCGCCTGATTCACTTGGCAGTATATTACAGGCTCCGGCGTCGGGGATGGCCATTAATTGTGTTGTTTGATGGTTACGGATGAAATTTCTGGTGTTGTTTTTGTTGTTGTTTCTGTTGTGTGTGTGTGTGTGTTTTTTTTTCTTCTTCTTTTCATCGCCACAGTGCAGCAGATGGATTTAAAGACAACCTTAAACCAGATTACGTTCTGTCATCGATAGGACTCTGATGTACGAGCCGATTTCCTTTGAAGAGGCTTCTGTTTTGGCGAAATGAATAAATCTTACTGTCGGATGTAGAAAAATATGATCTACACAGCACAACAGCATTAGTGGGTGATGCTCAGGAGAGTTTTTAACAGCCTCCTGCATTATAAAGAATTCACTCGAGGTCTGTAGTTGAGCATTTACTATGTAATTTGGCAGCTTCGGTTACTCAGTTACAGCTGGTGACATTTGATGGTGCATTGTTAGTGTTTGTGAATAATGATTACATGCTGGTATTTAAGAAGCATTTTAAATGCAGCTCATATTTACAACTTACGTTTTTGTGACATTCCTGCTTGCACTGAACTAAATTCTCTGATAACATCACTGCCACCAAAGACTGGAAGTACTGACTTTTTCCGTCACTTTTTTTTTTTTTTAAGGAAAGGTGCCTCATGACAACTTCATCATTTCTTGGAGAAACTCTTTTTTTAACGGTTCACAAAGCAAACAGAAAAATTCAACAACATATTTATAAACTAATTGCAACAGTAACTGACAGCCTTGTCTGGGAAAGCATGGATGCTAAAGAGACCATGCAGTTCGAATACTCAGCCATCTGTAGGCCTCTACAATCCAACTTCAATCCCTTTATTCCCACAATGCCTTCACTTTATCTGTGAAAGCTCTTTGAAACCACAAGATAGAATCTATTTCCAGTTGGCGCATCAAATGAATGAGAGGATCTGTTTTTCAAGGCTGCATCCTCTAATTGATTCTCCACTTGAATACGAACTGGGGACCAAGTAATGTATCGTTAATATTTGGTGTGTATATATATATATATATATATATATAAAACAAATGATGAGTATGAGTATGCTCCAGTTTCATTAAATAACACACTCCGAGGAAATGGCAAGAGAGATAATACAATCCTCATTCTCAGAATGACTCCATATTCTGATAGCACCACTCTGACCGGTGGTCAGAATCATCTCCCCAGTGAGCCATTTTCCCACACCACACCAACACTCGACAAAGTCTCAAGTGTCCTCTTCTCTTTTTTTTTTATACCCACCTCAGAGCCAATTAAACCCCTTAACAACAGGTCGTAGATGGAGCCAGCTGAGCAGGTAGTTGTGTTAATGGAGCTGCTCTGCTTTTCATTACAATCACTTTCTTCAATCACCACAGGGAGGCAAAGCCTTTTGAGTCAATATTACTTTTCACTAGAGGCAGCAAAGAAATGATAAGAAAGTGACCGAAGCCTTTCAGATTTTGACAGGAAATGCCTCTGGATGGAGGGTTTACTCGGCCAGTAATGGTAGTTGGCAGTAAAGGGCAGATCTGGATGATGCGACAATAAAGCTGTAAGTTTTGTGAGGAATATTGCGCTGCCACTGGAAATAGCACCAATTTAGACACCCGAGATCATCATCTTCATGGTGATCTCAGGTGTCCTGGCTTCCCAGCACGGACAGAAGTCTCACCATTACCATTTACCCTCTGAGATGTCTTTATGGGGCTATTTTAAAGAGCAAACTGGGTTTTAACAAGCAGTTTCCTGGGGTTGTGGCTGTTGTGGCTTTCTGTACAAATGTCACACACATCCGCAAATCCTGTGGCTCACCTCGCAATACCAAGCGAGATGGATGAATTTGTCCCATTCCACCACTTATATTATGATCCAGCCTTCTTAGGGCTACTGAGTTTTTCTGAGCTTCCAGTAGGATGCCAGCTCTTTTCGAAGGCAGGGAATCCACAAAATCCCTCAAGTTCAGCTGCCAATAATGCGACTGAACTAAACACAATGGAGCAACAATCGTCTCTCCCAGTAGATGTGAAGCACCGCATGAATATCTCAGACCAAAACAAACGTTTCCTCTGCCATAACTGAGGCCTCCGATTGCCTCCATCGTCAGCCAGGTGATACAAACAGCCCCAAGACACACAAAAGGAAGAAGTCGTAAAGACCCGCTGAGTCCATCCAGGCTCTGATGCCAGGTTAAGTGCTTTCAGTCTACAGATCAGTTTTAGTTAAACCACATGTGGCCTGGTCTTGTTTGTTTTCTTTGTCTTGTTGTTATTCATGGTGAGTTAAAGCTCAGATCACAAAACCACCACATTTACATAAATGGAGTCAAACACCATTGCAGTCCATCTAATGATCGTCAGGGGGCGACTGCACTGGTTGTCTATGAGGAAAAACGATGTACATCTAAATGTTTTTGTTTACTCCTGATCAGTTATGATCTCTATCTATAGTTTCAAATCTTCCTAAATACAATGGAAAGTTGTTTTTTTTTTTTTTTTTTAAATTATGGTCCCACTTAGATGAAAAAAGTTCATAAAGCAGGATCTGAATTGGGGCGTGGCTGCTGTTTTGTGGTTAATAATAAATAAATAAATAAAATGGCCAATTTACAAACTCAAAAAAAAAAAAAAGGGGAAAAGTGGTTTCGCAGAAAATTCATTTCTTGAGGTTTCATTGACGAGCAGGATCCATTGACTAAAATATAAGACACAAATTGTGTATTACAAAGAATGAAGAACATTCTTTGAAGAACAAAGAACAATATTCTGAGCATACCTTTATAGCAATCACTGTGAATATAATTAAAATTTAACGTATGACTGATATCTAAACATATATATATATATAACAGCGTCACACTTTTGGGTTCCGACTTTACTGGGAGAGATGCAGTCAAAGTGTCATCCGACTGCAGAAGTATCTTTTTTGCTTTGTGAAGCTCTCACTGGTACAACCAGCCAGCAGCAATCAGTGTTAAGCCAAAAACTATGAAAGCATTTATGAGGTGGTAAGCCGTCACATGGTAGGGAAGTGAAGACACATTTCACACATCCTACGTCATTTTTTTGGCCATTTTATGGTTTAGTTATGAGACAGTACAAAGAGAGACGGGAAATGGGACAGAGAAGTGAAATAACATGTAAGAACGAGTCCATCTCAGCAAGCTTTTGTGTCCAAGCACTCAGCTGTCAGGTCAACACCCCCAGCATATATCAAATATGATACACACATAGCTACCTGTCTTAATGGAACAGCTATATTTGAGACTTGCTTCAAAGCCTCTACACTTCACCTAAGATCACTACAATGTGGTTTCTTCAGCGAAGGAAATTCAGGTTGGTTGCTTTCATCTATCCTGTGTGAATGGAAGATGGAGCGGCTAATGTTTCCACAGAACAGACCCACATTCATGAACACGCACACCAACAAGGACAACAGGAAAACAACCCTCGTGAAAAAGGAACGACTTTGTTCTCGGGCAGTGTTGCAGTACATCAGTTAGGGTTCTGGGTCTGATTTCCAGGCTCCAGGCCTTTCTGTGTGGACTCCGTCGGTTCTCCCTTTGCTCCCTCTGGGTACTCCGGCTTCCTTCCACTGATGTCTATATATATGTGCGTGCTTTCCAGCTGTGCCCGATTTTGTATAGTGAATAGCAAGCGACTTTATTGGAGCAATTTAGTAACTGAAGCACTTTCACAATGGGCTGATTACTACTATTTTATGATATTTCCCTCTTGAATCTCCTCCATTTAGTTGACCAACAGCTCTTGGTATGGAAGGTGACTCTGACTCGTACCTCTGTGTGAGTATTTGTGCAGCGTAAAACATATCCGCAAACTGGGTGGAATTTAAAATAAGAAATTCTCAACACTGAATATCGCAGTTGTTTGGGTGCCATATCTTTATCCCTCAGCTCCGGCCTCATCAACAACAACACCTCCCCTTTTTGCGTCTCCCTTCTTTGCACTTGGAGCTTTAAGCTTTAAACCTCTGCCGACACCCATCTGTGTCTTTGCGTCCGTCTTTGTTGTTCCCCTCTCAATGTGCAGAATCTTTATTGTGCAGTAGACCCACACACATTGAGATATGTCATCCCTCTGACATGTGTAGGAGACGCCACCTCCTGGCATTGTTATATCTCCTGGCAAACAGGAGGGAGGCTCATTTGATGAGGCTTCCTCCATCGTGCACGCTGCATTCATCTTTCATTGGCCCTTACTGCTGCCTGAAAGTATGTACTGTAGCAGTTACAGATGAGAACAGTTAGAATGTAATTTAGATTATTAGCACATGCTTAACTTGCTTTAATGATGTATGAGAGTGTCTGCTCTGCGTGTGCAGTGAAGTCATGCTGGTAACGTTTCCGCCAGATCATATTTCCTTTTCCTCCGTTTTGATGATCAATCTAAGGCAACAGTATGAGGCTCGGTCTCCTGACTTTTCAAACAGCTTTAGAGTTCTGAAGCATGACTTCCTTCACTCCCATGACTTGATTGAACTCCAAGTGTATTGGTAAATTGTTATTGTCATAACCCATTTTGTACAGTACAGCAGAACAAAGCTTTCATGGATTCTTTTAAAGCCAAGGCTCAGTGAGAGATTGAGATGCCTCTCTTTCCATCTTGATGCTCTTTGGCAGATGGTCAGACCGTAACAGAAGCTGCACGAACTTTAATGGCGAGTGTGGACAGGCTCTGCATCTCTGAGCTAATCCTGTCAGTGCACTGCGGGCACAGCAATGGCACAAGTGGCCTAAGGCATTGGAAAACATTTTTGAGATCGAGAGGGGGTGTTGTTGGCGCTGGCCGATTCCAGATAGGAGACGTAACAGTCTGTCTCTTAGATAACAACACCATTGTTTGCTGTTTCTGGGACTTGTGTGACACTTGAGGATACGGGTGCTTGGGTGGTCCGGCCATGCGTTGCATTTTAATGGCATCACAGGTCACAGTGTGTTGTTTACTGCCAATGTGGCCAAGTGTGACGCCATTATTCTGGGCACAGTGCAGTCGATCAGATCAGTCTGATTATGTAATGATTGTTAACAATCATGAGAGCCATGTGCCTCTGCCAGGCTTTCCCTGCAGAGTTGTAGAGAGAACCTGGGACTTCACGACATTTAAAATGGCCTATAAATTAAATGCCTATAAAGGAAAAGTCAAGGTCCTTCCTTCTACTAGCTCATATGTAGAGACTCCTGCGATCATAAATGATTGTAATGTGGCCCATATAATGTCCAAGTCCCCCGTTGTCAAACCTTTGTCACAGACAACTTATTGGTTCCTCTGGAGTCTCTCTACTGAAAGATCCTGTGCAGACTGACAAAAATATTTTTTAGTCTGGAACTCACTCATGCTCTGAGTCGTGAATAATTGTGACTTTTTGATGAATCCAAGGGTACAATTGCAGCTCATAGCACACAGTGGGCTGTTTATAATTCTCAGATTTGGTGCCAAGGTAGACAGAAATCCTCTGCATGACAAAAGAGATAGTAGAATCACTTCATTTTCTCACTGGGTGGTTATTCTGAGTTGTGATGAATAATGTGTGCGCTCCCCAAAGATGTATTAGATCAAATTTTCATATAGTACAAACTGGCAGCCAAGGACTGGTCACAGTGTGCTATCTGGGGTTTGGTAGACAGCTGCCTGGGTGGATCAAAGGCAGAAAAATGTAGTCAGAGAAAACCTCTTTACAAGTGCCAGCTGTCTTTAAAACCCCAACAATTTCCCCACAAGTTGTATTGTGGGTGACGCTATTTGTGTCCTTTTTTTTTTTTTTTTTTTTTTTTTTTGTCTAAGAATAGTGTTTATACAAAATAATAATCTTTCATAGAAAATAAGAAAGCTGCTGATCACTTGTTTAAAAGTCCTTTTTGAGGTTTCATTCACAAAAAAAATCAGCACTAAAAAGGATTTAATTTTTTAATGTTCAGGTGAATAGTATGACATTTTAGCTCAACAGACTAATTCACCTTCTAGCTCGGAGTTAAACACGGTGCAGGGAAAAACAAAGCTATATCAAACAGGGGGTAGCTTAACTTATCACAGAGATGGGAAACCAGTAACCTGACGGTTTTGTTGTCTTAAGCTCCTATTGGATGGGGAAGGTGGGGTGCTTTTAATATCACATGCTCTGGTCGGTGCTTTTAATCCAGCGGTGAGTGTATGTGAGCAGTTTTTCACCTGCCCTCCAGTCATATTTACAACTGAAATTACCTCCTGTCTTTTTCAGAAAATTCACTGCCCTCCTGTAATTCCAGTCCTGTCCAGGCCAATGTCTGTCCACTGAGGTTTTGCCTTTGTTTTAGCAGCATGTGTGTTTTCGCCTCGGGGTGAAAATAGAGAAATTCAAAGTCTTCTTTCACAGATATGATAAAAGACGTCGACAGCAACAAAGGCCAATGTGTTAAACAACGGGATGACAGACAAAATTGGAGGTAACAGGAGTGCAGGGTCTTGTAAAAGTTATCGAATGTAGCAGATTAACTGTATGGACAACTATCACGAACATTCTTTGTTTCTAGCTCACTTAATGTTCATGCCAGTTAGAGACCACCTCCTGATTTTGGAAAGCATAATTCCCCCGAGTAAACCTGTACTCCCATTTACTTTGGGGAGTTACACTACGCGGGAGCTTCCACTTGCCCTTCCTCCCTGTCGGCAATCTCAGTGCAAAGCTAGCGCTAATAAAAGCCGCTGCGGGCTGTTCATATTTACCATCAAATGAGCGTTTTTGACCTCACTCACTCATCTTCATCCGCTTTATCCGTATCTGGGTCGCGGCGCTGCTGGAGCCAATCCCAGCTCACATCGGGCGAGGTACACCCTGAGCAGGTCGCCAGTCCATCGCAGGGCCAACACACAGAGACAAACAGAGACAAACATGCACTCACGCTCGCATTCACACCTACAGTCAATTTAGAGTCTCCAGTTAACCTAGACATGCATGTCTTTGGACGGTGGGAGGAAACCGGAGCACCCGGAGAGCGTAGGGAGAACCGCACAGAAAGGACCCAGGCCGGGAATCAAACCCGCGACCTTCTTATTGTGGGGCGAAGGAGGCAAATGTGGAGTATTTTAAAGACACAAATGCAACCAGTGATGATAATAATAATAATAAATTCTATTAATTGTGTGTATCCTATAAAAAAAATGCATTTCATTGAGCGTTTCTTCAAAACGGATTCATTCTTAGTTTGTAAAAGACAAAGTTCCGACTGAAGTTTGTGCCTCTGCAGGATCCCTCAGTCTGTCTCAGCGATCAGCCCACAGTCCAAAGCATGAAACATCTGCTGAGAACAAAGCAGGCTGCAAACATAGAAACACATCAGAGGCTCATTAATGCTCCACTGTTTGACCAGCTGAACTCTAGTTACCTTAATGACTTTCCTAATGTTTTCCCCGCTCTAAATCCCTCTGCTTCTTCACCGTGTGTGCACCGGTCTCACACAGTTAACATCTTTGTGATCTCAGCAGAAGTCCTTTAATGTCCCCGAAACAGTGGAAGAGTAAAGCATGAATAAAATGAGATAGTGGTGCTCCCAGGAAAGGGAATACCTTCCTTGTTTCGCTTCGGGTTTTGTTGTTGAATCCTGGTGAAGCGCCGTCTTCCTGGCTAGCAGATCATTGAAATTCTGCATTTGATTTCAAAAGTTTCTCTGCCTGGATTTGGCTTGGCTGTTAGGATTTATAGCAGATTAACTGTGAGAGTGATTTAGCTCTTAGGCTCTGCTGTTGCTACCATGGCAGAAAAATAACTTTTTCTCATCTGCTTTTGCCATCCTCACTGGCTCACACATTCACTAAATATTTCAAATATGAAAAATAGGATGTGTGTGTGTGACCCTAATAATGACAGTGGAGGATATCAAAATGTAATTAGAGGTCTGGGGGGTAAAACAGATGAGCTACAACCACGTAGGCGTGAATATCGAGACACAACTCGACTCAAGGCATTGTCGAAACACATAAAACAGCGAGTGTTTCCGATGAGTCTCCTTCAGTGGTAAAATGCAATTGTGGAGTTTAGTGAGAAGACACAATACGCCATCATAAGTTCAAAGCTCAGTGTAATCAAATTTTATGCATTGGATAGATATCGGCACGAAACAGATAACAGCCTCACGAACGGTGAATTGTGTCATCACAACATGCGGCCAACAAATTTACACAAGGGCCTATTCCCGTCTTTATCTGCTATCTGGTGGCACGGATGCACTGCTCATATCCGCCTGGCAGAGAGAAGGTTGGAGATGGCAAGTTGCTCTTTGAAGTCCAGAGGAAGCGAGGGGTTCACAAATCCTAAGAAATCTGCACTAATTATTTAGTGAGCCAGTGAACTGAGATCCTTGTAACTGTCGGGACCTGTGATTGATATCGGGGGTTTGGGGAGATGAAACGAGCTTCTCCGAAACTTTTACATGCTGGTGTTCACTACAGTTTAACAACCCTGCCAGAGCACTCAAAAATGACGTTATTACTCAACTTGAACCCACTTGAGGTTCAGAGTTTATTCTTGACTTTGTAAAGATTATTTGATCAAACAAATCCATGTCGAGGTCCATCTATCCGTCTGCGTCTTCCTCCCCGCAAATGTTTCAGAAGTTGAAGTTCAAAGTTAATTCTTGACTGGCACCTTGTACCTGGCGAGGCGGGCTCACCCAACAGTGCATTTAATCGCTCTTCTTGATATTTTAATTGTCTGTTTTGATTAAGAAATGTTTGCTCATTTGCCAGTTGGTACCGGGCCAAATGTTGCCTTTGTGATGAGATTCCCCCTGTGCCACCCCGGTCCCCGTCTAACGACTGATCTGAAAATTAATCCAGCATAGCAAAGACTAATCAAACAATGTTTGCAAATTTGATAATTTGTCAATTAAGTCTCTGATGTCAGACCCAAGCACAAAACCGCCATTGTAACTTTAACTCATGCAGGTACGGTTCACTGAGCATAAAAGGAACATAAACTCAAATGTGTGTGTGTGATACACAATATTCAATGAGTCAGATTTAAAACACACTTGTGTTTTAAGCTGTTAACACTTTTTTCCCAGCCGGATGTTCAGTGAACATGCAGCACGGGGAACACGTTGTAACTACCTGAGGAATAATGATTTAGCAAAATAATACTTAAAAAAAGGAACATGCTTGAAAATGTAACATTTAATTATGCATACAATATCCCTGACTAATAAAGGAGAAGTATATAGCTGATGATATGAGAAAAACTATACGATCTGTATATCATTAGGGAAATCCATCCATCCATCCATCCATCCATCTGTTATATTCCTGCTCTCCCTTTAGGTTAGTGGGGGAATTGGGGCCAACCGTTGGAGAAATGACAATTTCTATCTACCAATCAAACAGAAAATTCTTTGGGAAATCACTTTCCCCAAGAGCTGGCCTCGCGGTAGACAGTGAATAAATTCTTTATCTCACAGTTATTGGTTTGACTGTGCCGCATAAGGTTAATTGTGCATCTATGAAAAAAAAAAAAAAAAAAGAAACGTCTGCCAGACACAAAGGAGAAGAAACCTGACTGAAGTCTATTGAACTTGCATACAAACAAAACCAAGTCGTATTAGATGGTCAAAGTCGTGACAAGAGACCCTCACAGGAATAGTTTCTAAGGATCAGTGTACATTGTTTTCCTCTGATTTCAATATGCTATTGTTGTGAGAAATATATATTTAAATACAGTGGAAAGAAAAACAAGAATCATTTGACCAAGTATGGAACTTTTGTATATCCAACATAGGTGCTAGTAATTATTGGATGCAGTGAGTTGACCCATCTCAGTTGAAAGACATCCACAACTTCATCCTGCCTGCTGCTTGACGTTTCTAATGCCACATTCTCATGCCTGTGACTGCCATACTTAACGCCCAACGCAGGTCATTGGATCTCCGCCGCTCCTTTTGGAGCACCTCACTGTGTACATTTCCATATTGATAGGGAACATTTATTTCTTTCAAGTTAATCTTAACTCTCTCCTTCTTTGCCGCACGGAACAGACTTGTTATTAACCGCTGCATGTTATATGAAGACAATCGCACTGACATAAAACATACACAAATTAGTATATTAATCCACTTAATAAATTGGCCCATTAGCATAACTGGTCACATTTAATATATCATGTTGATTATGGAATGACATTAGGCAGCTCAAGTGTGTCTTATTTGGATGTGATCCAGAATATCGGAGAGATGTTTAAGGATGTGCCAGGGTTAGGACTCAGCTTTTTCAAGGCCTCCGCAGATTTGCCTCAACTATTCAGACTCAATTTAAGCTCTACAAAGGAATCCCCCCTTTCTGAAAATTGCTGTTGAGATGAAGGCAAAGAAATAAAGCGGAGCCATACTTTAAAAAAAAGAAAAAAAGAAAAAAGAGTCTTTCTGCATGTCTCTCATATCATAGCTAGCGCTCTTTATCTTGCTGTGAATAGTGTTAATAAAATGAAGCACTTTCACTGACATTTCACCCACGTTAACAGTTGACTGCCATTACACAGCAGGCCTGTAGGTCGTCTGGGCAAAACAGTTTAATAAGTTTAATATTTCGGCAATCTTCAGCAGCCAGAGGAAGTGAAGTCACAGAGTTTTAAAGTGAAAACGCCCGCATTAGGAGGAGCGTGGGGTGGATGGATGAGCCCACTGAGACTTTTAGCCCCAATTATTCCAGGAGTTAACTGTTACTTTATTAATGTTACCATGATGACCGAGGTTTTCCTCAGAAAAGTACGTCAACATCGCTTCGCTGTCCAAACCCAACCAAACCAAAGTCAGTAAGCCTCACTGTAAAGTCATCGCTGTCGCAACAGATGCCTTCCACCACAGACGAAGCCCTGCAGATCATATCAGAGGGTCGGGACAAACCTACACACTCACTTAGGCTGGGGGATTTGCGGCACAGAGGAAGTTCATAGGTTGGTATAAGTGCATTTAATTTCTTTTTTGCTGAAGTTAATCTGTCCCTCCATTAAGCATACCGCTTATCTTTACTGGGTCACGGGGGTGTCTGATCTCTGCTGACACTGCGTGAGGGCAGGGACACCCTGGACAGGTTGCCGGTCGATCACAGTCACAGATTAATGTGCATGTCTTTTGACTCGGGGAGGAAGTACCCAGAGGGAACTCACACAGGCACACGCAGGGAGAAGGTCCTGATCCCAGAGTACAACTGAACACCCTCTTTTCTGAGGACAGAAGAAACACTTGCGTTCCATTAAAACAGACTTCTAGTGGTGAGAGTCTGCAGCAAAACTTTAGGTCACATATGAGCTGATCTGTGTAGAAACACAAGCTAAATATCTCAAATGCAACCGCATCTTCCAAATGAGGAGATCACACGGAAAGCCGAGGCTAAGCACAAAACAGAAACCATGCTAGCTGTCAGCAGATACAGCTGCCAGCACAGCTGGGCGTCTGTGGAGGAAGTGCTCTCTTAGCAAAAAGACGCTGCACTTCCTCTCACCAAAACATCTGTCACCATGTCATTTCAGATGAATTGCCGGTGATTACACAATGGTGCTTTTGTCTGGGGGTGGTTTGCAAACCCCCTAATTCTGGGTACTAGACGAGACTGTTGAAGTTGTGCCATTCTTCAGACAGAAGAAGCACTGATGAGACGTGTTATAATAAAAGTTATAATCTGATATTGAGATGATAACATGTGTTCATTCGGAACCAAACCGTCTCAGGGGCTAAGGAGCTCTAGAAAATAGGGACTAACTCAGGCAATAAAAATTCCTGTATTATAACTGTGTTTTGCATTTCAATAATGATGATTTTGAAATTAGATATGCACGGGTAGAAAGGGAATTTGAAGTGAGTTGCTGGATTTTCTGAGTGACTGCTGTGCAGATGTCGTAGCGTCCTCTAAACCTGTATTTACGGTCAGCGATCTTTGCGATTGCTAACTCTTCCTGCTATTTCCTGATTCATCACAAACTACAACCTTGAGAGCATGAAGAGTGTTTCAGGGTTGGAACCTCAACCATTAATCTGTTTTTTTGGAAATAAAAAAAACTGCTTTATTCCACAACGACCCAAAAGATATGCGATCCAAAGAGCATCCCGATCATGACAGCTTTCATATTTGAGGTGATAATAATCTGGTTTGTAGTAAATTTCTTTTCCAGAAGATTCTTCCTCTGGCACATAGGAACTAATGTCTTTTATGTTCCCAGCTGCTGCAACAGCTCAGAACAAACAGAAGGACTGGGCAGTTATCACAAGCGGTGACAGTCACCTGAACAGATGAAACACAATAACCTACAGGAGCGTGAAGCTCATCAAGAGGAAGGCGAATAGATAGATTTTCTGCGGCAGTGTAATATTAAAATTCAACAACACTGATTATGTGGCTCTCAAGTTGTTTTCAAAAAAACAAAAGAGGCAGACGAGCACTGTATTTATGCTTTACTGCACGGCAATAAAACACTTCTGTAAACTACAAAACTGGAAAGAAGCAAAACAATATTGATTGCTGCGAAAGGTGGCCTTCATACTAATCTATTTTTCTATATCAAAGTTTATCCTTTAGTCGTTTGACAAAAACATCTCCAACTCAACATCAACTTATTGGCTTTTCCTGGAGCTTTATACCAGAACATTCTTCATTCATAGCACCTTTAGAACCAAACAAAGTTGTACTTTCAATGCAGCATAGAGAAGAAGTCCTAAAACTGCTCTGGAGGAAACCTGAACAGATCCATCTCCCTGACAGACCATGGATGAAAATCCTTGCAAGAATTGCTGAGTGGACTTCGAGTTTGGATTGTTCTGTCAAAGATATAAACAAATTGTTTTCTGCTTTCAGGATGTTGAACCACAGACCATCCAGTTTTTAGTATTTCAGGTCATATAATAAATGAGTCTTTTATGCTCAAACATCTAAATAGCAATCCATAAACAATAATATGATAAATAAAAAATCCCATCTCAACTGGGTGACTCTCTTATAATTGAATAATAAAATGTATCCATGAATAATGGAAATTACATTATCATAGTGTCTCAGCATGAACAGTAACTCCACAGACTGAATATCTGAGCATGAAATGAAAGGAAACAAATGAAAATCGGGATGTGAGTGATTCACGCTGTTTTGGAAACACACTTAACAGGTTGGCAGTCGCTCTGGAAATTCCCGCAAAAAAACCAAACAAAAACAAACAAACAAAAAAAAACAACAACAACAATGCAATGTTTATCTTAAATTGCACTTTTAATGAATTAGCTTCCATCATTCGTCGAATTATCATCTTTGATTTGCACAGTCCCTGCAGGGAGAGGCAAAGAACTGTTTCAATCCTGAAAAAGGTGGCTAAAACTATCTGATTGTGTAAAAAACCTTTCCAGTCAACCTACAGTTCCATTTTAATTGCTGCTGTATATCCTCTATATTGCTTCATTTATGGCATAACGTTATGGGGCCTTTGTTTGGAAATACGAGATTGATTAAATTAAAAAGGTCACTAAGTACACGGTACTGTCACATACAGAGTGAACGTCAGATCTTTCTTCCTCCCTTCATTAAGCTGGCAATCGGTTCAGAAAAAATGTGGGTTTAATACTAAACTCCAGAAACTACGGCGGTACACAGAGCAGCTTTATCGTCAGGCCGAGGCGTTGGGGCTATCGGCCTTCATCAGGGTTGAGTGCCTGTGCCTGGGGGGAAATTCAGCAGTATTTTCAGAAGGAGGGGAGATGGTTGGCCCTTCAAACAACCTGTTTCTCTGAGCTGGATGGAGAATATAAGTTTACAACCTTATATTCACCCGCCAACTCTCCTAACCTCAAGGCAAGTGCTGCCCCTTTTGATGAACCCACTTTGCCATTTATTAACTGACTGGCTGACTGCTGGCCTTGCAGAAAGAAATGTAGCACGGTCTGCGGAGTTGTTAGGGTTTTTTTTTTTTACTTCAGCAGCGCCTGAAAAACTGTAGAGAAACGCTTTCTTCTCACTCTATGCAAAACATTCTCAGCATGTCTTTTTAACGCCTCAAGTTCTCCCTTTTTGTGCACATCATAAAATTGCGGACCGCAGTGGCAGCTGATGTTTCCCTTCGTGCACCAAAATAATAACAAAACTGTGGCGGGATGTAAGGAATTATTGAAAACGGTTGAGACGGACACCATGCGAGGGCATAAAATGAATACTATGCAAGATAATCACTTAGGCATGTGTAGCATTCAGAGTCGCTTCATTTGTTGGAAGGAACGCTCAATTTGAGGTCGGCACAGTATTTTCAGCACTTGTAAGGGAAAAACAGGAACCAAACGTAAACACTACCCCAGGGGGAAGAGTGTTGCCTGTGGTTCTGGTTGTGCTTTGAACTTGAAGGAGTCCTTTATCAGTATACAGTGCTGCTGGGGATGCATGAGTATGAGAAGTACCACGGCATCTGGCAAATAAGACACGCTGTGGCAAGATGCTCAGGCGGCAAAAACACACAGCAGACGCTCCAGTGTCCTCCAGATATCTTGGAGTCATACTGTAGTACTACAGCGCAGTTGATCTGTACGTAGAAATATCGCTGAGTGTACTTCAAGAATGCTGCCCACTGGGGGACAGAGATGTGTCTGCTGAAGCATACTGGGAAAGAGTCGGGGGGAGAGGGGAGAGCGGAGCAGTTTATCTGCTGACTTCAAGTTCCCCTCCAGTGACCTCGCTGACAATATGAATAATTTCAAACAAGCCTTTCTTGGAAATTATTGGTTGACAGACCAAACTGGGAGCAGCCACCTCATCCCTGGTGGCCGCACCACAATCCAATTCCTCAGCTGTAGAGTTGGCCTCAGCTTTCATGCAGAAACGAATTTCCATTGTATTACTAGCCACCGGAGTTTAAGTAAGTTTAAGTATCATCCATTCTGAAGGTGATTTTGTTGTACATTTGACAGCCTTCAGAGTCAGAACTTCTAAAAAACATAAATCAAGCTGATTAAATAAAGAGCAACAACTGTAGATGTCTGGCTAACTTATTTCTGTGAGCAAAACCAAGCAAGTCTCCTGAAAGTCCACATTCGGAGGGTGGCTATTCAAAAATAAAAGAAATCAACCTAAAAAAAAGTGATAAATTACACCTTTATCTTAAATCGCACCACTTGCTGATAACAGAGCAGAAATAAAAGAACAAGCCTAATTTCATCAGTAAGAAAACCTTCCCCTTTGTGTGCTTTTTTTTAGGATTGATGGAAAAATAGCACCTTAATGAGAGTATTAACAAAACAACAACAAAAATCTGAGAATATTTAATAAAATTGATTATAATAAATTGGAAAATAATGGATGATTATAGTCTCTGAATGGGGTGTTTGCTGGGAACCAACTCCATATTTATGATCCCTATAATCCTAAATACAAGGTTATACAATTGGAAGGACATGTTGTATGTCGACGCCGTACTTTCTATAAAAGTGTTTGGAATTGGAGTAATGTCCAGTTTTTCAGAACAGAAATGGCTCCTTTTCAAAGTCTGGTGAGTTTGGGGCATTACTTTGGGGCTAAACACACATTAATGATAAATGATTTTATCATTATATTTTCACTTTCAAAGGCAGTCCACCATTGTGATTCATGAGGTACGCAAACATTACACTATATTTCAAGTACATGCTGAAATTTTTGATAGATTCTAACTCAACAGGGGGTCAGAACCTCACACTGCTGCATCCAAATGAACGCCAACCATACAGTCAGAGTGTCTTCAGAGACAAGAAACACAAGGAATCCTGCAACAGATGGTCTCGTCGCCACAGAGCCCTGAGCCAGTACGGGATTGGGTGAGGTGACCGAAGGCACCGAGGTCTCATCAATCCACTGAGGAACTGAACAGCTTCTCAAGTTTGCTTTGAACTACTTGCTTGCCAAGTCCTGCGGGAAACTGTGTGCGGGTGACCTTGGAAGAATTACAGCAGTTTTAAAGGCAAGCAGTCATCATAGCTATTTAATTTCAGCGTGCTGCAGATGTGAAATGTAGTATTGTAGGTCATCGATAAAAGTGTGGCAGTCGGGTCGACCTCTGACTGTAGGTGGTAACACTGAGCAGTGGGTGCATGCTTCAGTAATACTTCAACAAAATACAACCCCCCCCCCAAAAAAAAAAAATCTAACAAAAAAACAAAAACATGACTTATAACAGTAATTCATTAAAGAAAAACACTCATAATGTATCATCTTTGCAAAGTAAGCTCGTCACCTTAAATAAAAGTTACGTGTTCGGGTACTTTGACTCTTACAATTCATCAAAGTGGGTGCCTTTGCTTTTTTGACAAGTACTAATGAAGATGCTGTTGAAGTAGTATTAAAAAGGATGAGTAGGAATAACTTAAGACACTGCTAGGAAAGACTGGCAGTGTTACAAAAGACACTTAATAAATAGACTGATTTTTAAAATAGATCTCTACTTTGTTTTACTGAGAGTGACTCGTGTATTAAATTCTGTTCTATGTGGTACAAGTAATATTGCAAAATTGAAATAAGTGGGTGAACTCTACAGAAACCCTGCAAAAAAAAAAAAAAAAAAAAAATTACAAGACAACAACAACAAAAACAAAAAAAACACACTGAGTAATCGCTGGTGGTTAACAGTTTTTTGAACAGCGACTGCGACAGTGGAAATGTTGAACAGGTACACAGCTCAGGTTTATAACTCCGATTGTACTGGACTGCTCCCAGGTGTAAATCTGCATGACTGGCTGACTTTGAAGTCTGATGACTGCAGAAAAAACTTCATGCAAGCTCAGCGAAGTAGATAAATAACAGAGAACAAAAGAGGAAAGGAAAAAAAAAAAAAAGAAAAAGAAAAACTGGTTATTGTACCCTTTTGGACTCTTCGCATTTTACACCCATGGAGGAAAAAAAAAGAAAAGGGATGGACCTGCCAAAGTGCTGAAAAGTTGCAGCCGCAGGACAAAATGAATGACACCTCAAATGTCATTTCAGCACATGATAGGTTTCAAACAGTGTGCAAAAAGTGGCATTTAAAGAACAATGCTGCTATATGGAAAATTGTCTATGCTGCAGAACAGGCGTTTGTAAAATTACCCTTGTGGAAACCTCAAGGCCTTTTCTGCTGTTTCAATTTATTGCATCTGTCATTAGTAAGTTTGGTGGGAGTATAGGAAGAAAAATAAGATAAGCTAATGGAGGAACACGATGACCCAATGTATTTCACTTAAATTGAATATCTAGCACTTTTAATGTGTGGCTGTAAGAAGAAAAAAAAAGTTACATTGATTAGTTTACCTGCATTTTAAAGATGGCAAATGAAAAACGTAAACAGCTCCAGTATTGTAATTGTTACAACCCTCATTCTTGGTTATATTTATATTTACACGTCCTGCTTGGTCTATAATTTAATGACCTTTAAGAAGTCTTCAGGCTCACAACATGAGTGGTTTGGTGGTTGTTTGGCAGGAGTCAGTTCACTGAGCTCTTTTCCATTCTTTTTCATAGAGTCCCCCCCCCCAACCCCCTCCACTCACACTTGGGAGTTGTACAGTACAGTCACAGCAGTCAATGGTCAATGAACAACTCAGTGGGAACTTAAAGGCGCTGAAAGCTGCCGAACTTTTCATGCTCACATTGCTTTTCCTGACACTGAGATATCACATTCATTTTCAAGTTTATAAAATTGCCCTTTTTTTTTTTTTTTGCTTCTTTTGGTTTATTAATAAATAAATACACCTTTAACTGTGTTCCAAGCTTCATGAGAGAACTGATAGCTGGTAGTGAACTGCAAAACAGATGGACCAGGGAGCTGTGGCTCGTCAATAAAAATATTTTGAATATCGTGTCCTCTTGTAAAAGGTTGAAATTAAACTCTGCCATATGTTTTTCTCATTGCGTAGAATATATGTTTACAGTCTTGTTTAAAAAACATGACCTGTACTGTTGTTACTACTGACAAAAACTCAGAGGCTCTCTGTGGACCCAGCCAAATGCTGAATTCTTCATGTCTCAAGGGGTTTATTTCGTTATATTTTAGTCAAGCTGACTGTAATTAGAAAGCTGTAAATTGAAGAGTTATCAGCAATAAGTCAGAATTAGTGTAAGCTGACTTTACGGTATAATAGTCAGGGGAGAGAAATATTCCTAGAGGCTCTTTTTGGGGAAAAAAAAAATAAAAATCACACAATGTCAGAAAAATGTATGGCATGGCTTTAATTATGTATTCCTATTTTCTCGAGTTATAAGTCAACCAACATGCATGACAGCTGATAGTGAATTACATTTATTCAGCGTCAGCTAACACCTAGTGCGCTGCTGGTGCATGCAAACAGTATTTGTAGCATGTGCTGTATGGTATGGACGTTTCACTTGATATGCATGCGCCGTGCGCTGAATGGCAAAAATCCGCTGAATGAGATGAATGGTGGGGGATCGGGGGTGTGACAAGACGTGATGCATTGTGTACATAGTGGGGAAAAAGGTAGTCTTCATTTGAAAGTCAATGCCAAGGCTTAGACGCACTCCAGGGGATTTAAAATCATGAGGCAGAGTTGTGCCGACTCTCCCTCGGGTTGGGGGGGACTGAGGGAAAACTTTTGGACAGTTTCTGTCTCCAGTGCTTTCAAAGCAAATAAATAACAATCCGGGCTCGTAGTACTTATTCAAATACACACTCAGAGTCACACAAGAGGACTTGGACTTTGGATTGTACATATTGTACTCGGGGTCGGTCCATGTTATACACAGCCTTGTTGCATTGTTTTAATCACCATCTTAGGTGTTTGCTCTGATTGGCTCTGAAAACATGCGGGATGATTTAACAGCGTATGTTGCTGGATGCCGCTGTTGCCCAACCAGAAGAGCGAGTAGCATTTAGGTTAAGCCCGTGTGGTTCTATGCTGCGTAAGGAAGGACATCCAAAAAAATAACAGAAAAATAATTGATGCTTGGAGGCGGCCTTCATCTGACACTATCTGCTCTTTTCTAACTAGTCAGACAACTGTTCAGTCTTTTGGATATCAAATATCTCAAGGTGATGTTATAGTTTTTATTTAATTAAACGCTGACACGCTAAATAGAGGCAGTAAAAACTATATTTTCACTCAGACAAGAGTTGATGTCAAGACCCATACATACAAAAATTATTAAGTTTTTTAGTATCAATCTGTTTTTGCTTCTTTCCTGAAGCTTCTCTCGCATTAGTGACTTTCCTGAACAGGTTTTCACTGTGATGGAAAACCTTCCTCGCAGCCTGTCGTAAGATAAATTACTCAAATGCTAGTTACATGTAAATGAAGAAATTCAGTCAAACACAACAATAAATCTTTCATATCATGTGTTCGTATTGCCACTGTGATATCAGTTGGCACGTTCATGTTTTTGCGTTTCATTTTTACTGAACATTTTTTTCTGTCTGGCTGGAGAATAAAATTCAGAGGTCAGGGCACAATGCACAATGTCGTGGCATATTTTACCTTTATGAAAGTCATTGTTCCTGCAACTTGGCCATGTTGCCATTATGAATATGTTGTAGATTAATTGTGCTGCCCATGTCTTCCCCACATAAAATGTTCTGTTTTTTAGATTTAATTGACCCTTAAGGTTGAACCTTATCGTTAGAGAAGTGAGTCGTATTGTAATCTGTTCGTAATAGTTAACCCCTCCCGGGTTATATTATACATTGGACAGGCAAACATCCACCCAGGAGACGCCATCACTCCTGTCGTAAAACGACTGCTGGTTGTTAATCTTAAAGACAGTTTTACTTCCATTTCATTGTACGCTGCCAAAAACCCCACTCACAACCACGGTGCACCAGATGAAGCAAACTGGCCTCAATGAGCAGAAAATGAACTCACCAGTGACGACAAAACTCACTTACGAACAGCGATGTTGTTGTTGCTGTTGTTGTTGATGTGATGTGCGTTGTTCGTGAAGACAGTTTTTGCTTTTCGTAAGGAAAAGAAGCTCACCTAATGAAATATGGAACATCATAGCTAGCGGTTCAGGATTTATACTCCCAGAAAGATGAGCGATGATTTAATAGTCAGTAGCTGTAGAGCTGGAAACCTGAGTGTTGCATTTCTGACTGATCATGATGAGTTAAATGGGCGTTGCATGACGTGGTTAAACTACTTAAAACTGTGCATATGTCTCTGTGTCTGACACAGCATCCTACAAAAGTTAGTCCATTAATAACCCATTTAACACCGGGATGCTGCAAAGAAGTTGATTGATTGTGCGAGCAGATATGGTAATCCACCTAGTGTGGCTAAAAGACTGTGCGAGGAGAGAAGTGGAGCAGCAGCCGCTGCAGGCAGGGTTCCTACCTGAATCTGGAGAGTTTAGAAACACAGAAAATGAATATGATCACATTAAAGAGGCAGTAAGTAAGATTTTAATGCCTCATAGCACAAAATAGCCATAATATGTCTGCGGGGAGCCGGTAGGGCATTAGCAGAGTTTGAACAATTACTTTACCAGGTTCAGAGATCTTTTTGCATCTCTAGGAATAAAAACACCTTGCCCACCGGATTACCGAGGAACTTTAATACCCTGCAGAGACTGCAGAATCGAAGTGAGGGGGAGACGTTTCATCTACAAAGGGTAAAATCTTTAGTTGGAGGAAGTTTGCCTCACATTGAGATCAAGTCTTTATGACTTGACTAAGACTCGAGTCTTAATGTGGCACCACTATGCTCATATGTGGAATAGGATTTGGACATTTGTCTCGTTGTAGATATTTCTTTGGAATATCTGCCTAGTTTTGACTTACATTTTTATGTAAATTCGGATGGAGAGGCTGGATGGTTCGGTCGTTTGGCTGATGATGGGTGTAATTTGTGTAGACGGATATTCTGTGAAGCTCATTTCAACGTGCATATGAAGAATAGAGATTGAAACGCCAGAGAGGATGACACTAAAAGTCCGAATTGGTTGAGAACAGGGTGCAGAATCTGGAGAACGACACACACACTAAACCTGTTGATATTAGTTCTTTCAGATGAAAGTACATTTTCTGTGAGGTTAAGCCACATGTACCGAACGGACCAACATCTTCATACCTGCTCAAAAAAAACCATACAAACACTGGTTTGAAATGAAAAAAGGAAGATACAGGCGACGCATTGATGTCACGCAGCTCAGGAAGGAAATAAAAGTCACATAAAGTGAAGGAAATAAAGTCTCAGCATTCCCGCTTTGTCTGCGACAATGCAGTGACATGTCACTCCGCCGGGGCGACCTCCTGACCTCCAGTGAAAGGCAAGTCAGCCAACAGAGCTGCCACTATACCGCCATTGTTGTCTGACTTGGTGTCAATCCATGAGAACAAGGAAACAGGGTCACGTTCCTGCTGTCAGTCACCCCCCCCCTCCTTCCACCGGCATATGATGAGCAGACAATGGTGGCTTGACATGGCTCAGAAAGTACAGCTCAGTGTTTGCCTCTGAAAAAATCAACAAGTCAAGCTGAGCCAAATATATTTTTAAAGCACCTCGAACAAAGGAGATTCTTGAGATATGCTGCACAAAGAACCGAGGGTATAAATGCAGATAAAAGTGTGGAATAAAAATACAAAGAAACAAGCGCATTGCAGAGTTTTAGCTCTTTCTCTTTGTGTGTTGAGTGCGTGTTTGTGTTCTGCTTGTGAAAGGCAATAAATGGAGCTTTGGCTAACCCACATGTATTTTCTCTGTCTCCCCTTCCTTTAGAATTGCTGCACACGTTTAAAGAGCATGTATTTGCTTGGTTTTGTTTAACTTCTGTAATACGAAGGTCAAGCTTGTTTGTACATTGCAATGAATAATTGAAATTGCAGGTATGTTGAGGGCGAAAAGTGAACATTCCCCTGCTCCCTTAAGTAAACATATTTAGGTTGCGTCTCTGTGAGGGTCGCTTGACTTAGACACTCACTAACAAATTAAAAGCCCTCACTGTAATTAACTTAACTTAATATATTGGCCCTTTATCATCTTTATTTTGAATTTCTCATGACGTCTAGTTCCAATTAATTGATCTAATCTCCTCCCCAAGTGTGGGGGATGTATTGATAGCTTCACTTTAAACCAGCAACGGTTTGCGGTTCCCATTGTCGACGCTAATTACAATGGACTTGATGTACGTTGCTTTCCGACTGGAACTGAATGAGTGTTAGAGCGGAGTACTCAACATTTTTGTTTGGCTTTTGACAGGAAAAGACCAATGAAGACAGCCAGATGGTGGTCGGCGGTAATTTTCCTGTTGGGGCTTGCTGTGCTTGGCGCCGATGGGCGGCCCAACAAGGAAGGATTCGGGTTGCCGCCCTATCGACCAGTTGTGAGATTCCGACACAAGGTATTGATCACCTTCTTTTTTAATTTGCTGTCTGTAACAAGATATCTATGTGGCTTTCCCAAGTATAAAACTAATTACAGTAGCACTTTCTTGCTGTGTCAGATGAATCTCATGTGGCTGTTGTTTTTCTGCCTGTTGAAAAATGCTTGATGGATCATTATCCCTCCCTCTGTGCTTTTCAAACGCTATACCAGATTATCGTGAGCAGAGAGGAGCTGAGCGAAGATGAAAACAAGCTCAAATGAAGTGAGGACACTCCTAAGAACATTCAAAGTAAAGGACGTAACTGAATGTGTGTTGACACGCGGCAGGCCTCGGCATCAAAATCTGCTCCTTTTATTAATCTCTCCTGCCACGTCTCAACGAACATCCCCTATAAACTGGTTGACTCCTTCATTTTCTTTGGAGTTGGTTCCCAAACGGCAACATAACAGAGATACATCAGTTAGAGCCATACTGAGAAAGAAATGGACTGATTTGGCAGACGGGGACTTGAGAAAAGCAGAGTGTTTTGTCAAGAGGCATTAGTTGGATTGTGGCTCTTCAGTACACATTTCCCATAAGCCTCCTTTGCAAGCCTGTTCTATTAGCACACACATCTCCTCTCTATTGAATCCACGATAAATATTACCAGTGACAATAAAGTAAAAACGTATCTATTTTTGCTCTTTACTTAAAGGCAGCCTGTCGACTTTAGACTAAATGTTGCATTTTAAATTTCTATAAGTCGGCCTAAGTCACATCTGCATGGTAATGAAAGGCTGGATGGTGGATGATGGCACTAAAGGAGAAGTGTTGGGGGGAGGTTGAAAGGTAGCTGGAAAGAGAGGGAGATGGAGACGGAGGGAACAGATGGTAGGAACGTCATTGGGCTGCCTCAGAGTTAAGCTGTTGAATCGACCTGATCAAACGCATTCTGACCTTTGGAACAATTTATTCAGTGGGATGCATTTGAAATAGCAGGACTGCCGATATCAGCTATGCAAGGGCTCTTCCTTTTTCTCGTCACCACTAGTCAGTAAATTATGCGTGTTAAGTAAGTTAAAAGATCTCAAGAAACTGATGACGGGGGGTTTCTCTCCAATCTGGGATTCTTTATGCTAAAAGAAAAGGCAGAATGGCATGATTCCGCGTGCACCAATGTCTGGACGGAGTTATTTATCCACGAGCCACCGCACCACTGTTTTGTCAATATATTCTACTCTCTCAAATCTTACATGTTCTGGGCTAAGCAGGAGCAAGAAAAAGTTGTTTTTTCAGAGTTCACAGTCTGACAGTCTGGAGCATGACATCCCTCCACAGCCTGTGTCCACACCTTTAGTTTTAGGATGGATGGTGTGTTTTCTCTGTGTATCATCAAGCGTAACCGATCTGAGCAAAGAGGAATTTTATTTTGAAGAAGGTGTGGTGAGTCTACTTCTGAGGCAATGGGGAGCCCTGAAGAAATTGTTTTTCTTAGATTTGACTATGAATAGTGTTTTGGCTAGAAATATGGAAAACAAATCAAAAGAAAAGCTTGTTTAAATGTATTTAAAATTGCTGCTGAACTTTTTTTTTTTTATTTTATTTTATTTTAGAAAGTGATTCATCTTATGTTGGGAACATTACAGGAGACGTATAATCTGTTAAAGTTGGTGTTGTGAAGGACTTAATTGTATTGAGAAAAAGTTGGCAGCTAACGCTCCAAGCTTAAGCTTTACTTAAAGTACAAACTTTTGGTGTGTAAATTCTCAAAATCGAAGACACGACCTTAACTTTAAATACTGAATTTGTATCTCTAGTTCGACTTAAGTTAGCTGAGTATAGTTTCCCTTGTTGAAACAGACTAATTTAGATTTTCTCACTTTTTCTACTATCCCGTTTTGGAACCAGTGCGACTTGAATAATTAAACTAATGTATGGCCACATGTAGCTGGAATTTGACAAGAAGCTACAAAAATGATGTATATGCTTTTCCACTCTGATGAAATTAATGTGCCGGCCGCTGTGATTACATCGCAGAAGAATGTCATTACAGCATCTGCATACCATTACGATTCATCTTGTAAGGGGACAGAGGTAAACTCCGCTCATCTATCCGCCTGTCAAACGGCTCTATGGAAATTTACAACCCTCCGCTGGAGAATGGCCATATTGCATGTTCCTTTACAAAACAGATCGTTGGCCTTTTTGCTCCTTCCTGACTTTTATCCACACACTGTTTAATAGAATATAGAGGGCAATTTTAAAAAGAAGCGGCTTTTAAATTAAATATTGTCAAAATATTTTGGGGGGGCACATTTAGAACTCGTTAATAACAGGGAGAACTAAATATTTTTATGCAAAACAATTGCATTCATTTTCTCATTCACTCAAAGAAGGGCAGCGTGCTTTACTTGAAGCTGTGACACCGATGGCCGTGTTAATGCCTTTTCACGTGCTTTGAAGGACAGTGTTTGACAAGGGCAACAGGATCAGATACAACCTTATAAGCTTTGCCTGCAAAGACTTTGATCACCAGGAGGCACTGGGTCATAAACAGCTGGTCAAATGTTCCCTCGCTATCCCTCCGAATTCTTCATTGTGAATTCGTCCACGCGGGGTCAGCTATAGGACACAGGTCCGCCACAGAAGCATTCAGCCCTAATGATGTTAATGTTACACTGAAAATACCATGATGCTTTTCGTTCTCATGATTCTTTAACATAGAGATTTTATTTTTTACATTACTCAGGTTATTTCATTGGAAGGGTGACGGAGAGGCTCTGTGCGTAATTTGCAAAATTTGTGGAAAAGTATCCCAGCTTGCCCGGCACAAGGGACAAAAGCAATTTCTGAGAGTTTGTCGCTGTGACATCAAGCTGTTGTGTCAGGACAAACAAAATGGAGGCAAGGACAACTGTGCAAAGTCTCATCCATCCAGCACTAGCTTGGCCACATGGCAAATCAGGATTAACAGGGAATAAGCAGAGAGAGAGGCGGGGAGCGGGGGGGCAAATGAGATTGAGATAAAGAGACAGGAGATGGGAAAAATAAGAATAAATCGCAGCTCGGTGTACAGTAATTGCTCTTAAAGCTGCAATAGGCATTGTTTGTCTTAAATGTGACGCCCGTTGGTATCATTCCCGTACTCCTCTTCCTCAGCTGGCCAGTTTTGGCCCCGGCACTTGTCACTCATCTTGAAGAGCTTTCTACTTTCAAATGGCAGCTGGCCTGAGGGTGAGGCAACCAGCTTCTGTTAAGTCTGTAAAGACGATGAAGAAGCAGACAATGCATCGGGCCAATCTGCCATTACAAGTCGATGTTGATGCCCATGCCGGTGTTAATCTTCGGTTTTCAGAGTGTGGCTGCTGGCTTATCTTTGCGGTTATGGCTTCTATTAACTGTGCTTTACCCGCAACTGATATATGGACTTACTGCAGCGAGCAACTAGCCTTACCACCCTCTGTTGTAAATAACAACACATCTTAACCACAGGCCATGCACACAACAGAAATTTTTCACATTTTACCGGAACAGGGTAATTCAGATGCCCGGCCAGACAAACTTTTAGGCCATGAAAAGCCCAGCGTTCAAGAAAATTTAAGTGTGTTGGGTGGTGTGGAAGACATTTTGACATTGCTTGTGTGGTAGATGTTGCAAAATCTGCAAAATATTTTAGATATTTAACCCTAACCCGAACAATGGGAGATGCTGTTATACAAGATTAATGCTAATTCCCAAAAGGCTGGATGGCAGATGAGCTGATTAGATTTCGACTGTCAAAGGTCAAAGCCTTCAAGACCTCACAGAATGCACTTTTGGTCTTGCGAATACAACATCGCCAATATTTTCACTTTCACATTATCACTTCATCTCAAGTACTGACCACTCGGACCTCCCAAAACATGTTTCTGGGCATTTCTCATGAATTCATACACTAATAATGATTAATTTAATTTTAATGTCTATAACAATAAAACTTAATGACAATTTGCATCATAAGGTCAAAGGTGACATCATAATCTTGTGCAAAAACCCCTGTCAGTTATATCATACTGTGACTCATGCAGCAGTGACAGATCTTGAGTTTATTGATATTATAATGTGTGCGCCACTCATTCGGCGTACGCGTATGCTGAACGTCGCACTTTTGTTATCATTGAAGCGGATGGCACGGATGAGTGTGGGATGTGAAATGTGAAGCAGTAACCGAGAGGAGACAAGAAGGAAGGTGGTGTCGGCGGAGTAAAGGGGGTAAGAGACAAAGCTGGCGAGAAAGAGATGTGGGCGGTCGGCCAGCTTGCTATGACAGCGGCAGATGAACTGCCGGTTGTACACCTGGGTGCTTCAGCGTCCCCAGAGTCTCAGGGCAGCAGAGACGGCCCCGCCAGCGGCCCTGGGGAAATCACTCTTCTCCAACAAATGAAGTGTGAACACTGTCTGCTATATGCAAATAAGCCCTGTTTGATATCTTCTCTACCTGTAGTGGAGCTCTAAATGTCACCTCCTCCAGAGGGTGGTGGGGGGAGACGAAGAATGTCAGAGAGCCACGTGTTTTCCGTGATTTGTCGTCATCAACAGCGTTTTGTATCAATGCCCAGAGGTGCCGCCGTGACGTTTAACTCAGCTGCGTCCTAGTTACTGGTATCATGGAATCGTTTCAGCTCGTTTATGGCCACACAGCCGCACAACCTGTGAGGCGGCACTGCTAGTTTTATGAATCTGACCACTGCAGACTGACATGTACAGCCAATCTGTGCAGACTTTGTACACACTTTCGCGGAGCCTCGATGATGAATCCTATAGGCTCGGCCGGCTTTTCCTGTAATACCGCCTGCAGGTCGATGTCGGCTGTTCAGAGTGAAAAACCTCGACAACTGTTGGATTGATGACAGGCCGACGTTGTACAGACATTTACGGGCCATGTGAACTTTGGTGTTCCCTCGACTTTTATGCAGCATCATTACCGGGCCAAAAGGTTAATGTGCTCCGTTTTAAACTGTTTCCCTCCAATGAACATCACCGAAGAGAATCTGTCGGCAAAATATATGAAATATGTTAGTGAGATGTGTCCTGTATATGTTCCAGTCACAGTTACAAAATGCAATGCTAACGAAATCGAATTATGAATGAGTTTCCATCTTCTCAAATGTGTATCTGCTTGTCTCTTTTTGTTTATTAAAAATGTGGATGTTAGGACTGTTCAAAAATAAAACTAGCTTTCTCTGAGAAGTTATGATTAGCATTTCCAGTTTTTGACGCACTACATGGTTCATCCATTGATAAACAAAAATGCTGAGGTTATGAATTGGTTATATAATTAATTGTTGGTTGCAGCTTTAAGAAAATGTCAGAAAAACCCCCCCGTCTCTGAGGCATTTGTTTCTTCACGACCGTAACTTGTAAGGGAAAATTTAGAAAGAATGTTGTCACTGTCACTAACATGGTATTTTCTCGTCAGTTTTCCGCTGCAGTACATGAGCAGCAGCAGCTGCATTTAACGGTTTCACTGAAAATGTCTCCATTCAGCGCAGGGATTGTTAACAGCATGCTTCTCTTCATGTGGGTGTTCTTGCCTCTGATAAGGTGTCTCATTAGCAGCAGCAGTAATGAATGCAAGACAGTACTATTTTGAAGAGATGTAAAAATGACTATGTAGAAAATGCCATTGATGGCGTTATTACGAAATCATACAATGTACAATAACCACAACACAAGAACTCAATCATCTCTGGAGCCTAAATTAAGTTATTATTCAAACATTTTTTAAACAAATCCTCCAGATGAAAATCATTTCAAAATCATTAACTGTATCTATCGCTTGCTATTCCTGGTCTGATGAAAATATAAAGAATATATATTATGTGCACTTTGTGAGTCAAACAAGGAGTTGGGTAATTTACTATTTTTAGAAAGCAGTCAGGCGCCACAGTCCATTATTTACAGTGGACTTGTTGCATAATGCATCTTCAGAGCATCACCCTGGTGGAGCTGGTAGAAAGCGACTGAATTTTCTGCACAAGGACGAGAAGGATGAGCTATGCAGGATTTTGCTGTAGAGAGAGAGATCAAATATTTATACCTTCTTCTTCATATTTATGGTTTGGGGAGAGCATCGCCTCATAATAGTGGTCCTGACAGCACCGTTGTCTACAACTGTCATGACTATACATGTACCAAATGGAGATGATTTTATATTTCAGCTACTCAAGGTCCCACAGTTATTGTCCTTTTATATATCGCTGCAATCTGATTTCTATTGAGTGATTCCTTTTACTTATTCTGCCAAATGCGGCTCAGTTATATTTTGGTTCGATTTAAAAAAAGGGAGAAAAAAGAAAAAGAAAAAAAAAAATCTGTGACTCTCATAACAGAATCATCAGGGATTTGACTACGATGACCAGATGATATATGTGCCAATTAGTATGAATTAAATATTAATATTGTTCATGTGCATGAGACCAAAGGGCCACTTCACATAATGGCACATTAATGTCCGACTTATCAATGCATCATTTGTTGCCATTCAAACGGGGAACACAACACTGTCTCCGATGAAGTCCTGCAGGCAGAGTGAAATCCTTGATGCCGACTATTTGCCTGCATTGACATATGAACTTTATTACATGGTCCATAGAATACAATTTCTATTGTGCAAGCATCAAGGATTTCACTCATTTAACTAAATGAATACAACCTCTATCATACTGTTGACGGCGTGATCTTGCGGTTTACTACAAATGATGTCTCCTTTTTGTGTTTGTTCCAACAGGATGGGATCGCTGAGAGCTTGAGGTTAAAGGGTGAGTTTCCATTTCTTATTACTTTCTCTTCCTCCCCTTTTGGTGGCATATAAGACACAACCAGAAGTACACATCATGTGGGGGAAGTGCAGGGTTGCTGTCTGATGAATGTGACGACGTGGCTAAAGCTTGCTTGCTATCCAGCATTTTAGTCAACCTATACCGAGAAGGTTTTACTTTTTACTGGAAGAGCAACTGATACTCGCAAACGCTCTGCATGAGGCCACCCACTGGGAGCACAGCGCTCTATCATCCAGTTTGTTTAGTTTAAAAAAATATACATCCCGCATGATGATGATGTTATGGCACAGCCAACTAACTTCTGCGGTTATGATTTATTTATTTATTATTATTTTTTTTTTAACTGGCTGACGAGTTTAAAAGATATTGAAGATGGCGGACAGTCTCACAGTTAAGTCCCATTATTCCGATACAGCCTTTGACTGCAGAGGCCAAAGAACATGACAAAGATCATTTTCATCCTCGTGAAACGACCCAGTGACCCCCGTGCCCCGCGTATGCCAGCATTGTTGCTTTTATCAGGATAGAAATGTTTCATCACGGGAGGTCAGGTGATCACTCAGGAAACCTCTATTGATTTTTCATGATCTTTCTGTGGAAGGAGAACGGTTGACTCAAACAAAAATGTGCTTCAAAGCACAACTGGCCAACCAGATCTTGACGCTGTAGAGTCAAGTATTAAGGCCTCTGCTGTTGGTGTGCAGCCCACATGTGTAAACCATGGTAATGCACCACAGTCCTCCGGCTGCTTGACAGACGGCTCTCCTCTGTCAACCTGCCACCTTTCTAATACCTTCTCTGTCTCCTCTAAACAAGAGTCAATGTCAGGCAAAAGGTGGTTCTGGTGTCCAACATGTCTGCCACTAAGTATTTGAAAGGGCCGCTAAATGGGCATATCCCCATTTTTCTTCACCATGGAAGGTCGAAGCAGTAATTGTAGAGGGTGCATTACCATAAAGGGCGGCCCCAGCTGTCTGCTGTGATTCACTTTAATGCGCCATGTTCTGTAAGCCGAGAGGGGAGATCTCACTTTGGCCAGTTTTCAGCAAACTCATTTCCAGTCCCAATAACGAGAACGCAAGCGAACTGTAGAGGAAATCATAAATAATTCAAGCATCAGCCCGTACATTGGAGGCTTCTCATTACTACACAACTGAGGTCAATTTAGCATTAAAACTTCAATTTTACAAGCTACGTCATAGGCTTCATGTTGAATGGACAGCTAGCAAGCCGAAATGAGAAGAAACACAGCAGCGGCTGAGCAGAGCGCAGTGATTCCGCTGAAATGTTGCTGATGCTGATGCAGAGAGTCAGTGTGTACTTTAGAATAAATTCATTACGGTTATAGTTAACTGCCTGTCCGAGATTTTTTACATACTCTGTTCATACTGGGGTCCCTTAAAATCTCCTCTCAGTCGACTCACCATCATCAGACCATTTAAGTCCTTGACCTACGATAGACCGGCCGGCTGCTCCGGATGGCTCACACTCAGTATTTCACTGAATAGATGGATAGATTTCTGCATTTAGTGCGGATGAGAAGACAAAAAAAATGTTACTAAAGATATGAAAAAGGGAATTCAGTAGTCTGTAAACTCAAAATGAATGTCAGCACAGAAGAGACAAAAGCAGACAAATGTCGGCCCTCTTCCAGGATGCTCTGTAATTGGAGTCCCGGAATGAGTTTGTGCCAAACTTACTGTGCTTGTTATGCAGGCTGCAGCAAGACCTCGGGCTGCCGCAGAAATGCAATTTTACAGAATAAATAGACTGATTCACTCTTATGGAATGCCTGCTGGAACTTTTTGAAATAATTTTACCATCCTCATTACGAGTAAAAAGTGTCAGTTTTGGCAACACTGCTGCGAGAGACGACTAGTGCTGCTGTCCACAGCCGAGAGACCGTTCATCTCCAACATTATTACCGGTGTTAAGACATATATGTTTGTATCTGGTTGGGGGAGAAAAGAAAAAACAACCTTTCAGAATTCAAGTAAAGGTTCATTATAAGTCCTTTCTAATTCAGAGTGTAGAACTTCCTGAATTTTAGTAACATTTTCAGGCAACAATGGTGCAGAATAACCAGAAATTATGACTACAATAAAGCCAAACACTATTGAAGCTGCTATAAACTTAAAGCTCAGTTCTAATATATTTATCATTTTTAGATTAATCTTTACAGGTGTAGTGGAGCATGGTAAAACACAACACGCTTTCATTATCTGGGGACACTCTCCATAATCTGCTTCGGAAAAGAAGTTGATCAGGTTTGTCAGGTCACACCTGTCCAGTCGCTGGTGCCAAGGCAGTCTAACTTCATCACTCCAGGAATAAATTTATTTGTTTTCACATTACTGAACCTCTTTAGCCAATGACATTGTCACTCCATGCTAACGACAGTGAGATGGCCAAAGCTGCACAAATGTCCAACAGAATAAAATCAAGTAACAGCAGGCTACATCCAAATGTTCAAAGGTCATCTTCACAGCAACAATATAGTGTTCAACACAAAACCGCAGTCATTATTTAACCTTGTAAATCTGAAAGAGGAGATTATAACCACATTTCCAGCAGCTTCACTCACAGAGCAACACAACCATGAAGTGGTAATTCTAGTTTTATAAACAGCTTTTTGGCATTTTTGCTTTTGAGAGCTGCAGTAGCGAGAGGCAACAAAGAGATGGGTAAGCTCCCAGAGCATCAAAGAAAAGAAATTAGAGGCTGCAGCAGCACACGCTCACCAAAACTGGAAGAACCCAGAAATCTGGATTTCTGCTGAGGCACAATGCATAAATAAGGACTCAAGCTCTATGTGGGCACCTTGGCACCTATTACAGCTTTGTGGCTGACCATGTGCATTCCTAAATGGCCACAATTTACCATTTTCTAATGGCTCCTTTCTGCAGGACCAACCTAAGAGCAGTATGCATTTCTAATGAAGTTTTTAAGTAATGACTGAGAAATCAAATAATGTTATTTCTAGCTTGTTATCAGCATGATCTGAATAAGTTATTATGTTTTTTTTTTTTTTTATGTTGTCTGTTTAACTCCATAGAAAAGCAGATTATTACTCAAATGGCACATAGCTGCTGGGCCTGCGTTGACATGCAGTTTAGATGGCAAAGCTGGAGGAGTGCATACTTTTTCATGCATGTGGGTACGGCCACTGAAGGAGGATTTCCCCACAGACAGACCATAATATTGGTCTTAAATAACTTCTGAATGGCATGGACTATTCCCATTAGCATAGTACAGCCTTTCAGGTATGAACTCTGCACAAGAGCAAACATCTTGTTTTGTTGCCCGGCACCAATGTTCATGTTCCCCTGATCTATGTCATCTCCCATTCTTTCCTTTACTGATATAATACATTAATTTGTATGCATAACAGTTGCCTCGCCCCCACCAGACCTGAGCCCATAGCAGCAGTACATCTGAATAATTCAGCGGCTGCAAACACCCAGCTCTAAATTGTATATTAATTCTAAAATTACACACCACCCCCTGGGCTCGGGTTACAGTTTTTATAACTCGTAACAGCTGTACGGAGGAGCTGTGAGCACTGTGTAGCACCGCACTTTCCTCAGACAGGATTACGGGAAGACTCCCCGTTGTTCCATCGAGCCTTTCACCGTTGGACCACAATTTCATTTGTAATAGCTTTTATACAGTAGGTCTTAATCAAGTTACTGTAGATTGTGTGCATTTCTTTTCTGGCCAGTGATAGAAGTGGTATTTGAAGATGGGCTGTGAGACTGCACTGCACCATCTGCTTATGAGAACCACTGAAAGGCACTTGGATTAGTTGCTGAGTAAAAAGAAATAAAATGACCTGTGGGACTTTTCTTTTGAATTCCTACCGGACTCACTCGCTGGTTTTACAGGTCACTTAATACCCTTTGACCCACTAAGTTATTACAGGACAGTAAATGTATGGCGTAAATGGTCCACAGTACAGCTCTTCACCTCCTCAGTGGAGAATTTCAGGTAGCTGTCATGGTCTCTCTTTATGTCAAAGAGTAATGGGCTGTGTTTGCATTGCAGATGTTTTAACTTGCTTTGGTTTTCGTGTGGAAATGTGATACGGATACAGCTCATAACTTATCTGCCTGCAAAAAGAGCTGACAGAAGTGTCTAAAAGGGTTATCATAATATAACATTTAGTTGGCCGCTTCCCATTCATTTGCTCTCTTTTGAAGCTGTTCATGCACTGAGTTTACAAAATATTTCCAATAGAAACTAAAACCATTTGAATGATGCCAGCTTTTCACCATATAAATAACTCAGTGGCTTTTCGTCCAAAACAAGGAGCTCTATTTGTGTGAGATGCTTTTTACAGTCGCCTCTGACAATATAAATATGGAGTGTGGGAAATAAGCATGTGTGACAATCTAGGAGTTTGAACTAAGGTGTTTTGTTTTAGTGTATTCTATCTGCATCCACGGCCAAATGTAACAATTTTTCTAGTTTTTTTTTTTTTTTTTTTTGCCAGAACGGGTCCGTTTTGTTTTGGGTAGTTTTTGTCAATTTGGTTGTTTTGGTTAAATAATTCAGAATCTCCCGAAAGGTCCGACACATCCAACTTGGCATGTAAGAACTAATATAACAATAAATACAATAATCAAATTATTAAGGTAACAAGCTTTAAGGTTTTGCTTGGAAAACCAAAAATATGGACACCTCAAATCAGTCAAAGACAAGAACTGTAATTAAACCACATTTATTTTTGATTCCAAAGTGTTTTAATTCTCACATCTTTAATTAAATGAATCCAATAAGAATGTTATTTATGTATCTGTAACAAGTTGTGTGTTTTTTTGAATCCTTGCTGAATTAGCTGCCCTTTTTAAAAAAAAAAAAAAAAACAGAAACTCTAACTACAACAAATCTAACTAGCTTTGTGAATTCACAAAGCAACAGTTGTAAAAGTGCCCCAAAAGATTTTAATGTGTATCCTCAATTTACTTCTTCTTGAATAAAAATTGATAAAAATCACACTAAATGAAGTCTTCTCCCATCCTACCTGGTCGTTAACCATTTAACCTGTGTCCGGGGTGTAAGCCCGTCGCTAATTAGGTGGCTGGGAGGTAAACCAGCCGGGCTCCGCATTGTTTGAACAAAGCTTTGAACTACTGAACTGATTCTGTAGTCTGGGCCCAGGTGTCTAATAAGCTACAACCTGCGAGAAATTACTGTTCAAATAGTGTTTCTTTAAATGCCGATTAAAAGCGATAGCACCGCTGGATACACATTTTAAACGGCAAATTAGCTGTTCGACTGCTTTTGCCTTCTGGTTTAAAGTCAAAAAATCTTTTTCAGCAAAAAATAAATAAATAAAAAATTGCATCAACGAGAGTAGTTTCGGTGGTAACTGCTCCACTGAAAATTAATTGAAGACAGATTTTCTGAACTCATAACATTCGCTTTCACTGAAAAAAACAAATGAGGTTCACATTCCAGCTCTCTTAATAAATTCTGATGTCAGATATCCGCCGTCACCCTCAGGACAAGAGCGCTCATTGCTTGCTTTATCAAGTTTCTCTCAATTTTTCAATTCGATAGAGTTTTATTCTAACAGATTTTGAATCTCGATTGCATAAAAGTTTCAGATTACAGTTATCTGCCTTCTTGCTTTGAGGGAAAGCTATTCAGACTCACAAACACTGACAGACGGCCCTCGGCCAAAGGAATAACATTTATGAACCGTACGGGTACTATTCCGTTACGACATGTCATTTACTTTCAGATCTTTGAATCACCTAATGACCTCGCAAAGAACATTAGACGGCCTACTCGAAAATGATAACACATCGAAGCGTAAAAAAAAAAAAAGAAGAAAAAAAAAGAAAAAGAGTGTGATTGCTGTCGTGGTGACCATCAGTTCTGCCAAAGGAAGCATGACGTGCTCTACACTTAACAAGATCAACAATATTACCATCAACACTCAGATTGAGCATATAAATGACTCCCAGGATGTTGATGCCCATAATTTTTGGCAAACCATATCCTGAATATGTAGAATTAAATGGAGTGAGACCAATCTAATTGAGATCCATCAATAATTCTTAGTGATCTGCATGAACCCGTGGTACTTACAGTGGATAATGATGAAAGCTTGGCATTAGCGGTGATTTTTTCCCCATCTGAAGGTCAACACAGTACTAACACAATGGAGTATTACCTTGATAGACATTTACTGCTCTAAGCCAAGATTAACTTCATTGTACCTTTTAACTCAATGGCAGGACCACAGCATTATCTAAACATAAGATAACTCTATGAAAATATCAATCAGCCCATGCACAGTCCTGAACTATCTTTCTTTAACCTTCACCTCAGTTGAAAATCTGAAAAGGGAGCATTTGGATTTGAAAAGAAAGAGAGAAGGGTGTCTAACCTTCAGATCCCAGATTGTCTTTCAAAGCTCTTCTTTATAGCACAGTTAGTACTGTTTGTATGTAGAGAGAAATAAAAAGTCAGTTTGAGTGACATAATACTCTTGTTGTCTTGTATGGTCTTGTTATCAGCAGGGACTGCAAGTTTTGTTTTCCTCTGTTCCTCTATGAGCTGAGGCTCTTTCATGTGTTTCATCATTGCAAAAAACTCCTTTTCCGGAGTTTTTGTGTGTGTGTGTCAGACAGGGCCGATGTGTCTTTAATGTCTTCAGACAAACTGTGACGATTTTATTCAAGTCAGGCTCTTATTTTTCAGCGCCACAAAATTTTATTTGGCCCTTGTGAAAGAAAGTCCCTTTTGAATTTAAACAGTTGAACCCTCAGAGGTTGATATAACAAAAGTCTTGATCGCTCTTCTTAACTTTTCAAACTAAGACAGAGCTTGACAACCTTATTAGCTTCAATACTCTGGACTTTTGATGATTTGCTGTGCAGTGATTTATTATTGATATTATCACTGTCATGTCACACCTTTGGAAAGTTCTGGATTTGGACTTGAACTTTTAAACTGCTCGTAGGTGTAAATGAGTTGTCATCTGTACATTTCAGACATTCGGCCAACTGATTGTGGTTCCGTTTGAGTACGTTCAACAAGCATGCAGCCTTCCCTGCGGAGAGCTGTAGGTGAGAACGTAGCTCTCCTCAGTCTCAACACACTTCATGCAACGGAGCTGCAACCATGACACCACATTTAGCAGAAGGCTGGAAAGACTCAAAGACTATCCCACATAGGCCCATTAACCGATTTAATGCTAAATCTACAACCAACCACTGAAACATTCATATAATAGTGGAGTTAGCAGCTAGCAGCCGTCCAGAAGAAGCCCGAGTTCTATCTCTGAAATATACCGGATATTGACAGGACATGCACATCCATCTATGTTTGTAGACCAGCTATTTCAAACAGGCGTCCCAACAGACCAGTAACTGGTCAACCAAACTGCCCCGCATAAATGTATACAAGGCGTTTGTGCCATTCGTTGTCCCCAACCCTGTTATAACAAAAACCTAAGCAGCAGTATATCATCTATCTGTCTGTTTGATTGACTGCAATTCTCATTTTAGCCATAAGCCAAAAACCCAAAGTCCCTTAAACACCTGCCCTCATCCTAAAGATAAGAATTGATTTGAATCTTTGTTATACTATTAGAACAGCGGAGAAAGAAAATATGAAATACGGAAAGAAAAAGCAGCTTGCTACTGTTGGTCCACAAACCAGCCACCTCACTGTAATGTGAAGTGGTAATGGGAGTAGTGTGGGGTGCTCACAATTAGTCTGCAATCTCTGATAAATGGGGTTGTTGGTGGGAATGCTCTCAGTGCCGCATCCTGATGTGGACAGAATGAGAGAGAAGCCGGGCCCACGTTCAGTCATTAGGCGAGGGAATGAAATGGGACGGAAAGTTGCCAAGTGGCTGCCAGGTGCTCTCATCTCCACTCTATAGCACATGCACTCAGCCAGAGACCAGCACACACACGCACACACACACACACACACACACACACACACCTAGGAAGAGAATGGAAGGTAACACATTTCTTTCACTTGCGTTACTGAAATGGTCCCTATTTTTTTTACATTTTCCTTTTGATATTTGTGTATTTGGCAAGACACATGCAAGGGCCGAGTTTACTATCTTTACAATAGTGCAGAGAAAAATCTGAAAAGAGCGTAACAACTGTAGTGACTTAAGAACACCGTGAAGGATATCTTCAAGTGTAGATTTTACAGAGATGGTGATTAAGGAATAAAACATCAATTGTAGCAGAAGATCATTTTTAAATAAACGTTTAAATTGTATTTTGTTTATTTCTGTCCTCCTGCATCTCTGGCTGCTGTAAGCTGCCTACCCGGTGCCAAGGTTGTGGTTTGATAGCATTTCACTGAATCGAAATGCAGCACTGAATACATTTTTTCAAATCAGGATCCTCCCATTCCCCTGCTGAAGTTAACAGGGTTCAACTTTTTACAATCATAGAGGTTATGTATATTTATAAGTTACAAATATCACTCAAAGGCTCAATTAGTGTCTGTAATCAAGATCTGCCAGTGGCGATGCCTGAAAGAGAGATGGATAAATGGCAGCCGACTAATATTCCCAAAGGGTGGATAGAATCTGAACAGAGATGAGTCACACAAGGTGAGAAAAGTTGATGAAATGAATCTGACACACAAAAACAGTTGCAGTGTTTCTTTCAAATAACGGAGATCACAATTGAGAAGTCAACGCCTAAAACTGCTGCGATGTGACGAGTGGGTCATTTCACTCCTGATGACAAAAACACAATCCGCACCCAAGAGTAGCTTTTGAATTATTCCTGAGAATAATGTAAATTAGCTGCATCTAATATCAGGTGTTGACATTTACCAGCTGAGCTACTGTTTTAAATAACCCTGAATATTGGATGTTTAATTGCATTCATATCTCTTTTTGATCAATTAATGAGTCATTTTCTAATGTAACAGACTTTCTCAGTGTTTCACTCTCTGATCTGGTTAAAGTGAAATGAATACAGAATAAATACAATTTCAGACAAAATACTGTGATCTTAAGGTCCAATTACTTACATTTCTCACACCTCCTGCTCAGTTGTTGTGAAATCTTGGGAGGGTGGGGATAATACTCATGTTACTAAAACATTCAATCATTTAGTGTTTGCATGCAGTATGGATGACATTTAGGTAATTTTTGATTTGATAATTCCCTGCATGTAAGCTTTATTATTAATCTTCTTTCATTTGGACGTTGTTTTGTTGTTATTCGTACTTCGTTAAGATGGTTAGTCCATTTGATTACCTCTTTCTCGGTCCCAGCAGGTTCTTGATAAAATATTTGCAAAAAACAAGAAAAAAAAAAAAAAGAAGAAGAAGCAGAAACCCCAAAACAAGAAAAAATACACAGAAGAAAGATAAATACAATATTAACCACAGTCCAGCATTCTGTTTACCATATTTGATCCACACATGCATTAAAAGAAAAAGGAAAATAACAATTTAAAGCTGTAGAAGACTCAGTTGAGTTTAATGTGTGGAATTGATGTCCTAGAACAGCGTTTACGTGAATTAGAGCCCTAATTTTCTGAATAAATTGAAAACCTAATGGAAAAAACAAACATCAGATGTTTTTTCTTCCAAAAGATGCTTTCTCTAAAACATTAAAGACTTTTTTTTTTTCAGCATCATAGCTCAGTGTCAAAGGAAGCCAATTTATGGGTGGGGGGGCTGTCCATATATTCCAAGGCGGGGGCTGGACTTTTATTAGTTACAGCAGCAGACAGCTGTGGTAATGTCTTTCCAAACCACTTAAAAGCCGGAGAATATCTCACTTGCAGTTTATTCATTTTAATTAATATTAATAATTAATATAATATTAAATATTTTAATTAATATTAACAGCATGTCCTTTGTAGACAGCAAAGTTACAAGTGATAAACGTGCAGACTTTATTTCATGAATAAACTGATTTGTGTTTTTCAGACTTCACAAAGACCCCTCGCAGTCTAATCATTCGCATTCGTCAGTACTGTCTGATATCTGCAGAGTTGCTGTCCCCTTTTGAAAAATCCAATACATGTATTTTACTTACAGCATTTTTTTTTTCATTGCACATGATAATTTAGACACTCTTGGCTGCAGCTCCTGCTGGCATGTTGTGACTTCGCACTTTTGTACCTTGGAGTGTGGCCCCTTTACTATTAAAGGAAAAATTGGATTTCACAGTCCAGTCATCAAGAGAGACATGTATAAAAAGTAGGTAAAAATGTTTGTTCATTCCATTTTAGGCTTCCGCATTTGTAGTTTTGGTTGTCTGGACATAAGTATGGACAACCACAAGACATGGTGATTCCCCGTTTTCTTTTTTTAAACACAATATATATATATATACATGCAATTTTTCAAATGTCCTTATTATCTCTGTAGGCCTGTTTTGCTCCAAGATAAAATGATTGATTTTTGGCGATTCTTTGAATAAATTATATGTCCAAAGGAAAATCTATTACATTTGGCACTAAACTGTGATGTGAATTGAAAGATGAACAGAGCAAAATTTGATCAAAGGTCAAAGTCACTATTAAATCACAAAACATGTATTTGCCCTCCCAATATGCCTCGTGGTATTCTAGGCAGAAACAGGGTAAAAAAGGGCAACGTTTGAGCTCAGCAGAGTGCTGCTTTCATTTTAATGTCGGAGGCCTTCCTTTTTATTAATTACAGCCGGGTTTGTCCTCTGTTCATGAAGTTTTGGTGGAATCAATTCATTAAGCACAACAAAAATGGAAAAAGAAAGAACAAGGTCGCATGAATAATAAGCAAGACTGTCTGGCCCAGTAATGTTACAGTATCAGACCAGCTGTCTAAGATAATTTATGTACTGGCCTACAGTCACACGAGTTGGTTAAGGTTGATTACTAAAGTGTGAATTTACTAGTTATAAATATATATATATATATATATTGTTTTGTATTTCAGAGGAGGGATGAAGGAATGGACCCATTGGGGTGGAAGGGAAGTCGTCAATGTTTTAAACATCGTGGTTTTGTCATCTCCAAAGGCTTGAAAAATCTCTTAGGCTTCAAATAGCTGTTCATAAAATGTTCATGAGTTGTTTATGCCACCAGGAGCAAAAGTGTTGTCACAGTGTTGCAATTAGCATATGATGGGAGGACGAGACGAAAAGCATTTCAGCAGGTGATAACTCAACACCTCTGTACGCAGCAGACAGATACAGGTCTGCACCTTGGAGGCAGAGAGTCTTTGACTTAAGATGCATGAAGCTGAAGATAACAAAGCTACAACTTGCTGCCTTTCTGCCACTTATTCCCACCAAATAACTTTTTTTTTTTTTTTTTAAACCAAACAAGGAACTATGCCGAGAATATTTCTCGTGACGTTGTTGAAACTGGTGAATATCCATATTATTAGTATTCCTGAAATTATGTTGTTGCTTGAGTGAACACTCGAGTAACATCTGAAAGTAAAATATGAGAAAGCCTGTTAACCAAGAAATGAAAAGGAAAAAAAAGTAATTGTTAAAGTCGTTAAATTGGCTTGGCCTTAAACCATAAATTGTGAATCCATTTTTTTTTTTTTTTTTGGGGGGGGGTTGACCATCCTCCAAGATTAACTATTGAAAGAACTCTGATGGCTGCAAGAATGCTGAAGTGAGCTGTGAGTCATTAAATTCCTTTCTATGAATATTCAACAAATAATTAATTGTGAATAAATTCTCTGTTCAGCTATTAGACATTGGTAATGGTTATGATTGTTGGAGACATTTGTTGAGGGCAGATTGAGTGAAGGCCGAACTTTTGTTCTTTGCATGGCAAGTTGGCTTAAAGTACAATTAAATGCTGCTGGTGAGACCAGAACAGCCTTCCATACCTGTTTTGTCATCTACTGAGACTTTTCAAGGACTTGATTAAGCGAAATGCCAGCTGGTGTGAGGGAATGTGACATTGTTTACGTGGCGTGTAAAAGTTTTAGTATTGTTTTAGTAGTTGTTTATTCTGATTTTCATCCCCTTATTGGCTTTCATGGGATTTGTGGACCTGCTTAACTTGGTGCGCTGAGTGAGCTGAGAGCCGCGGACTGTTGTTTACCATGCTCTGCTCTCTCCCTCAGGACTCTAAAAGGCTGTAATGGAAAACATCAGATGGCTACCAAACCAAGATTCTTCATTTAGGAAAACAAAGCCGAGACAGAAAAGAGGAAATGAAGTACAACGTGTCGAATAAGAGATGCTTGGCCAAGAGTAAACATGCCCTAAAACATCAGGGCAATATTGCTAAAGTGATGTGAGCATTTGGATTCAGAATGAGAACCAGACTTGTCAGGAGGCAGCTTGAACGTCTTTACAGACAGAACAGGTTGTTGGACGTCAGCAGAGGCCCGTTTCCATTATACGGCGCTTGTGCTTCTTTGAAGGCATGTCTTCTGCCGCGATATCGAAGGTTTGATTCGTCTGCTATGACAATCTGATTATGGAGGCCTTGTCCAAGTCTGTTATCATGTCATGTCTGTTATCCTTTCACCTCCGTGCTCACCTCATTATGCATGCATCTGGGGACGATGCCCTTCAAATGATGCAAACTGGAGAAACATATGTCAGGACCTTGGTGTTGTCTACATGTTCAGATTAAAGGTTAACAGTTTACCTGCACAGGGTGCACTTTCTGCCTGCTCCGATTTTAATGAGCCAATTCAGACGGGAATTTCTCTGCATTGAAATCTTTTCTCTAAAGTTTCTGCTGAATAGTAGAGTGCTCAATGCCCACTGAAGGATTTGCTGCAGTATTGTAAATATTGAATTAAGGATTTTTGCAATAATAATTTATATCTCGTTTTCAGCTATTGAATGGAGTGTTGTGTGTCTGTCCCATTCTATCATGCGATTCCTCGGTAATGTCTTGAGAGAGTCAAACTTGGCAAAAATGTCCACTTGGGCTTAAGGTTGCATTGATTAGGATTTCAAAGTCATTGTGACCTCAATTCACTCTTTGACTATAAGTTAAAAACTTTATATGATATGATATTTAAATATACATAAATTATATTTCTTGACTTAACTTTCTTGGACATCTTTGGATAATAAAGCTGATTCAGACAGAACAGGAAGCTGCTATGAATATGGATGTTGCTGCAGAGAAACTACTTATTCCAACACATGGATCCGTGACAGACTTTCTCAAATTGGTCGCACAATCACGAAAACTTCGCAGTCACAGTGAAATTAGTTTGTTGACCTGACCTCTTTATTTATTCCATGTATTGTATTGTATCTAGATAAAAAGAGATGCGACCTGCAACCTCAGTGACCCTTCGAGGCGAAATGGGACGCAGTGTTTTGGACACGCTGCACTGGACATGATGCAGAGCATCATGCATTTCAGTCCCCGCTCTGGAAAAGTAACAGATCATCAATAAATGAATGGCTGTCCACAATTCCTCATTTGTCTCTGATGTCAGCTGATGACCAGACTGCTGTGGATGTGCATACTTATAACAAATGACTGTGCCCTTCGCTGACCCTGCTGGTGGCAGAGGATGCCTGTCTGTGCGACATAAATTCACTGAATAATCATTATGCCAGGGCACCGCGGGGAATTAATAAACTAGCAAATTGACTGGCTCCAATCAGGTCACAGTGTACACACTCGGATCTCATCTAAATCCTCTGTGACGGCTGGAGGGTAGTGCAGCTGACTGTATGTGGGGAATGTTATGGATGTGAATGAGGCTCAGCACATGAAGTTGGTTTGTTTACCCCGTTGTCCAGCTGCTAAAATGAACACATTTAATTGAAAACCACATAACTGTCAAATGTGAAATTTAAGGATTTAATAACACCGAAAAGTCTCAGCGATGCCCAGGAAGATTTGAAATTCATCATCTGCAAATACAAAGAAAAACAAAGCCCTGCAGCTATGTGGCTTTCATTTGTTAGGAGGATTACACAAGGCTTTACAGAAACAAACTGTGCTGAAGTAATAAGTTTTTCCATTTTTGGAATTAGGTTTCTAAGGTAGAGAGCGATCTTATCTCCTCAACATATGATGTACCTGACCTTTAACACATTACTGTAGCCATCTGCTGTCTGCGCAAGTCTACTGTAGTCACCAGCAGATCATACAGCTGGAAGCCAAATGCCCCATAGATAGTAATTAATGCATTAGAGCCCCGTTCTCAAATCAATATGTATTGGTTGACAGTGAAACAGAATGTGTGCAATGGGAAAATAAATTTTGTCTGTGCGGTGCTCGGTTATATGGTTTTTCTTTTTCCTATGACGGTCTCTCAGTTCATTTGGCGCCTTATCTGGAGTTAATGCAGTGCAACTCTGAGCTCCACCAATTACAGTCATGTGCAACTAATTTGCATTAGCTAATATGTTTTGGAGGAAATGTAATGTCTGATGCAAAACTTAATTAATACTGTCACATTGTGTGGCAGTGAAACTGGGTTTGATGTAAATGACTCAATGTAGAACGGACACGATTTGCACATCAGAGACTTTGGTTCATTACCTGTCTAAAGCGCTGCCGGAATTGACCCGATCAATAAGAAAGGCCATGAGCCTTCCCCAAATTTCACCAAGTGCCTGGAGTTTCCTGAACCTTTTCCACAAAAAGTCTTCTAGCGCGACACAGCTGAGCTATGTATCTGAAACGCACTGATTCATGCAACGTTTAGGTAAGATGCTGGAAGGAACTGCCGAAAACCCCGAGAGATATTTTCTTGTTTGTGCTCCGCGCGAACAAGACATGAAGTTGAAAGATAAACTATGAAGAGAGTTCAATAAAGTCTGGCAGAAAATGAAAACATAACTCAAAGTGCGACACATCTTTGATGGTGTAATGGATTCAAGTCAAATCTCGGTTCAGACCAAACACGAGCCTTCGCGGCGCCAAGCCCACGTCTCCAACCTGGCTCGTCTCCTCTGCCCGATCCTTTCATATTTTTAAGATATATGCTTGGTGCTTATTATGCACACGATGTGTGGTATGATTTATTTTATGCTCATTAAAGACAACTTCATGAGACTATTTCACGAGGCCGTTTGCTGTGGTGCACCAGAGCCTTCTCAGTCTGAGCTTTCATTTATCAACACTGTGGTTAAATGTGTATTCGTCTGCGTGTTTGAACATTTTAGCTTTCATTGTAGCCATTAAAATACAGGAGGTTTAAAAAAAAAAAAAAAAAAAAGAAATACAGAGAAAACATTTTTTCTCGTAATTTCTCAGGTCATTTTCTAAAGGACAGTTCACTAACAAATACAGTGACCTTTTCAACGTTTGAATAAGCAATGGACAATTCTATAATCATTTGCTGCGCGCTCATTGCCAACTGCTGTGACTTTGTGTAAAGGTGCCGCCTTAAGAAGATTTCACTTTGATGTTTGAACTTTTTTTTTTCCTCTGATCATTATGCCCCTCCACACCTTGAGGACTATTCTATGGTACAATCTGAGAATGAGAGAGCTGCTGTTAGAGAGCCGATATGATTGAAGAAGTTCATGGATTACTGCACAGACTGATCTGCGGCTTGTCGAGAACGGTTGAATCAGCAGACTACAACAGAATCTTCACATCGGAGAAAATCGCACTAATCATTTCTTGGAGGAAAATGTGGTTCTCATCAAATCATTTATAAATTAAGCTATCCTCAGACGCCTGGAGTATATCACTCTTTTTATTTTTTTAACATAAAAAGGATTTTCTGTACTATATCTGTTCCCAAATTAAAGCTGAAGAAACACACAAGGCGTGATGCTTTGATCGGATATGAACCTTTTCATTCTGGCTTCTCCACCGATCCCAGTGGGAAACACCCCTTTTCTTCCTGCCTCCACACAGTGGTTAGAGTTCAGGGACTTCTGTGGAGCAGCAGCCCAGAATACAGTAACAAACGCGTCTCTCTGAAGGACACCTTCCTATATTTCATTTTGGTTTTCTTTTCATTTCAAACTGTCAAACCCTCCATCCTTGAATCAAATGAATACTAGCTCTTGTCATTATCGGGGCCCGTTTGTGTGAGAATTTTATATTATTTTTTTTCTTTGAAATCACTCCCACGTCGGTTGCTGTATACAGGACTGGACTTGCATAATTTATGGATTTGACTGACAGTTTGTGAGCTGAGGAAAGAAAAAAAAAAACACCATCCAGTATCGATGGGCATTCCCTGAGGATGGACGGGACCTAAACTGTGTAAATGAGACACAGGCTGTAACGAGCTAAAACCACAGCTTTCCATCCGTTTTGGCAGATGCGCAATGCAGATCACCAGTCGTGGTCGGGCAACAATCAAACCCTTTTTCTTATTCTTTGTTTTTGCAGGTTTTACTGGACACAATGGCTACCCAGGCCCATGCGAACACAAGTACTGTGGCTTGGGGCGTCACTGTGTGGTCGATCATGAGACTGGCCAAGGGGAGTGTAAGTGCTTGGACCGCTGCAAACCGCACTACAAACCTGTGTGTGGTTCAGATGGGAAGCTGTACAAGAACCATTGTGAGCTCCACCGAGTCTCCTGCCTGACGGCACATAGGATTACCATGACGCACAGCGAGGAGTGTTTCTACAAAGGTGAGAGCTCCTGTCACCTTTCTGTAATGCAGGATGTGTGTGGACTGCCCTGTATGCCTTGTCTTGCTCTGCGGCCTTTGCAAGTATGCTTTCATCCAAAGATGTGTCATTGTACCTGACTTGACCCCATGGGACACAAATGCTTAAGCTTAGCGCAAAGTCATTGTCATGAAAGGTTGAATAACACATGACTTTGTCTGCGTTTCACAAAGAAAAAAAAGGGAAATACTTTTTTAAGGTAGAAGAAAGTCATCTACTAGCAAGAGAATTAATCTGGGTATAAACCAAATGTTGCCTGCTGAACTAGCCTACTCCTTTAGCCTCCCTGGCAAATAACCAACTATCATTAAGAAGGTCCTGTTTTGGCTGGTAAAATCTGCTTTTTGGCATGTAGACTTACGGAGTCCATACCTCCGACCTAAATTACTTTTTGAAAAGATTTCAGCACTCCAGTTAAGACTCATCCATATGCAGCGAACCGTTTTTGCTCACTATGTCCACACTATTCTCAAATATAGCAAAACACAACACCCAAAATGATGCACTTTCAACACCCTTAAATACTAACTGTCCATTTTTGGAATATTTAATGTTATAAATGTGATGCCAGTTAAAAGGAGGATTGAGAATTTTGATAACATGCTCACATTAGTCTATTAAACATGAAGGTAAGGGCAGCAACCTCTTATCTTATCTTAGCCTGTAGAGGCAAAATGGGGCAATGCATGCGGACTCTGTCCTTTGTTTATCTCTCACTAATTAAGTAGCTTCCAGGCAACCAGCACAGACCTGGGGGATTTCAGTTTATAGCAAAGAAATAGTCCAGTAGCTCATTTTTATTCTCAAGGTGTTGTACAGCAAAAAAAAAAAGAAAAAAGAAAAAAAGACATAAAGCATTAATATGAGAGATTTTCGAGAAGTTGGTGGGAACAATTTGTTCTGTTTTGTATTTGGACTAGGAGAGCAGCAGATTTTCCCAAAATGTCAAACTTTTCCTTTATCGTAGTGGCATATGAAGAAATTGGGTTACTTGGCTTTTTTCTCTTCCCCCCAACATAATATCCTGAGTTAAAACTTGTTTAACACAGTTTAATACTGTACTCAAGCAGATATATTAAGAGCTGCTCTCATTTTATCATAAAGAAAAATTATGACGTTGGTGAATCCATGTGGGAATATTACACATGGAAAAGCATGAGAAGCAGTATTGTAATTAAAGGGCACATTTCTAATATTCTCAGCAGAAAAATTGCCTTTCTGGATCAGATTCATGGTTTGCTGCACATCCTAATACCCCATGTCAAAATACAGGCACATGCAGCACATCAGATAACACATTACATCTCAGTGTGGTTAAATATTTTAGACATCACGTAGCTAAACATAAGACAGAATGTAAGTGAGCGTAATGAGGAAGAGCAAAGGGCACAATCTGAAAATAGTCATATAGCTGTTTGTGCAGCTCGGTGTGGAGGCAGGAGCAGGTGGTAGTGCTGTGGTGCTCATATTTCCCCTGAGAAGGGTGACTGCTCTCTGCCATTTATTGTATAGACAGCAATTATTCTTAGTCCCCTTGAAATAAGCCTACCCTCCCTTTTGCAAAAGTAAGAGTTCCCGACATCCTTTCTTCCACTGAGGGCAGAGGGGAATAGTTGCACATTGCTCACAAACAGCACATTCACAATATTCATGAGCAACTGATGCAATGAGACTGCATGGACAGGGTTTCTTACCTTCCACTAACTCTGAAAAGCAACATCTTAGACATCTCGGTATGGCTTTGCATCTATGTTTTGTTGCGCATGAAACTCTAAGTCTCTGTGGTCCTCCCTCCAGAGACTTTTGAGGAGTAACGTCCTTGGATCGTTGAGCCAAAACAAAAAGAAACAGCACGTCCTCCTTATCAAGTATGCGTTTTTTTGTGTTTTTGTTCTTTCTCTGCTGAAATGTTCAGTTTAGAGATGAACAAAGCCCGAAGACACGGAAGAAAATGTGTACAAGCTTTTACAACTCCCAACACAGAAACCATCTTTAAACAGCCGCCTCATTGCTTGGCATACCTTAAGAGCAGCCTGTGCAGACGCGCTGTAGGTGAGCCAACGTGAACAGTCAAAGCATCTGTTTGATTCCAGTCACAGAAAAAGGCATTTGGATCAATGACACATCCCTGGTGGGTAACAATCCTAATCAGCCTCTCTCATGCGCCCTGTCCTGTGAGGCTACTCCCTCCCAAACCTCCACATCCAATCAGTGTCCGTCCGCATTGCAGAGTGGGATATTTGACCAATGTCAGGCAATCAATATCAGATAAACAGTGGCCAAAAGAAGGAACTAAACATTTTAAAAAGTCCTTTCGTCCTCCCAAAACACTGGCCCTAGCTCTGTCCAGATTGTTTTTATTTTTTATTGTGACTGATGTGTAATCAATTTCTCCTCTAAGAAGACAACACGGGAACCTGCTGGTGAAATTAGCCATTGCTGCATTGCTTTTGCATATTTATAAATGAAATGGTAAATGGCAGGAATGTTGTTTACAGTTTCAAATGTCTACATATGCCAACAGCAGGATAATGAACAGCTGCAGAAAATCTGTTCTTTGTTGAAAATACAAAAGGTACCGTGGCATTCAGGGGAAATGGATAATTGACCACATGTAATAGAGCTCACAACCAAATCTAGATGTCATTATGATTCGGAGGTTATTAGACGGTAAAATGGAATGTGCCCTAAGTGGCATGTTAAATGTGTCACTTGATTATTTGTCCTCCAGGTAATGGGTTCAATTTACCTAGTGTACGGAGATACACGTTCATTGTCACAGCATATTAATGAATCTCCTGTAGTCCAGTATGAGTTACCTGTATCTCAGAGGTCACGTCTTTGGTGCCATTTGTCACTCTGTCTGCTTTAGGTACTTGAAAATCTACTTAACTGATTTCAATTTAACGTTCTGTAAAGCTTGTGATTACTTTTTTAGCCACTCAAGGGATGGCTCAAGGGATTGAAATGTCTGTCAGTCCACCGCTTTAGTCCAGACTAAAGTAGCTCAGGAATTACTACGTGATTTGCCCTGAAAATGTGTAGAGACGTGAGGATGAAGTCTACTGTATTCAATAATTCCCTAACTTTTGCTGACAAAGCTCACATTTTTTTTTTGCTTTTTATTCAATTATTATTGTTACTTAAATTAAATTTTAATGAATTGCCTTGACATTTAGCGTAGAATGAAATGCACCAACTCTCTAGACCATTTGTCTGACTCCATCATCAGGCCAACGCCCTAATCTGTGCTCTGTCCTTTAGTTCATCATTAAACTCATCTTGAGATGTGTGCTGTATTTGGTGCCAATTAACTAATGCTAGCATGCTAAGATGCTAAAATAAACGATTTAGCCTCTTTGCTAAATTAGGCCTGCTTCAGATCACCATGTGAACGTACACCGACCATGAGGAGAACGAGGGAAGTCAGACAGACGGACAGAGGACTCTGATTGGACTGGTTGGTGATGACTCATTCTGGTGATTGACAGCAGGTCAGCCTGTTTATGTTTATTCATACTGTCTGATAACGCCTCGCAAGAAAATAACTGATTGGGATCATTATTAGTATTAATTCTGCAGGAAATCAATTTCAGGTGTGAATTTCGATAACAGAAAAAAAAAAAGAGGCATGTTGCAATATGAGGCAATATTCTGAGTGCGTTTCAGTGACATGACTTTATCATTACAGCACACAAACACACCGCAGATTTAAGAGTTTGTGACACATTTATCAGGTCAAAATCACCCGCCTGTTGCGTGCTACCATGGTTACCAAATGATATACTTTAGCATTGCCTATGCAATGAGTCAAACGTTGCTTCTGAAATGTTTTGCAAATAGCAATTTATCTTGAAAATAAAAGCTACAGTATATTCTGCCACACAATCCTTTCAAACTGACTACAACACTGAGTGCAAAGTATTCAGAATAAATTTATGAGGTTCGTAATGCCAGTGTTTTTAGCAGTGCACATGACAAGCTGATCACTGAAGAATGCATATTACAGTGAAACGCTTTGCAAATATGAACCTTGTGCAAGTACGAATACAGAATTCAAAAACAGCACTGCTGAACACATGCACAACTTTTCAAATTTCCTTTTTCTGTAAGGGAAATTAGAGGCATTTATCCAAATATTGTAATTGCAATCCCACAAGTTAGATTTTTTACAACTGAGCAGTTCATTCATTAGTTTATTACAACTGATTAACATTACAGCAGCATGAGGTTTCCCTTCTGCTTGCCATATTAAACTGGTTGTAATCTACGACTGTAGGCTGTTAAATTCAAAATACAATGCCATAAATGAACTGTCTGTGCCAGATGGATGACATGTCTGCGCCGCTAACGCTCTGCCGACTGCCACAAATTGGCTCATACTTTTCCTGTTGTTAGATATACAGAGGATAGTGAAATGTTTATCAGCTGGTCACCGACGGTCTATTTTCATCATTTATCAGCCGCTAACATTCGGTGGTCAATCAGCGCAAACAGAGTTTGCAGGTAGTGCAGGTCTTATTTTAGGCACATATGTGTTCAGCAGATCTGTAATCCAAGTTAAACCCTCCACTCCTCTACCACACAACCGCCGATTAAACACAAACAGTGCGGTTCAGAAAACAATGAGTCAAAGATATGGCCAAGAAAAAATTCTATTAATGTTTTTAACTAGAGGATTTGCATATTTAGATTTCTCCTGGGTACTGCATGATATTACAAGTAATCTTGAATTTAAACGTTGAATGAAAGTGCTACATTAGAATACAATGGTGCAATTTCATATTTCATGTATCAATTTCAGTGCTCTTTGTTACATTATGTACCGTCTCAAAATGTCATAGTGATATCTTAATGAGAGCACATGTATTCAGTCCAGGCCATGTTAAAATCGCTGGTGATTCTGCTTCATATTCATCTGACAGAAAGACAATTAGACCGCTGGGCGAGCTTAAACATCAAGCCGATGGAAATGATTGCTTTAGAACTGCCGTCCGTATGCAAAGAAGCGGTGCCACTATTGGTTCTGGTCCCAGCTGGTTGAGTCGATGCTGGAGACGGACAGGACTTGTCAGCCAGACGTTTCCTGTGGCTCTTATCTGCTGTGTAAGACAGTATAAAAAACTAGAAAATTCCAGGGAAATTTTGAAGTGCCACGGGACCCGGGGCCCGTCCGTCACCCGTCATCCGTAGCCCGTCGTTCGTTGCCCATCGCCCGTCGCCCCTCGCCTGGACGAGCAACCCGCGTACCGTCATGCTGTCGAAAGCCTTCCTGCTGAAATTTCCGTTCGGAGAACCGATTGAGCTTGATTCAGTGAGTGCGTGTCTATATCTGCCTCTATTTCCGTCTGTGTATATGTGTAAGTGCATCTGTATATCTGTGTCTGTGTATGTCTGTGTATATGTTTGAGTGCGTGTCTATATCTGTCTCAGTGTATGTCTGTGTAAATGTGTGAGTGCATCTGTCTATCTGACTGTGTGTGTCTGTGTATATGTGGCAGTACGTCTGGATATCTGTCTCTGTGTGCGTCTGTATATCTGTCTGTATCTGCATCTCTATATCTCTGTGTGTGTCTCTTAGAAGAAATCATTCAAAGTGATGGCCATAGGCCACAGACAGAGTGAGATGAGACCAGCATGACAATTGATCTGTGATTGTGTAGTAAGCGTAGGAGCTATGATAAAGCCTGTGTAAATGTGGGAGTGCATCTGTATATCTGTCTCTGTGTATGTCTGTGTAAATGTGTGAGTGCATCTGTCTATCTGACTGTATGTATGTCTGTGTATATGTGTGAGTGCGTGTCTATATCTGCCTATATTTGTGTCTGTGTATATGTGTGAGTGCGTCTGGATATTTGTGTCTGTGTGTGTCTGTGTACATGTGCGAGTGCGTCTGGATATCTGTCTCTGTGTGCGTCTGTATATCTGTCTGTGTCTACATCTCTATATCTCTGTGTGTGTCTTTGAGAAGAAATCATTCAAAGTGATGGCCATAGGCCACAGACAGAGTGAGATGAGACCAGCGTGACAATTGATCTGTGATTGCGTAGTAAGCGTAGGAGCTATCATAAAGCCTTTCGTCACAAACAGAGTTTAAGGTCTTCTGACCCGTTTAAACTTTGAACGGCGTTTCTGTGACAAAGTATGACGAAGCAGTGAGGCTCCAAAATGGGGTGGGTTTGATCCACAGACCTGAGCTGTATATCTGTCTCTGTGGATGTCTGTGTGAAGTGTGAGTGCATCTGTATATCTGTCTCTTTGTATGTCTGTGTAAATGTGTGAGTGCGTCTGTATATCTGTCTCTGTGTATGTCTGTGTACATGTGTGAGTGCGTCTGGGTATCTATCTGTGTCTACATCTCTATATCTCTGTGTGTGTCTTTGAGAAGACATCATTCAAAGTGATGGCCATTGGCCACAGACAGAGTGAGATGAGACCAGCGTGACAATTGATCTATGATTGTGTAGGAAGCGTAGGAGCTATCGTAAAGCCTTTCGTCACAAACAGAGGTCAAAGTCTCGTGACCTTTTTAAACTTTGAACGGAGTTTCTGTGACAAAGCATGACGAAGCAGTGAGGCTCCAAAGTGAAGTGGGTTTGATCCACAGACCTGAGCTGAGAGAGCTGCGGTCGTCACGGTGATTTGAGAATTCGTTCGGGTCAGAGCTCAGACTCTCCCGAAAACGCTCCGAAAAGTGGATTTTGACCACGTCCCGAACTACTTCGAATTGCGAGCAAACCGTAGCTCCGGTCCGAAAAGCGAAAACACCGTGAGAGACAGAAGAGTCTGGGGATTCTGCCAGTCTTATTTGAAAGGAAAACTCCTTAAAATGAGCGTGTAGGGACAGTGCAAAGACAGAGTGAAATTGTTTTTAGCGAAACCTTGATTTGCATTACAGTCAATTGGGCCAAAACCAGGTGTTGCTGACGCTCTGAGCCCTCCAGTTTAAATTTGGTGAGGAGTAGAGCTCTCAAACTTAGATTTTATGAATCCCAAGACCTGTGTCTACGTTTTGACAAAAAATCTTTTGTCTCCCTTTCACGGTTTGGCCGTGAGCTCGAGTTAAACATGAAAATGTCGGTTACTTTTTCACAGTGCTCTCACTCTACTTAACGAGCGGTTACACTCTAACTTTGAGGAAAAAGTGAATCGGACTGCTCCTTTGAGAGCTCGTAGTTTGAAAAGTGGACTGTTTAGGAGAAAAAGGTTTGATTTTGTGGAAAGAGCACAAGATTTCCTCCGTTTTAAAGTTTGAATGATATTTTTAGGTGCACGTATGACTGAGCTATGCGGATGAGAAAATAGGTGAATTTTTGAGGCGATTTTTCGTCGTCTCCCATGCATTCTCTATGGAAAATTTCGGCTGGTTTTTTGGGAATAACTTTGGGAAAAATCGGAATATCGACTACCCAGAACTTAGCACGCTATTCCCAATCGAGCCGCACGTTTTGATATATATATTGTTGGGCTTCGTTCAGTGGTACGACCCGCATTAACGGACGAAAAAGTGACGGAATAATAAGAATAATATTAATAAGTATGGAGAAGAATAAATAGTGCCTCGTGCTATGCACAGAGGCCACTACTTCTGTAGAAGTAGTGTCCTCTGTGCTTATAGCCCGTGGCACTAAATGACAGCAATGTGTTGACTGAAGCTTCTCATTAGCACCGGGGAGAGCATATGACCCGCATTTTCCCTTCGCAGTGAATGGCAACTCAGATAGGATCGCATCTGATTGAAAATTAAGTGGTGCACAAAAGCCTGTCCAATCTGCGGAGGGCAATGCGTGCATGAAGGCGAGCAATCTCTGCAGCAGGCAATTGCCACAAGCGGAGACAATTAGGGCTAAGGTTGCGGCACATCAAGCAAGTGGTTTCGGTGCATTCAGCACATCCAATTATCTGGGAGATCATACATTTAGAAGCATTCAGACATTTGGCTCCCAAGAAACCTTCTGTGCCTGAGCTTCTCAATTTTTTATTTACTACTTACTGTACAGTCTCGGTTCAACATTTGCTTTGCAACTTCGTCAAGTCGGTAAGAATGATGGATCAAAGTTTGGCACAAGTGTTTGCTTAAACACTGAGATGAGCTGTTATTGATTACCTCATACCTGCATGAGGGAAAATACCTGCATTCATTGGATTCATTGAGTCAGCTAAAATATCGGTTTTAATATTGTAGGGATAAACATATTCTTTTCAAAATTGGATTTATTTATGGATTTTGTTTTTGTCCCAACGCTAACAAATCCAAAACATGTCTCAAATGGGTGAGCGCCATCCAGTCCATTTCTAGGAGGGACTTGCAGTGAACATGATGTGAAAAATGTTGACTTAACTCAACAGGCCGTTTTGATTAGAAAGTAGCTCAAGTGTGAAATACTCAGTCATCAGAATGTGACCGAGTGACCGGCACTGAAATGCAATAATGTATTGCTTTTAATTACATTAATGTATTCAATCAGGAATGAGGTGCTGAGTGTACATTAGAATTACTGCCAAAATATGATTAACCAGTGGCATCTCAGAACCTACAGTAGAACCGTACAGTCACTGCTGTAATGAAAGTGCAATCACAGCTGCTTGACGGCCTGCACTGTCCTAATGATCCCACCTGTATCCTTTTGTTTCTCTGCCTCTGGCCTGAACCTCCTCCAGTCGTACTTATCAGCTCTTCCTGTCGGACTTCGGGGGCGATGATTACTTTTCAGTTTAATTTGCTGATTATCCTTTTGATAAATCAGTTTGATGTATAGATATTACCGAGTGTTGGTTCCAGTGTAGCAGTATCCGATTGTTTTTCTTTTCTAGTGGACAAATTAAAGGTGCTTGGCTATACTGTGATAGAAACCAGAGCAAACTTATAAATCCGAGCCTTTCTGTCAATTTCGCTTGAAAATGGCTTTTGTGAGGATTCATCAAAAGTCATCCAGCCAAATGGCAAGTGTCAACAAACTTGAAACACGAGTAGGGAGAGCATCAGGTTCTCTTCAGTCTCATGTAATTTCTCTCCTGCTTTAGTTTAGGATGTGAAAGGAAAAGGGAAAAGTCAGCCCACATTTGTCCTTCACATTTTCCATCACATCTGTGGTTGAGGTATCTACGTAATTGAATCCCACTATTCTTCCGGTGCATATTTATTTACAAACAGAATCTCCAGCAGAAGTTGGAGTCAGACACGGTCTAATGTGCCCTTCGTGTGGTTTCATCAGGGGTAACTTGGATGTCATTTAAATTTTCAATAGCGATTTATATCAGAAATATACATATACAGTACAGGCCAAACTTTCTTGACACACTTTCATATTCATGTGAATGAGAAGGTTAAGTAATACATCTTCTTTTTCCTCTCAAATTACAGATGTATTATTTGAATCTGATTCTTCTATTTTTTTGGACACGTGCACAGAAAGCTATATCGATGTACTAACCTTTCCAGGGAACTCTTTTCGAAGTGTATTGTTCACAGAAGAAAGCTTTAGTGGAAAGTTAATGACACATTTGCGGACTGATTTCATGTTAACTTTGTTTGAATCTATATTTTCGCTTTTTTCCCTGACAAAATTTAACAAAAATTATAGTATTCTTTTGGAAATTAAATCATTATGCAATTTAGACTGTAAAGCATAATCATATTTGGTATTTTTAACCAAACCACACTCGCTCATGCTGCATTGACAACAACAATGAACATGTTTAATTAGGTTGTGTCTATAAAAAAAAAGGCCTGTTGAACTACAGTGCTTTTGTTGTTCGCTGCTTTGCTGGCATCTCTGTGGAGTAAAGTCTTTGTGGGTGCGTCTCTCGAGCTCTGCCAAGAAAAACATGCTCATGAAGCATCATAGCTTCTGGCCTCCAGAGACCTTCTACCTTAACGATGTGTCTGCGTCTTCCCCTCCGGGGCGGGCTCCGTTGAGATCAGCTAGTGTACAGCAAAGGGCTTCAGAGCCTCCCGTGTGCTCTTCGCTTCCTTTTAATGACTCTGTGGCGCCATTAACGCTGCAACCTCTGTACGAGACCTGGCATTGTCATCGGCAGCGGTGCCAAAGAACAAGCTCCTCATTAAAAACCTAGACCTTTGGATCATTAAGTTTGCAAGGACGTCCGAAGCACTGTCAGCTGCAGGATTTTGGTGCCGGCCGAGTCTGAAGTTAGAGTTCGTGTGCTTTGTGATCTGCTTTGTTGATTAAAGGTTTTGCTCCGAAATGAGGTCCACAGATTGATTAATTGGAGACCAGCTCGCACAGAAACAGAACTTTTTTTCTTAAATGGCAGCTGAATTAATCATTTGGTTTTGGCTCTTTAATATGAGGTTTTGTTTGGGGGTATTTTTCGACATTGAATTATTATTTTCTAAAAGATTTCAGCAATTTAGACATAAAATATTACTGATATGGCAACTGCTTAAATGTTCCTCAGAGCAAAGAAGATTAATGTTGCAGTTCAATCTATCCAGATTATGTGCTCATCAGCTGTGTATCAGATCAGTTGATGTAGGATCAGATAGGGTTTTTTTTTTTTTTGTAACTAAGACTAACACAAAACACACACACACACACTGCAGAGAGCAACTATCTTTTCTGTGAATAAATGAACCGCACATAAAACAACTTTACATGTGACACGATCTTAAAAAGAATATTTGTGAGTACAGGCTTATCTTAGTCAAGACAAAGACAAAGACAAAGGGCCACACAAGCTACAATGTGAAAGATAATGGCCTGTCATCGGTCAATAAGTGAACTAATGTTGGTACAGAGAACGGAGAAGCACAGGGCTAACTCCCTGCAAGGATGCAATGAAATATTCCAGTTTTTGAGTGAGCACTTCCTCTTTCAGACGATATTCCACAATTTTAAAGGAAATAGTCCTCTAAAGGTATGAACGACCTGATCAGTGACATTGAACATTCAAATGTCCTTCAATTGTGGGCAAATTGACGCTTCACAAAAACTGATCGCAGAATGCAAGTGTCTGTAAATCGGCGTCGGTTTTACACTGAAACAAATTGATTTTTCCGACCATCTTCTAATGACAGTCGTGTCACACAATGCATGGCACAGTTTGTCTCCCTTATAGCGGAATCGAGACTGATGCAGTAGAAGAACAGCAGAGATGTATGACATAGCTTTAGGGACAGACACTGGGCCGTTTGCTAAAAACGGATATTGTAAGGGAAATTTCAGAGCACATTGGTCTCATCACTCTTTGTGTCTCGGTTTTTGAAAAAATCTGGTCTCATGCAGTCTTCAGGAAGGATACATCAGAGATCATAACCGATCATAACCAATATTAAAGTTTCAAGGAGGAGATCAGGGTGAAAAGTCACCGACAGTTAATATTTACTGAAAGACACAGTTTGCTGCTGTCAGCCTCCGTCCTGTTTGACAAGGATGAGCAGCTACAGAAGTGCAATTTCAAATGCTGCAGGTTGAGTTTGTTTATTCCCAGCCTTTACACTTTTCAAAGTCACAAAACACTGAAGCCCCATCGTTTCGCCTAAATTAGCTACGAATCATTGGTCACAGGTTCATGCAGAAGCTCTCATCATAATTTGTTGACGGCTGATGCTTTCAATCTGAACAGTAAATTATGGCCACGTGAGCTGTGTTTCTCCAGAAAACATTTTAAAGTCACGTTCGGTTCGGGGTGACTTCACACAGGAAGTCGAGCACGGCTCTGCGGAATTTGCATACTTGTGATTGTGTGTTTCTCCCTGTCGCCAAAACAAAACAGGCAGTTTAGCTAAATTGTAAACCCATTAGACTCAATAAATTCTTGGGCTATTTTGAAAAGACGTTTCAGCTACGTATTTTTTGTTAGAGAGACATACGAAAGGAAATGAATTAACAGCTGCCGCCTCGTAAAATGCGACCTGCAGCTCACGAAAGCCCACGCGTTTACAAAACGCATGTTTTATTTGTCATTTGTTAGACTTCCCTCATGGCCGCCCATCATCTGACAATTGAATGGAGATTTCCTGAAATACACAAGATGGTGATGGTTATTACCCTTCATCAATACAATTAAAATATTACATCGTATTTTGTTATTGAAACCTTCACCTATAGCCCTTTCACCTTTCTTTATCATGTGAAGGGACCATCAAAGTAAGCACAGACCATACTGTAATGACGTGATGTGTAGGACGTCGACAGTCCACTGTGATCCATTGCCAGTGCACTCTTGGATCAAGTAAACATGATGAGGCTTTACCTCTAGTCGTTTGTTGTTGTTGTTTTTTTTCCCATCATGCCTTTAATCTTGCCAGGATTGAAAGCTTTTTTTTCCTTATTTTAGTTTTTTGATGTTTTCAGGTTTGTGGCCATCTTATTATATTTATGTGGTTTGATTTTGTGTTTATTAGGGAGTTTCCACACAGATGGAGATGTTATTAACAGTGTGCAGCTGCGAGCAGGAATTGCTGAGGGAGTTTTTACTTGGAAAGCTTTGGCTAAATTGAGATATCTATCTTAAACAATAACCAGGCAGACTAAATCACACCTAGTTCACTTTTTATTTTACACATATACAACATAATGTATTTTGCAGCAGTCTAGTAGCCCGGTTGAGTTTTTCCTTTCATTCCAGAGGTCTTTATCTTCGTTTTCTTATGTCAAGCATGTGCTTTTGTCAGCATTACAGCATTTATAACTCTTCATGATATTCTGATTTGTGTCTATAGCAGTCACAGCTACATATGAAATATATCAGCAAATATAACAATAAAATGACTCAAAGAAAAAAGGCAGCTGTTTACATTTGGTTCAGTGATCCAAAAAATATGAGGTGGAACTCCATAGGTTGTGGATGAATGCACACTGTGCTAAAAATTATTCTACAGTTTTGATTAAATTTGTCCCACAACCCCCATCTTCCCTTGTGCGTCTATGAATAAGTATGTGTCAGGATGCAGGAAGGTACCCCAGAGGATATTCCCACAAAAAGGCCTGTAATTTATTCAGTGTGCAGTTACAGGTGCTATGCCTTCCACCTCCTTTTTTTTATTATTATCTTTATGTATTTTCGGCAACGTGCAGTCAAGACACCTGAGGCTTGATTTACTCAATTTATAAGCACAATTAGCGCCAGCACTTTTTTTTTTTTCATGTATCAAAACCAATTACTTGGACAATTTTAAATTGTGCCTTGCCGAGAGATGCTAATTCACCTCAGTTTTTTTTTTTTTTTTTTTTTTTTAAATAGTTCTATGGTATAGCCATCCATCTATCCATCTTCTACGACTTTTCTGTTTCCGGGTCATCCCAGCTCACTCTGGGGGAAGGTTTAGGTCACCAGCCCATCACAGAGCCAACAGACAGAGACCAACAACCACTCACACTCAGACCTACAGACAATTTAGAGTCAGCAGTTAACCCAAACATGATGTGGAAACCCACGTAGACACGGGCAGAACATACAAACTCCGCACAGAGAGGCCCCAAGCCGGGAGCCGAACCTGTGACCTGCTTATTGTGGGGCGACAGCACTCCTTTAGTATCTCTCAAAGAAAGTACAACATCTTACTTAAACAGAAAGGCAAAGAAAAGCGGTCACAACAGAAACACAGAGATGCTTTGGGTTTTTTTTTTTTTTCCACACAACTAAATGGATCAATCGCTGTGTAAAAATCATTCGGTTAATTGTTTTTTATTAATCGAACCATGTTCAACTGCAGCTAAAAGTTAATTTCTTTTTGAGAGATTTTTTTCAAAGATAACCAGAAGCAAATCATAAATATTACATAAAAACTCTGTGCTGCATTGGTTTAAAGGACTAACAAACTCGGCTTTGATATTAACATTTAAACATGTTCCATTTGAAAGAAATGTTAGAATTAAAAATTTTGAACTGCAGTACATCATACTGCCAGAGGAAAATTATATCTTCAATTATTTTGATACATTGCACTGCAACCCGGCACCTAAAGAAGCAACAAGGCTATTTATAGCTTGGAAGTAATGTACAATGTTTAGTATGATTTATTTATCTTTTTGGTAAAGTGCAATTTGATGTCGATGCCACAACCCCTGCAGGTTTGCACACCTCAAGACGAGGAACTCTTGTCTTTGATCGATGGGTTTATTTATAGCTTGCTCAGCTTCAAAGCATCCGATATTCATTTGCATGTTCATTATGTGCCTAAAATGGCCAATTATTCCATCAAAGGCGTGTGCAGAGGACTGGGCCACAGATCCCAAACAATCATATGACAAATTAGCCAATTAAACATGTTTGATGTCTCTCCCCCCTACAGCGCTGAATAAGGGGTTGACAGTGTAGAATAATTTAACTGATGTTCTGTAAAAAGGCAAGTAGCTGCACCCACTGTTAAAAAACTAGAAAATTAATTTGAATTCTTAAAAGATAGGCCAATGTTGCATGTTGGTGTTTTTTTTTTTTTTTTTTTTTTTTTTTTTTTATAGTTTTTTCCCCCCCGGAAATTTGCCATCATGGTTGCATAGTCCCATGTGGCTGCGTCACACTTTAGAGTATTTTTTTTGTCGTAGCCTACACAGTATGTATACACACACAAGGCCTTACTGTAAATTAAAATGCATCAAGGGCACTGTTTGTTCTTGCCTCTAAAACTTTCCACTAACTATAGAAGAACTATAGAAGTTTCCTTCAGGAACTCTTTAGACTGTGTTTACCTTAAGTGACAGCCTCCAAGAGCATTTTCTCAGTCAGCACAATGCCGTGCTCCATTTAAGGACAAGTTTAAACCGCTTTTCCTGTTCAAGCTATTATCTTGGAAAAGTTTACATTTTATTGCTTTCTGCCTCCTCCCTCATTTTTGTTTCCACCCACTCTCTCTATCCTGGATATCAAACCTCTGTACTATTTGGTGACATAAAAGTGAACAATGGTTGCCAACCATTGCTTGAAGCGCAGTGTTTGTGAGTAAGTCAGACATGGAGAGATGGAGAGGAGAGGAGAGGGTCGATCGGGTAGCAGCACTGTAGGCGTTTTCTAATATCAAACTGTTGACTTCAATCTATGTATAACCCAAGCCATCTGACCCAATGATGTGACAAATGTGTTGGCTTCTCAGAGAACTGGATGGTGCAATAAAGAGAGCCGTGTATCTCTTTTCAGGAAGAACCGGCATAAATACAGAAAAATATGTCCCTTAGATGTACAAGTCTAAGGTCATGTTTTCTATTTGGCCAGAGGAAAAGAGTCTGCTCCAAAAAATTAGTCTGAGTCTTAACAGCAAAAACATCATGCTTTTGTGATGTAAGATTGTATTTGCAGGTTGATTTTTTTTTTTAAAGTTCATGTTACGACCTGTCAAGATCGTTAGCATCAGAGTTAGATTAAATAAAGCTGAATCTTTCTTCTGGCACGGAACTTGATTTGCGTGAAAGGGGTTCTCTGAGGTGTCCGTACGCTGTATTTTCTCAGGGATATTTTCTGAAGCGACTGAAAAACTGAGCTTAACAATTCATTCTTGACCTGTTGAACTGTTGACACACTGGGCTCTGCTCAAGGTCCGCTCATTTACCAATTTACAAGATCTCTGACATGTTTTTCTAATTGATCATGAAACTGTTCTGTGTGCTCGAGGATGCGACTGCGGAAAAGTCAAAGTTGAAAATGCAGCGCGGAGGCATCAGCGCCATTCAAACGGATGCAGGGACCTTGTTATCAGGTGATATGCTGTAGAGACTTATTCAAATAGTTACTTATCCATTCAGCAGCTGCAGATGTGTACTATCTGAGCACAGCAGGGAGTTCTCATTACTTTTTCCATGAAAGCCAAATGTTGCCAAAAGACAACACAATTAAAGCTCGACGATGAAGCATAACAGGTAAATATGAGGCGGCATAGCTGAAAAACGATGCCGAATTCAGTATAATGCTTTATAAAGCTGAGTGGTGCTGCAGATTTGGACGATAAATCTGTGAGTTCATTATTATGTGTGACCCCCTTTTTATACAACGAGCTGCTTGGAACTTGGAAAATGAAAGTTAAATAAAACCACGTGTGTGACAGCTGCAGAACAAGTAAGCAAGTGGACCTTGGATGTGAGTAATTTGACTTGAACTCTTGCCCAAAAAGTACGGCAGATATATGTCTTTATATATTCAGGCTTTGGGGATTTTCACTGGCAATGAATTAATAGCGAGAACACATCTTGACAAGCTAAACTTCCTATAAAGAGTAAATAAAGGCCATATTTATGTGACTGTGCCACATACGTCTAACAGAGTCCATCAGAAGAGGTAATTGATAGAACCTTTAAAAGGCTTTTAAATCCCTCTGATGGTTTGGTGACATGGTATAGCCTTTCCATCTCTCCCCATTTGGAAATTGAGTCTTAATTCAGTTAAATGTTTGGCACATATACTGCAGTGTACATCAAGGTCCCTCCCTCTATTTTTTTTTTTTTTTTTTGGTTTGAATAAGAGTCTGTCAAAAGTACAAATTACTGAGCTGGCTGCCAATACGGTGGATTACACCATACATCAGAAAACATCCAATACCTGAGCAAACATCAGCAGGAAAAAAAACATGCTCTTGATGTCGAAAGTTTACAACTCAGCTGACCTGAACCTGTTTGCTGGCAGAACGCTGTTTGATATTTAGTCAAATTTCCGTGGCACTGGAAAGTAAACAGGCTGCATGTTGCATCATAAACTCTAAAACAGAGGTGCCAGCCTTGTCAGTATCCTTATAAGTGAACCTGAATGCTGTATGACCTAATCGTTGTTGACTGTGAATTGTGTCACATCTGAGGCAACAGATCTGCAAGAATCAAGTTTTACACTTCTCACCTATGAGTCGAGTACTTACATAGAGGATAATGGATTCCTTTAACCTAATAGTGGCCTTCACTGCACGATGAGAAGCAGGATTCAGGCGGTATTGTGATAATGCCAGTATACATCTCTTTTATACCCTGACCATGAAATGATGTGTGCATGTGTGTGTTTGTGGCCATTACTTTTAACGATATGATACAAGCCAGCACATAAAGCTGGATAGTTTCTTTTATTTTGCGCAAAACACATTCAAGGCAGGATGTAATTTTATCCTTGCAACATAAACATTTCTTAAGAGGCTGAGCTCATTGGACCAAAACAGTCTGAAAAGATAGTTAAGCAACAGTCGCTCGGTCATGTTAGCTAAAACTAAACTGACCTTTCTCCCACCAGCGACTGTGCACTGCACCTACACAGCAAATTAGCAGAGCCAATTTCCACATGTGCATGTTCTACACCGAAGGCCCAGTTCTTTTCATTGTCCTAGAGCTTAATGCATGGTCTTTTTCTATATCTGCAATTTATACATTAGTTATGTAACCAAAGGTGTCCCAGCTTTACTGGAAGTTTCTGGTTATCTAGACTTGAACTTAAAATGAGTTGATAGAATAATTTCAGCTCATGATTCACTCACAATCTTGTTTCAGAGCTTGTATCCAAATTTCTTGGCCTTGATTGGTATTTATTCTATTTTAGTTTCAAGAAACATTGCTATTTAATGCTACAACTCAAGATAGGAGGGAGGAGATTGTGATATTGTGATATTTCATCAATTGCCTTGCTGGCACTCGCATTAGTTGGTGGATTGTATAAATTGTCTGTGCCTTGATAAATGGTGATGAGGCCCAACTTGACTTTTTTTTTTTTTTTTTTTTTGGGCGGGGGAGGGGTTACAAGTAATCCTATTTCTCTTGATTATTTCACATTCTTCTCGTGGATTCAGTCCAACATTATCGAGTCATTGTCCCAAATCTACATCTAAGAGATGTTTCTGTTCCTACTTCTTTAAATCCTCAGTCTGTCGACATTCGGTCCAACAATGAGAAAAACAATATTCCCCAGTCTGACTGCAGCAGTCCAAATATAGACCTGTAGATTTGATAGCTCGGATGCTCGGATGTGTTAGTTGCCTTCTGCACCTGGGTCACTGTCCTCCATCATGTCATCAACAAGACCTGCCACTGAAGGAGTAAGCTCTTTGTAATCAACTCTACAGGGATCAGGTTTGAGAAGTGAACAAAGCCTCTCTGATTTTGCCATCTTCTCCACTTCTCCTTGTCTCTTTCTCACTCTCTGATTTTCCAGCTCAGTGTACCTCCATTTCATTATTTTGGCTGTGAAGCTGGTGGAAACATCTTTTTTTTTTAAATCTGGTTATTACATGTAGAAATTATATAATGAAATATAAAAGTAAATAATGCCACAATCTAGCTGAGTTAAGTGGAAGTATTTGGTTTCATGCCGCTGCAGTGCATCATAACAGATGAAGAGATGAAGAGATTTGAGGGTTTTAAACTCAGGCTGGATGATATGGCCAAAATGTGTATAAATTTTGGTCTACACAATATAATTCCAATTTTGATGAAAACATTAAAGAAATTACAGAAAAACCTCTAAATATATAAAAAGGATAGAAGTAAATCAGTTAAAATTATTTGTATTCAGCCTTGATCTACAAACAGGAGTCACATCACTGTCAAATAAAAATAAAAAAAACTTGGCTTTGTAAGAAATATATCATATTATTGTGTGAATATATTGAAACAAACGCCTTTAGCCACAATAAAGAATTTTTAGTGTTGCTACAGAATACAGAAAAAAGTTTGAGCAACAATAAAAACACATGTGAAGTGAAATTAATTTGATCTTCAATAGCCAAACTCCTTCCACATCACTCAATAAGTCTCTTCACGCTTATCAACTATTTCTTTTGCTTTGTGATTCACTGTGGAAGCTCCTTCAGTCACATTTGTGTTGCAATCGCACCAACGTAGCCTTTTCTTTTCTGTTCTTTTTGCTCAACTTGAACACCGAGATGCTGCTGTGTATCTCAGAAATGTGTTTAAAGCACCACATCACTGCAGTTGAAACTTATTCTGGTGGGATATCTAGATATTGAATTATTGCCCAGACCTCTTCTGAACACCTCAGGAGGTTTTTGGTGAAGCTCGGTGAGGAAGAAGAAGGACGGACAGGGGTATTGAATTGGCGGGCTGAAGTTTGAGTAAAGTCCCCTGGATGATAATGATCCCCTCCAAGGTGAGAGAGAAGGGGTGGGTGAGGTAATACATCAAAGATTAAGACATGAGGAAGAGCGGCGGCCCTGATGAAAGATGGGAAGGAGAGAATTACACCTGCATCCGGGGAGGAAACGATAGTGACAGAGACTGAATGAAGGGAGGGAATCTGTCTTTGACTGTTATCACATACCCAGAAAGTTACCATGGAGCACAGGAACAAAGTTCAGTTCCCGAAGAAACCATCATTCAAATACCACAACTAAATAACTTAAGTGCTCTTTATGCAGACAACGATGTTCATTTTAAGTAAAAATATGGAGTTAATATGATGCTGCAAAAAAACAAACAAACAAACAAAAAAAAAAATAATTCAGGGGACGGCTGTGTCCCCTGAACCCTGCGAAGACAGACAGGGTGAAGCTATGACTGGAGAATAAACACTACAAGCTACAATATTTACATGAATTCCCCATCTGTTCCTACACACTTTATCTGCCTTAACATAAGGAATAATCCCCCATCGCTGAAATGTTAACTGTCAGTTTCAGTCTGCTCAAGTTTATCATTCTAGCAATCTCTTCGACGTGCGATGATCATTCAGAGACCTGTTCGACTCTAAATGTCAACGTGACAGCGCGGCTGGAAGAAACCGAGTTTCACAACACACGCAACCAGAGTTGTCGGGGTTTGTTTTCACTACAGCGTGAAAAAAAATGCACTCTGTCATCATTACGTGTCAGAAGAACCATACACTCCATTAATATGGTATCAAGACAGGCATGGTTCAATTTGGCAAACTTCAATTTTGTCATGTACAGCTCCATAACAGCTGAGTAAAGTTAATCTATTGATCCAGAGAAAAGTTTGGGATACAAGCCAATGCTTCAGTTCAGTCATGAAATGAATCACTCTAAATTTATTACGGGCCTATTAAGACTGTTATATTAAAATTCTATGAAGAGGAGAAGACACAAAGTACGGATTGCTGATTTGATATTAATCGATTGATATATAAAATATGTAAAATATATATAAATATATAAAATAAAGACTTGATATTTCATAAACTAACTGATACAAATAAGTCCAATTTTAGGATCCAGAAATGAAGCCACATTTTTGCCATCTCAAAGGAAAGAATGAAATCTGAGCTGCAATTTAGCATAGCTGAATTCCAGAATCTGGAAAATTTGCTAAATAGTGTACAGTGTGAGTTTAGTTTTTTGGGTTTTTTTTGCACTATATCAACTCGAGTGTAGGTGCAGCGGCTGCAGCCGACTGCCCGGTTATCCATTTCAGATTCAGTCAGGTGTTGCTGCCGTGACACCTCTAGCTGCTCTTAAAGACTGCAATCAGTGACCTCTGATTTGGGTAACCCACTTGTCACGCTGCGCTGTCTTGATGTATTGTGAGCCACGGCAGTCCTCAGACCCCTGGAGACGGAGACGGAGGTGGTGGGGCCAGGCTCGGGCGGGGCAATGATAGGAAACTTCAGAAGTTGAATCCAGCTACTCCACTGAGCCACTTTTCTCTTTATATAAATAAAACAGTAGCACTTTTAACGCCAATGGAGGTTGGGGGTTGGCGAGTTCACATGCAGTCGCGGCCTCAGTGAACGCCGGATAGGATGGAGATGGTATATGCCTTTTTTCTCAGTTATTTTTGTGTGTTTCCAGGAAGGATTTGAATGTATTTTCAGCTCTGAACAAACAAAGATAGGGACTAGGACAGTGAAATAACACCAGAAGAGATCTGCAGAGCAGGACTGGCTTAGTTTTTATTTATTTATTTTTATTTATTTTTTCGTGAGTCATAAAATAACTTGTGATTCTCATGGGTACCAGCTGGATTTACTGTAATTGTTTATGCGGGAGTTGTTTCTGTGTCGCTTGGCGCTGTACGCATCAGTGGCTGTAGATTCATAGTGCACAGCGGCTTCCTCCTCAGGTGCTTCCAAAAGCAGGAGTTATCACGACAATATTCAAAATATTTCTCGACATCTTGATGCCATCTCTATTCCATTACTCACATATCTGGAAAAGTTCTGTAGAACATCAAATACAAACGTTGCTTTTAGCCTTCATGCCTCATATAGCTCGCTCATCACTGTCACAGAGTGCACCAGCAGTTCTCTGTGGAAAGCCACTGTGGTACCCAGAATGCCGTTAAGTTTCTGTCCAGTTTTATTGTTCCCCTTCTGGACAGATTTTTTTATTTAACTGGCACAAGGTGAAAGTGATGGACGTTGTCTCAGGAGGCAACAGTGGTCATTCTGTCACCAGAACAAATGTCTATACAGCAGTGGAGACATGACTAATATAAACAGAAAGACAAAGATCTATCGGTGACTTTAGCTTTGTATCACAGCAGAACATCCACATCTTTCATGCAATCCTTTTCTTCAAGCCACATTTAGATATGTTATATTTTGTAAAATACACTATTTTGCATGAATATCTGGTTTGCAGATTTGAGGATGATGCAGATTTCAATTTATGCACATTTTTACTTTAAATAATGGCAAGAGAAACAATTACTACTGTCAGTAAGGATACACAATTCTCACTGGCCCAACGTTAAGGAATTATTTTTATATGAGTTATGAACCAACAGGCAAGAAAATGTTCATTGCAAGGGATTTCAGTGGTTATAACTGAAAGGTCGCTTACAGTTCAACCTTTTCTGCATCCTGTTGTTTGTGGACTGGCTACCTTGCTGCAATGATTCACAGCCCACTCAGCAGCTTTCTTCATTGGCACTGCCACAGGAAACTGAGGCATAGAGAAAGTGTCCAGAATGTACCTGCTAAATTATAAATTGCTTGCATACCTGAATTTTTTCTGATTGACCTTGATGGATGCTATACTTATTCTTAAAATATGTGCTTGGTGTCCATTTTCAGTAAGTGGACTCTGAGTCCAGCTTCAGGCACTTTTCTGGCTCTACTTTAATGACTATTGGGATTTCATTTACATTACTTCCAGGTTGGAGTTGGTTTAAATTACATTTATTTACATTGAGATCATTATTTTATACCTGCAGTTGTATAACTTTCACCGGAATGTTTCAGCATTTTGGGGAAGAAAAAAAAAAAAAAGTCATCATATCACCAGCTGAGTGTCATTTCATCTTAAATCAACACTGTCGCCTGCAAAGGACAATATTTTCTGACTTAGCAGAATTTTTGGGGGGGTTATAGTTTGAATGCACATCCTGGAGTATGAATTGAAGAGTTTTATTGATTATGTTTTGCTTTGCGCCATTAGCTTTAAGTGAAATGAAACCTGAGATTCTGTCTATAAGCAGTTTTCCACCTAAAATCAGCAGCTCTTTGCTCTGAATCATTTCATTTGAAGTCCCACCTGTTTGTGTCTCTCCTCCCACGTTGATACAAAAATACCAAACAGATGGACCCAATGAATGTCAAGTTAAGAAAATACCAAATTCATATTAACGCAATAAAAATACTTGTGTTATTATAATTTATAACTGATCATTTTCATGCAAATCTCTTGTCAAAACTTAAATGACCCAAAATGCAATTTGATCACAGATTTGGGTGCTGTATCCATGTAGTGTTGGAGTTCAGTCTCAAGCAGAGATGGGGAGAACACTACTGCACATCCACCGATTTTCATTTTCAGCCATAAGTTTAAACTAACATTTCCTTACACTGTGCCCCTTGAATATTACCATTTCTTTGAAAAAGAAATTCGATCAATCTAACGAATATCTTAATTGAAGCAGTAAGTCAAAAGTATACTATTAAAAGTGAGTTTGACACCGTGCAGCTGTAAAACTCTTGGACTCTTGGCTTGCGATTTTAAAAATAAATCTCTGCGCTCACCAGAGAACAGCTTCCTGCGTTGCCCTTTTTGACAAATGGCTTTAATCAAATAAATCATTTGCCCGCAAACAGTACAGCGCACGAGTCCTCTTTCTCTGATGTGTATTTTCCCGCACTCGGAAACTTGACCTCTACATTATATGAACAGTTCAAGGCAGTTATTAAGAAGCGGTGGGTTTTTCCATGATGGATCCCGGCCAGCTGCTTGTGCACATATGGAGCCTCTGTGATGAGAGGCATTTGTCACAAGCAGGGTCATTGAGCAGTCAAAAACAACCAGTAAAGCAAACTTTGACAAGTCTGCGTCCTTCATGTACCATTTCCAAGCAGAGAAAAAATTAACCTATCATCAAACTACCATTACATTTTGTCTAAAAGCCACTTTGGCAGATTAACAGCCACTGTGGTAAGATACTGAGATAAAGACTTTTTTTTTTTTTTTTTAAATCTTAAAACATTGAAAGGCTTGGCGACATATGGAGCGTAAAAAGCTCTTGTGAGTGAACGGAAACCTGGCACGGCCTGACTCCACCAACCATTCTGTTATATCAGCAGCTTTTCTGCAGAACGTTTTGGCCCATGGAGATATCACACGCAACATCCACGAAAAATGTTGACAAAAGTATCATTATGCCGAAGCATTCTAGTGGGAGTCTCAGACTTGATGGTGCTATTACAAAAACTGTTACCTCTCCGTCAACAGTGTTTACCGCGCTGGTAATTAAATGTTGTAAACAATGACTGTGCTTTCATTAGTATGTGTGTGAAAAAATGAGCAGACTTGAGATAACTCGGAAAGGAGCGTTTTATGATTGGACGGAGGAAAAGGGGAAGATTGGAAATGGAAAGGAGGCTGTCCGTGTTTGGATTAAAGTCTCATCTTTCTCACCGGAAGGAAAGCAGTCAAATATAACATTAAATTACATCTGCCTGCAGAGGGACACTGGCCCGAGCAGCAAGCATGAAGGTCCAAGTGTTAGCAGTGTTGAACATGAGCCAAAAAAAACACACACACACAAAAACACCCTCATGGGAAGTTTTTTTTTTCCTCCACTCACAAAAACCATGCTTTTCCATCATCTATGCAAATAGCAGGTGCAGCAGACTGAAATGCTCGAACAGGGAAGGACACTTCTGAAATAAACAGCTTTTGTTGAAACATATACTTATGAGAGACAACAAATTTACTGGACAATCACACTCTACAGTTCTTTGAAATCCAACACATCCTTATTTTCTATTTTTATTGGTGCTGTAATTTATGCGCTTATGTATTTTTAGCATACTCAACTGCTTTTTCAAATGTACGTCCTTGATGAAATGATTAGAAATCCCATATAACGCGTTTGATTTGCTCAACTATATTGTGTTCAGTGGTGTGTGTAGAAAACCTGCCTCATGTTTGCAGCCTTAATTTTTACCTGATTGAAAGACATTTCCGGTTTTTTAGCTGGCAGCTAAACTGGGTAAGAAAAGGAAAGACGCAGAAAGATTTTGGGTTTCATGCAGCGTTCATCCGGTTTTTAGCTTTGTCCGGATATACGTTGTATGTTGGGATTCATCCTTTGCTGCTTGCATGAGTCTTGCCAGCGTGGTCTGCCAAGGTGCCTGTGAATCTGGGCAGCAGCACAGAGTTGGTGACCATGTGTTTGTAATTTTGCAGTTTCACATTGATGTAATTTTAGGATGGGTTTTGTAAATGTTTCCAGCCTGCCAGCAGGTTTAACCGGTTCCTCTGACATTCTGCTACACTGGCTGATTTGAACATGCTGTGCTTACAGGGCAGGACTAGTTTTATTATACTTTTTTTTTCTTAAGAAACAAGAATAAAAATCACTGAACTTGTATTTGCTGGTTGAATGATTACCTTTCCAATTGTAAAGAGTGAGCATACAGATTGTGTGAGTTTTACATCTGAAGGAAACACAGTAAGTTTGGTTCTGCGAAGGACAATACATGCATGTGTGCATAGCAACGTTAAGGTACACAAGTGTGCGTGCAGTTGTGCACATGTGCCAGAGCTTTGACGTCAGTGACCTTCAGATCCCCTGGGTAGGCCAGCAGCCATTTATCTTTTATTCATTCTACCATTTGTGACCAAGGCAGCTTCTCTGGCACTGACACTTGTCAAAACAGACCCTGTCCCGTGATACGTGGCGTGCCGCAGCCTCAGCGGGCCACGCTCCAGCAGCTGACGCAGTTCCCAGGCAAAGAATTAAACTTGCTGGTTGCCTTCCCAGGAATTCACCAGCCGCCGTCACTGTTTTAAGAGCCAAAGACAATTCTGTATTTCTGTGGACTCCCTCCAGTTGGTGTGTTATCAGCGGTGGCTTGTAGAAAAGACAAGCTTAGCAGCCACCACTGTTGGTGTTCACACCTTGCTAGCTGCAGGAAGCTTCAGACTGAGCGTATAGCTCCAACATCTGTCAACAACTCGGTTTGTCTCTCACTGACAGGTGTACCTACAAAAACAAACTGAAGCATTGTTCCAGCGCTCCTTGCTTAATTCTCTCCACCTGGCTCAGTGTGCTTTCAATTATTCAGTTCTCTAGCTGGTTAGTGAAAAACAAAGCACAGTGATCGGAGAATTACATTTTGGGTGGCATCACTAAGGACGAGAAACAACTAAAAGCTTAAGAAACCACAAACTGATGGAGAATAAATGAAATCACAGAGAGTGCCAAGCCTCAAAACTCTATTGGAGACTTTTCTGAGAATGGTGGTGGAAATTCTTTTATGTGTTATATGAAACGCTGTGAAGGCCGTTTTTAATCCATTGAATTAATTCTGAATGCTCTGTCTGGAACAGGGACACACTGATACATTTTTTACTGCTCCTTTTTCTTGTTAAACTGCAGTAATTAGACATTTTAATTTTCGGTAAAACAAAGCCCCGTTATCAGAGTGCTAGATGCTGGAAATTGTCCTGTGCTTGATGTATTGTTATTTTAAGGAAGAAATAAATGGGATTGGTGCATCAGTAACGTGGATAAAACTCAATTTTTATGTTTCTCCTCTTAAGTAGGTTTTTTTTCCACTCATCTATGCCAATATCTTCTCCACAGATGGAGGTATATGATATAAAAATGTAATTATTGTTCCAAAAATGTCTTGTGTTGAAGGATCACTGTTGCATCTCAGACTTTTCTCAATCACAGTACTCAATATTCCAAAGCTAGTAATAAAGTATCTGCACCTGGGGACTTTACAAGGTCACGCGGAAATGAGATGAAAATGAGAAAAGACTTGATGGCTTCTGCAGCAGTGCTTGAAATCCCAAGCACTGAGCGAGATGGCCATCTTCCAGCTTCTCATACTCATAACCAGTGTCAGGATCATCCCAAGCATCTCATTTAAATGTTCACTGATTTCTCAAGTTCTTTCACAAGAGATATTTATGAGGCACCAGTCAGAACATGCGCCTTTGACAATGGCGTGTCATCGGTTTGTGGGGTTGCTCAGACTCCGCTTAGCTAGTTGGTTCTCTGCAAGCAACAATTTTACCGAGTGCAGATGTCATTACTGCGCTCAGTAAATCCTTCATTGGTAGTTTATCCCCAACGAAGTCCGCTCGTCAGCTATTTTTCCCAGCTAGGTGACCACACTGTACGGTATGGTGGAGATGTCACCTTCATCTCCAGACAGTGGAAAAAAAAAACAAACAAACAAAAAAAAGAACACTCTGGCGCACAACAAAGCTTTCCTTGTGGGCCGCTTGAAATCAGCTAATATAACTGTTATTGGAGGAGAGACACTTCCAGATCTGACAATGAGAATTTGATGTGATGCGTGTCAACCTCCAGCTCTAGTCATTATTTTCTCTTTGCCTTGACTCGACTCTGCTGAACGTTTCATGCAGTTGACTTCTCTTATCTAGAGCCCTTTGATGGTGGATTGTAAATACAACACCGTCATGTTTTCTGTTGCTGTCAGGGTTATCCCTTGACACCAGCATGATGGATTTGTGTGCAGGTTTCTTTGTGTTGATGGGACGCGCTTCTTTCTTAGTTAGAGGCGGTGAAATGCCGCATGACTGTCACTGTTCCCTACGGGAGGATATTGCTTTGCGTTTGCTGTTAGTGTGCAGACAATCATTGACATACTCAGATTTGGGTTTTGCAGAATAAAAAACAGCAACTTTTTGTGGAAAATTTCACACCTTCGGGGGATCTCTAGTTTTCACAGGTACTATCTGGCTGTGATTTTAGCATTTAACATGTTCAGTGCTTTTAGTCGTGCAATTTTCAGCACCTGTTTGTTGACATCTTATTATTAAAATGATATTTTACACATTTCCCTTACTGTCTTGATTTTCTCCTCCCTAACTATTTTTCCTTTGTTTTTTTCCCTCAGATGATAATTGCAGGCTGAGCGACTACCGTCGGCTTAAAACCAAGACTCTGGATCTCCATGACAAACGCTACATGGGGTCTCATCTGCACGGGGCCCACATGGACAACATGGCTGCCAGGAAGCAACTGGTTGACATGATGTTTAAACGCTTTGATGCAGATGGCAACGGTCGCGTAGATGCCAGCGAGCTGTCACAGGTACGGAGACTGAGTGACACATTTACTGTTAAACACTTCAAATAGTCAACCACTGACAAAGGATAATTTAACAACTTAGCCTCAACACAAGCTCTTGTGTTATTTTCAATAACACTTCATTGATAACACTAGATATGGTTGGAAAAAAAAACAAACAAACAAAACAAAAAACTAATTGCAACTTTCCATCGTGTAACAGCATTTCCATTTCAATACGCTCCAACGCTCCTCCTGAGTCAAACCAGTCATTTTTATTTAAACATAAATAATCAAAAGCAGACTACAAATAGACAAAAAGACTTTGTACTCGGGTGTTTAAACTGGCTGCTTTGATGCCTGCCATAATTGTGTCCATTTTACTCTGCCTACCCTTCCCTCTGTTCGCCGTGCTTCATGGCTCCAGGTAGATCTTTTGAAAAACGATGTGGGTCAAAAGGAGCCGTTTGCTCATGGGAGGCTGCAGCCTTTGACTAGCGCTGCCAAGAGGTATAGCTGTAAGAAACAGCTTTTTGTGGATACCACGAGGAAGGATATTCTGTGCATAGCAACGTACTTGAGAGCAGCCTTAATATAGAAAGTATTGGAGTAACTGAAAAGCTATGAAAGCTGCGGTGGTTTCCTCAGGTCAGCTTCCTGCTGGTCCACTAGGACACACCGTCTGTACGGGGGGTCACCTTGGTTGGCTTTGTCAGCAGCGTGCCATTGGATTCATTTGAATCTATTTCAGCATTTTCAGTTCAAAGCATACAAATAACGCCTCAAAAATAGTGATATTTTCACCACATTTTAATATTATTTACATATTTTTACATGTTTTCACATTCACCCATGTCAGCATGAGGGAAATCAATGGTTAGTGGGTGAAATGCATAGTCAATAGACCATGTTGTGCTGTGTTTCATGGAATAATATTGCCACTATGCTCCAAGTCTGAATTTGAATGTGCCCTTTCAACCTATTGAATATTACTCTGGCTAGATAGGCCTCTCTTGCATTTTTTTATTTTTTACTATTTGAGGCCAAGCTGTACCACTCCACCTTTTCCTCAGGTGTTCAAATCCCACAAACCAGTAATAATTAACATCCAGTCGGAGAAGCACTTTTCAGAGGATACTCTGAGATACTCAGAGGACAGTCTGCCTTCCTGTTTTATCCTCGACACATATGGGAATGTTGGAGGATTTCTCATCATGTCAGCAACAAAAATCAATGTTTTAAAGAAAAGAAGAGAACAGAGGATTTCTGGGTTGGTAAAAAAAAAAATCAGCGGATTGCAGGTGGCTCTTGTGGGGTTTTCAGTCCAATCCAAAAAATTATTATTTATTTTACAAACGTATATAAATTCATACCAGTCTGACCCAAACACAAAGCTGTGTGAGAACAGTGTTTTTCCAAAATGACCTTTTTATGCTTTTAAGCTGTAAAATCACCATTTCAATTTATTATCAACATTTTTTTTCATGTCACACTTTAGAATCCAACCTACAGATCCTTTAGCTGCAGTGACAGCAAACACTTCATATCCTGAACACCTATGGCCTAAAAGACTGCCCAAGACCTTCTGCTGCAGCTAACATCAACATTACTGAATAGTAAATAATTGCATGATAAATATAAGAGTGAAAAGGCTCATTCGATCTGACATATCACTTAATAAAGGATGGTAGTCAGTGGTTGACTGTGCCTCAACATAAGGAGACATGAATGTAATTATGGGGTTGGCCTTTTAATTAGTTTTTCAGTTGGTGTTTTAAATGTCTCTCAGATTCCAATTTCAGAGTATATGTCAGGAAACACCATTTCTTATTGAGCTGTAAATATCATGTAGATTAGGGAAAGGTTCAAATTCACTTAGATTGGTTTGTAAAGAGCTAGAAATTGAGCTTAAAGTTCAGATGTTTGCTTATTGATTAAGGATAAAAGCTGAAGAAGACATTTATGCAAATCAAATTTTGTTGTCAACACGCCTCCTAAAGAGCACTTCACAAATAAGGCTGGATGATATGTGCAAATTTTATTTCTCAGAATACTCTATGGAGGTGAGCTACTTCCGATTGTGGACACATTTGATATGTTCCTGCTGCTGGTCGGCTCCTCTCCGGCACATTTGGCAGATTTAGCTCATTGAGGACATTTAGCAGCACACTCAAACCTGAAGTCTTTAATAGCCGAACTTCTTCCACACCACTGAATTAGTCTCTTCCCTCTTACCAACTATTTAATCTGCTTTACTGTGACTTGTGAAGGCGTGTCACGTTTTTATTGCAGTAACATTTAGCGGCTAACGTTTAGCACGTAGGAGCCGAGCCTACTGCTGCGGAGCGCCGGCTGACAATGAAGTGACATCAGCACCCTGAAATGAACGTCAGTCAGTGATGGATGCTGTAAATAACAAACATCCGGATATCAGAAATGTGTTTAAAAAAACATGTTGATGTTACTGAAACATTTCATATCACCATATACACTCACTGGCCACTTTATTAGGTACACCTGTCCAACTGCTCGTTAACACTTAATTTCTAATCAGCCAATCACATGGCGGCAACTCAGTGCATTTAGGCATGTAGACATGGTCAAGACAATTTCCTGCAGTTCAAACCGAGCATCAGTATGGGGAAGAAAGGTGATTTGAGTGACTTTGAACGTGGCATGGTTGTTGGTGCCAGAAGGGCTGGTCTGAGTATTTCAGAAACTGCTGATCTACTGAGATTTTCACGCACAACCATCTCTAGGGTTTACAGAGAATGGTCCGAAAAAGAAAAAATATCCAGTGAGCGGCAGTTCTGTGGGCGGAAATGTCTTGTTGATGCCAGAGGTCAGAGGAGAATGGCCAGACTGGTTCGAGCTGATAGAAAGGCAACAGTGACTCAAATAACCACCCGTTACAACCAAGGTAGGCAGAAGAGCATCTCTGAATGCACAGTACGTCGAACTTTGAGGCAGATGGGCTACAGCAGCAGAAGACCACACCGGGTGCCACTCCTTTCAGCTAAGAACAGGAAACTGAGGCTACAATTTGCACAAGCTCATCGAAATTGGACAATAGAAGATTGGAAAAACGTTGCCTGGTCTGATGAGTCTCGATTTCTGCTGCGACATTCGGATAGTAGGGTCAGAATTTGGCGTCAACAACATGAAAGCATGGATCCATCCTGCCTTGTATCAACGGTTCAGGCTGGTGGTGGTGGTGTAATGGTGTGGGGAATATTTTCTTGGCACTCTTTGGGCCCCTTGGTACCAATTGAGCATCGTTGCAACGCCACAGCCTACCTGAGTATTGTTGCTGACCATGTCCATCCCTTTATGACCACAATGTACCCAACTTCTGATGGCTACTTTCAGCAGGATAATGCGCCATGTCATAAAGCTGGAATCATCTCAGACTGGTTTCTTGAACATGACAATGAGTTCACTGTACTCAAATGGCCTCCATAGTCACCAGATCTCAATCCAATAGAGCATCTTTGCGATGTGGTGGAACGGGAGATTCGCATCATGGATGTGCAGCCGACAAATCTGCGGCAACTGTGTGATGCCATCATGTCAATATGGACCAAACTCTCTGAAGAATGCTTCCAGCACCTTGTTGAATCTATGCCACGAAGAATTGAGGCAGTTCTGAAGGCAAAAGGGGGTCCAACCCGTTACTAGCATGGTGTACCTAATAAAGTGGCCGGTGAGTGTATATTGATATCGAATCGATATCTTTACACAAGCATATAATGCTCTTGGCAGCACTTGAATTTAAAAAACAATGGTTGCCGCCCTTGTGCCCTTAAGCACCGTTTATAATTGGAGCGTTCTCCGAACTCATTTGAAATTCTAAGATGGAAATCCCTCGTGAGGGTACACATGAAGGGGCACAGGGAGCAATTGTTGCTGACCTTTGAGTCTTGGGTGCACTTTAAAAATGTCAAACTAAAACTTGTTTATTCCCTAATGTATTGCTTCCATTTATCATTAAGCCGAACACAAACTGGGTGAAATTTTTGCAAGGCAACGATTGTTTTTAAGGTATTTTAAAAGTATTTCAACTCAAAGAGTTTGTTGAATTACAATCCATATAACATTTTAGGGGTTTTACGTCTGCAGTTTTTTCGCATTCAATCTCATCTGAGAAGAAAAGTGAAAAGATGAGTTTGTTATATTATGTCATCCCTCCTCGCACCCAGCAGCATTTTGAGAATTAGAATAAAGATACTGAAAGCACCAATATTTTTGTAATGATACGGCCTTTGAAAATCTTTTCTGCTCTGCGGTACAGAACTCAGCCAACAAAGCCGGTGACTTCAACACCACGTGAAAGGCCACCTGCATTATTTTGAGGCTAAGCGAGCAGAAAGAAACGGCGAAGATCAGACTCTTCACACACACAAAGGGGGAAATTGCAGACACAGGCAGCTCTTTAGTTGTGCAGAATACAGTTATATTTCTGTTGTTTTTTGGGGATAGACTAAAGGTCAAAGGTGACTTTTTTTGTTTTCTTGGAAAGGGAGTGCGCGATGTCTAAAGCTGTCCATTATGATCAGGATTTTGACTCCTGATCTACCATGATGGATGTTTTTGCTGCCAAGGTCAGATAGAAGGTGTTGAATAGGATCACGCGCTTGCAGGATGATAATGAAACCTGTGGAGTGTTCGGGGCCTTTTCACCATCCGTTGTGTGAAAACTCGAGCAAGTCTCACTTGGTCTGCAATAAGCTGACAGGTAGCTCTGAGTGTGTTTGTTCGACTTAAACATTTAACACAGAGCTTCCATCAGGAAGGTAATGTTGACTCATTGGAGATGATATTCCATGGTAGACAGGAGATTAAGTCAAGAGGGTTTATAACCTGCTGTTTTAAGATAATAGCACTTTACTCGAGTATTTCCACTTCATATTTCTTAAGTGATCCTGACTAAGTATGTGTTGAAATCGGTTATCATGCATGTTTTTTTTTTATTAATTTATTTATATCTTACATTGGAGCTATTCTTTACAAAATTAACATGTGAAAGATGCTGGTGATCTAACATCGAAGGAAGACAATAAAAGTATAATCAAATGACACTTATTTCTTCACACATGTCAATTTTAACTTAATAGATGTTAGTGTTGTCACGATTTCGCTAAAAATAACACAGGTGTGAATGTGTGTTGTTCTTGTTTCAACGTTTAAAATGTATCAGATAAAAACCAAACATGTTGCATGTTAATAAGCTGCCGGACCTTTTCTGTCTTAAACCAGATCATGATTGTTGTCTAACAATGCTGTAGTTGTTGAATATTTGGTTGGAAAAGTTTTTTAGAAAACTAATTTCCTGATCTGTTCAATTTTAAGAATTTTCTAAATGTGTCAGACACATTGACAGCTAATGACTCATATATATATATTTTTTTTTATACAAAACAAGTTATAATGGCATTTCAACAGTTGCAGAATGTATTTATTTTTTATTTTTTGCAAATAAATGGTTTTAAATTGTTGAATGGTGGAAAAACCCAGGTCAACAAGCCTTAACCAAATCTCAATGTGTTTTAATTAAAGGTCATCAAGCAAGAAGGTCTCTCAAAGGATTTCTCAGCATGCACATTGTTTGACCTTCTGAAGTACAACGATATCAATGATGATGAACACCTGACAAAGGAGGAGATTTACACAGCTTTTGGTAAGTGCAGTTATGATAATAGAAGTAATTAAAAAATGCCTTCTCTTACTAATTATTAGGAATAAAGGAGATAGACAATTGGAATTGATGCGACGACACAAAACCTCCCACATGTAAGGACGCTCTCTGTGGTGTCAAGGTGATCAACGTGTCGAAAAAGCTGCAGAAATATTTCTACATCACAGACTACTAATCTAAAAGATACAGCATCAACAACAGTCTAACAATTTAATGACAACACGTTTTATGCCAGTTTATTTTGGTAATTGTCAACTGGCTGCAAAGAGCCTGGAATGGAAGAAACTGGTGCTTTTGGTGTTAGCTTGTCATACTCTGATTATCTTTATCACATATATACTGATATATTTCACTGACTTTCACAGACTCATTTTGGATCTTTCTTGGTTCCATTTTCACACAATGTTATTTCGATTTTACTAAAGTTTCTTCTCAACAACAGTAGTCAGCGGCTGCTCACTGCTCACAAAATGAAATAAGGTCGTAGTTGCTGCAAATTTTGTTACTGATCGCGTTATTGGTGATGTTGCTGTTTTCTACATTACGCTAACTACCCGCTGAATGTTTAAATGTACTCTAGCACGGCTTTAGCAGTTAAAGCCCCTCTTTTAAGCAGCATTAAGCAGCAGTTGTTAACATACTAATCGGATATGATAGTCATTGTAGTTGAGCAGTTCGCTGTAACTTCTCTCTCTCTTGTTTGTTGTCTTGGATCAGCAAATGAATTTTTTCAAATTGTGTGTTTTATAACAGCGACTTTGCTGCTGTGAACATATTGCTGCTACTTTGTGTGTCTCAAATCTTATGGTCATCACAATATTTTGCAGGCCGGAGTGACTACATAATTTTTTTTAGCAATATTCTCAATGAACTTCCAGCAGAAGAGCAAACTTGAAACTGCCTAAACAGGATGAATCTGTCAGAGCCCACGACTGAGAGCGAGATCTTTGGAAATATATTGAACACACATTATAACACACTCATGTTGATCTTTCCAGTGCTTTTCTTTAAATGACCAATACATCACAAACCTTATGGGGTCCACACAAAAACGCTTCTTTAATTATATTTTAATTGTGTATTATTCTGAAATCTGAAGAGCTGCTAACTAGTTCTGAGAAACATTGGCGATATTTAAAAAAAAAAAGGTGGTTGTTTGATATATCGCCAAAGGTTTACTAGCTTTGAACCCCACATTGTTGCCAAGTGTATTGTTGGCCTTCAGATGTTCGAGCCATCGGGAATGATGGATTGATGGAGGATTTAAAGCCACAGTTGGTGCCAGTGGCAGCAGGTCACAGCTGAAACAGTTGTTCAACCCCACCCCGCTTATTAGAAAACACAATGATGACAGGTGCGCTGCCATATCTAAGTCCAAACAACAACTTTGCACCAGTTTCCTCCCTATGTTTCCCCCTCGTGCTCTCTTTCATGGTTCTTAGCTGCCTGACATTTTCAGTCAGCTCAATATCCTCTGACAGAATATCCTCTGACATTTGGCTGTCTCGACACATTCGGCGGTGACAGAGAATTCATAATGAACCTTCAACTCATCAGCTTTTGTATTTAAAACATTTCTCAGAGCAGATAATAAAAGAGTCACAAGAGCAAATGGCAGAGTGGAAGAATCTCACCATGTTGGCTAATCCCCCCATCATAAATAAATGTGTAAGAGCAAACCATTTCTGGCAAATCGTAGAGAGAAAGGGATCGGCGCCAACCCTGGGAGAGCTGTGTTTCCTTGAAGAGCACAATCGCACTAACTCCAAATACTTCCTCTTTAGTTTTCTGATCTTCCAGCATAACTGCTCACAAAGGAAAGGGATATTTTCTGAGTAAATCTCTCCTTCTGGGGCAGTTTCTTTTAACCCATTTCATTTTTTATTGTTCCCTGTTCTTTTCCATTCTTTCTTTCCCCCCACGTGTGGCACTTCATGCTGTTATTTAGCAGCAATGAATAGCTGTCTGGATATTTCGAAGATTCACTATGTGAAACATTTAATTAAAACTCTTGACTTTGGATTGTGAGTATATGCAGGTTAAAAAAAAAAAAAGTAATAGTTTCAATTGTGCGATAATAAGCTTGCCTTGAGATTTCTGTGCACTTTACTGGAGCACTTGAAGCCATTTCATCTCTCTATTCGATACTGAATCAAGACAAGCAAACAAAAAAATAAAAGGCTTTGCAACATGGAGTTTAAATCTATCAAAGTGAAATGGGCTCATCTAAAACTTGCATGGACATCTTTAGATTCAATTTTATTGATGGAACCAGAGCGACCAATCAAATCAATCAGCCCTGCTGTAAAGGAGCAGAAATATAATTATAAGAATGTACAAAAATATTAAGTCATAAAAACTGAAGTTATTTATTTCACAGGCAAATAAATATCAATAAATGAAGGTCCCATTTCCACCTCCCGCACCAACAGTGAAACAAAACTGGAAATGGGCTGCTAGTTGCACAAAACACAATGTTCCAGCTGATGTAATATGCATGTGTTCAATTCCTGAGAACATTTCATAACAGCAATCCTGCGTAAAATAAGTGTGGTTTCATTTCTCTCATCCACTTAAAGCTCCTGTGAGCTGCTGCCTCCAAACATATTGTTACTAATATTCATAAAGATGTCAAAGGTGATCAGAGTTGATGCTGTACATGACTGAGTCCACTGTGTTGGATGTATTGATGCGACGGCCCAAAGCTGTCAGCAGTAAAAGCACACTGAGCCTGAACTGAGAAGAGGTGAATCTGGACAAAGGCTGACTCCAAGGTCCCCGTGGAAAAATAAAAAAATAAAAATAATAATAATAATAATCTGCATTGCCACCATATCACAGTGCTGAATTATGTGCCTCACAATGACAAACACAAACATCTAACATCGATAAGAGTCACATTAGGAAATAAATGCTAATTGGAAACGCATTACTTTTTATGATGGTATTGAATCGACCAAAAAAAAACGCTAGTCAGTCAGATTTACTGAGCATGGCCAATCTATTTTATTAGTGTTGGTGCGCTTCCATACACAGGTATAAAACAACCATAGCATATCGCAGCGTTAGAGCTACAACTTTTCCCCCCCCCATCTTAGAAGATGGATGTTCACATTAGTTGACAACGCAATTACAGGCATCAATAATGGATTGAGTTGTATTACATTGGCTCGTAGTTTGCAGATGTAGCCAGCAGACTAGTGCAGAGACAGAAACAGAATGCATCGAGTAATTTGGCTTTATAGAGCATGACCAGAGTGACTTGACTAAGGCCAAAAAATGCATGGCAGTCACAGCAATCATAACCTGGGAGTCGCAGCAGTAAAAATCTATGCAAATACTTTAAGCGCCGTCGTAAACTGAGCGCCGTCAGACGGTAAATCCCTTGATCCACTGTGTCCAGAATTATGGCACACCTCGGAAATGAACAGCAACAAATTCAGACCGACTCCACATGAAAAGGGCACCAGTCTGACTGCTCTGCTAATAAGGACCCTTCGCACACCTTTGTGGAATATTCAAAGCGTGGCAACATTGTTTGTCAGGACAGAAGATAAGACTTTAATGTCCATGCATTATTCATTCCTCCTTTGCATAGACAAGAGGGGGGTTGAGAATCAATTTGCTTCAGCTTGCGGTAAGGAAACTGTCTGGCAGAAGTGAAGTCTTTTAATTAGATGATGTTACAGATATGAATGATGTCTGCCACAGTACTGATAGTCAGCTCGTTGTCATCGTTCAATAATTTGGTGAATGATGGCACAGTGCATCATGGGTAAACAGATGAGGTGCCATCCATCATAAAGTGTCATTTACTTTTGGTAGGAGTGTCACAATACATCGGGGCATTGACTGGCAGACATTAACATCAGCTCTATGTTCCACCAAAAAGTAATAACACTCCCTTTCAAAGCTCAGCAGCTTAAATATATGCAAGTCAAATAAATATTCGAAGAAATAATTTATAATCTACGATATTGTGATCAGATCAGCTATCTTATATAACCCTACCACCAATGAGAATTAGTAATATAATGTGCTGTCGTTATGTTTGATGCTCAGTCAGTAAAGCTGAAGCATAATTATTGCATTTAAATGATTAGAGGTTATGTTACATTGCGGATGCAGCTTTCATGGTTGGGTGTAATAATCTGCAACAATTTGGCATCGCAACGCTGCATCCAATACCCTTTTTCAGTGCCTCTGAGGCTGTGCACTCGGCTAAAACAAGATATCTGAGGCCACTTTTGTGTAGTCAGGAGTTGAGAGGGATCTCTGTCATCTGCAGCAGACCAGTCAGCGTTTGCGATCGCTGCCAAATAAACTTGGGAAAAGATTATAGTGGCAGTTTGCTGAGTATTTTTGCCACCTAGATATTCAAAAAAAAGGCGTGTGGGACATTGCAGCACCTGACGCTTAGGTCACCAGTGAATATATCTGATTTCAGGTGGCACATCCAGGCAGTGTTAGCGGTGGGCTGAGTGTAATCAGTTGTATACCATTAACTAAGTTAGGTGAAAGCTGCAGCGTGTCAGACTGTGACGGCGTCCTTGTGCCCAATGTGCTTTTAAGCCCTTTGAAGCTGGCTGGGCATTCACAGTGTGCTGTGCTTGCGCACCACGCAGTTTAAATGTTATTAGCTAAGGTACACCTACTAAATGCATTCTCCGAGCATCCAGACGTGCTGCTTCACATGCAACAATGAAAACGAATCGGCCAGTGCTTGGAAAGAATCCTCTGACTGAATGCTCCCTCAGGCTAGTTTGTTAGCATTACACCTCATCCCCACTAAAACCACCTCTTAAGTCCTGCACAGCTGAGTTTCTGTGCAGCTTGCTTTTTAAATTCATGCAAAAAGGCCTTGGTGTTTATCGTAGCTGCATTTAAAACAGCAGTGACAGAAGCAGTCCCACTTTATCGGCTTCACTGTTATCGCCAAAGTAGTTACCCTGATTTTAGTCTCCATTATTCATTACGGATTCATTCAGTTCACATTCTTAAACGAAGTCACAGTAACGATTTGACCGGTATTTTTCTACACAGTAGATATTGCTCTGAAGCCCGACACTACCTGACAGAGCACACAGCCAGGAGATACAGCTCTGATTTCTGCTGAGGCTAGATGCTGCTGGACGCCCAAGGGGCTGAACCGAACACCCAAATGAACTATAATGCGATCCATCATGTCGTTTGCGTGGCCATAACAGATTGCATGAGTTCAAGGTGAGAAGTATTATAGTATGTTAGTATTATATCTACGTTAGGAGAAATGCTACGTACAGTATACAGTGAAGTGAACCCTTTGGAGTTTATGTATTAATTTATGAATCCAATTATATATTAATTTGTCTATCAGGATGATAAAATCATCATCCAGTTACAATTATGAAAAAACACAATCAAACCAAAAACTAAAAACACAAAATATTGTATTGTTCTTGTTCATCATTAAAAGTTGGAAATAGTGTGTGTGGTGGCTAATAGTTTAACAAAAGCTATTCAGAGCCAGCAGTTCACACCCAGAGCTGGCTGTGAAGGTCCTGTGGAGGTTTCTATAAAAGCTTTGAATCAGTGCTTCACAGAAGAAGAAGGCTGTGAAGAAAAGCATCGGTTCTTGACCGCCCTGACATACACTAGAGCTTCAAAAGGTTAGATTGATTTTATCTAGCTCAAATTTTCAGGCAGGTCCAAAATAGAAAAACTCGCTGAAAGTTAAGCATGAGTTTTGAACATACCTCTTAGTTCAAGGTTGAGGCGACATGATGGTTACGGTCAAGTAATTATCATGGCAACTGCTGTCGTCAGTTATGGCTCAAACCTCATGAATTTGCTAATATGCAACTACAACTCTAATTCATGTGTCTGCCTTTGGAATGATTTCTGACTGTGTTTTTTTGCATTTCTCTTTCATTATATTTTAAATAATTCTTTTTAAGTCTTTGGTGTAGGGTTGGCTTCATGCTATGCCAGTTCCTGCTCATTTCCTAATGTATAAATGCACAGAAGCTTTTAATCGTGTGTATTTCCAAGTCTGGTATAATTGCTGCGTTTGCAGAAAGTCTGCTAAGCTTGAAAATTTGTTGATTTCCAGTCTCTTTTCTGTGCAGATTAGAAACCAGCAAACCAGCAATCGGCTCTCCCTCCTTCATTGATTCTTCCAAAGGAAAAGTTTGTTATTTGGGACCTGTGGCATGGCAACAATTAATGGAGATGCAGCCCCGACTCAGCATTTGATTTAAAAGCTGTGAAAGGTGCTGAGAAATTGTTTCATAATTCATTGTTCAGTGTCCAACTTTTCTAAATCCAGAATTTATTAGAGAGAGTTAAAGGAAATTGAGTTACTTTTTTTTTTCTTCTAAGTTCATCTTCAAAGTACAAGTGCCAATTTTCAACAGTTCTCAAAGGGAGATTGTGGTTTCCTTTGAACTTGATGACAATTATGGATTTACGAAACACACAGTACAAAAAAAAAATGGATTCTATTACCCTGTAATGACTTGAGTCATTTATAACTCCTCCTTAAGTTTCATGTCTATAGCACAAAGTTTGGATCAAGTAACCCCAGCGTTTGGTAGAATTTATTAATGCCTTTGACAAAGCACTGATGAGAAGCAGTTATGTATAGGGTACCGTAATTGCTGTGATATAAACGAGAAGAAAAAGATTTATACACCCAGCGGCATTAAAAAGGCCGACGTGTGGTGGGAAAAATCCTTATCCATGAAACATTAATCTTTTTTTTTCTTCTTTTTTTTTATTATTATTTTGCAGCACCAGAAGTTGAAGTTTTACATCTCACAGAACATTAAGATAAAATGTAACTGCCAGAATTAAAAACGGGGTAACAGACCTATAAATCTGAATGAGACAATTGAAAGCAGCAGATCTACAATCCAGATCCGCTCCAAAGAGAAGAGTGTCTTTTCCGTGTTGTCTCCACGGGGAGCTGTTCGGATCTCACAAACTTCAATCGTCCGGGGAGAATTCCTTTATATCGATAATCATCACTTGAGGGCCTGAGTTTGAGTATGAGTGCTCAGGTTTTACCGTAGCCATAAGCAGGCAGAGGAATAAAATAAATGGTTCCTGATTACACAACTGCTGCTCACTTCCCCTGATGGAGCTTACTTGAAAACGATTTCTGATGTGCAGTCTGGCGAAGACCAGAGATTGTCATGCTGCTGACAAGGCAGCTGGTTCCGAGGATAGTGACGCTGTGAGGTCAGTCTGTTTTTGGAATCAATGAAGGAACACTTGAGTGGCGCTCACAAGCCACTGAGAAGGGCAGGTTCAAATTTCCACGTGGGGAAACTGTAGAAAATGTTTTTTATGCCCCCCAACTGAGCGAGGTTTGATGCGCTTTTCTAGCTGCCAAGATTGTTAAAGCAGTTCGGTGTAAACAGATTGCTGGATTCATTCTCTTTTTTCAACATTGAACATCTCCTGTCAACCAGTAGAAGGTGATGACATGCAGCATTTGCAGCGGTGCAGCTTGAATGTGCTGTGGGGCCGATGCTGCTGTAAAACTAAAAGCGGTGCCTGACTGTAATGGACACTCAGATGGAGATTTCCGATAGGCAACAGTGATTGCTGCAGGTGCCAAATACTAACCTTCTACAGCTGTTTTGGAAAAAGATTTGAGAAAGATAAGCAGACTAAGAATATGAGAATATTAATATTTTATGGCTATTATGATATTTGTAAAATCAGCGGGGGGACAGAGGAAGTGAGTAATGATGATGTCGTCACTCATTAGCTAAAGTAACATAAGTCATTTATATATATATATATATATATATATATATATATAATATGTAGCTATAATCTGCAAAATGGATTGATTTCATCGAGTTCACTTGATGCAGAAAGATGCAGAAAGATGAGACTGGAGATACTGATATACGGTCACTGTCACTTTGCCTACAGTATTTTCTTTGGACTGAGACCATTCAAGGCATTAGAAAATAATCTCATTCAAGTGGAAAAGCTCGGATTCAACTTCAAAAGGTATTTCTGAACTAAAAAGTTCTTTGACTTTAAGTTTAGCTCAAGAGTGTTCCATGTAAACAAACCCAAATTTATATACACTGATAAACACTCGTTTTAGTGTGAATGCCTTAAATAAGATTTGCAAGTCAGTGATGATGTTGACATTTTTATTTCTACCTTGTTTTTGTTTATGTTACACAAGCTGTAAAACGAAAGACACAGGAAGATTTTTAGTTTTCTAACTGAATGAATGAAACAAAGTAGGATCAAACTATAAAACTAAATCAGAAGAAATGAAACTGAATTCTTCATAAAGTCACAGAAACAGTCCTCCATTTTGAATGTCAGTGTAACACACCTCCTTTATATAAAGTCCATTATTGTTAATCTGTAAGACTCCTACCCTTTTATATAATTGTAAAAGCCTGTAGCATTAGATAAAAGGGCTAAGAGACATATATTTGTATTTATATACTCCAACATGGTCTTCTTATATTTATGTGAATTCAGATGCTTCATAACACAGTCAGAGGTTTTCTGAGGAATCAGCCAAAGCCATCTTTGTTGTCACTCACACTCACTTTGAGACCAGCACTGACGTAGACAAACCTGGAGCACCTTGTTGGGATTGTCTGCCTCCATTACACTGAATACGATTCAACGGAACCTGCCACTGAAAGACGGAAGGATTTTTATTCTTCAGCACCGGTTATGAAAGATTTCAGTCAGAGTTGTGAACTTTCCGAGGGTCTTTGTCTGACAGTCTTGTCAAGGAAAAACAAGAAATATACAAATAAATCTAATGGCTTAATTTGGAGATCTTAAGCGAGAGAAATTCTCTGTAAACAAGCTGCACAAGTAATCATCTTTATGGCCAATATAAGACACGCTGCATATTGATATAATTATTGTAATAAATCCATGCTTTGGCCAGAGTTCTTGATGTGAATTGAGGAAAAAAAAACTGTCATGTAAAAAATTCCAGCGTAGACAAAAGCTGCTTTTTTGTGTAAATGTGTTTTGACATAATTGTTTTTGAATAACGGGTGTTTGCTGTGAAAGGAGGTTCCATTTTGCGCATTAATTTCTTTCATAAAATATTCAGTGTCCTGACAAGACCCCGTTTTTTTTTTTTTTTCCTCACTCAACATCACAGTCAGGTGATATTTTGTTCTCTTCTACACTAATATGTAACAGGTCTTGGCTCAGAGGAAAAACAACCCAGAATGGTACAAAGCTATGATCAGCTGTAAGCCTGTGTACCTTTCTTTGAGTGCATTATAAAAACCCAATTAATGTTTTGTTGTTCTTTTGTCGTCGTACACGACGTTGCTTTGTTGTAGTGACTGGTGGCAGCAGTTCAACGTTCAAAGCAAAAAAAACAAGCAACAAAGTGGAGCCAGGGAGCTGCAGCGTTCAAACTGTTTCAACTGAGTCCACAGAGTCACTCAATCTGAATCATCAAAAACAGACTCCGTTCTTCTGGCTTTCAGAGAGAGTTTGCACAAATCAACTCAGCCGAGATCAGAGCGTATTCTGTTTGTGGGGCGTTTTCCCTTTTGAGTCTTTGTGTACGTTCTATGAATACTCAGCATCAGCGAAAATGCTTCTATTTCCACTTCAAAATGTCAGACTCAAAGCAAATGGGGGTGCACTCACATTCAGCCCGACTAATATTGAACATCATTGCGCATGAATGTGAGGGGAGTGGGTTAGAGGAAGGTGAGGCTCGGCGAAGAGCGAGAGAAAGAGAGCGACAGAGCGTGATAGAGGATGGAATAAGGAGGTTGGCTGAGCAACCTTGGTGCAATTTGTCTTCATGCAGCCACCCCTCACGACGTCCAGCAGTCCCAGGCTATTTTCCCTGACAAGCTTGTTGCCTCCAGTGTAGTAGGTGATTTACCTCGCACTGTGGCACTGACCAACATGCCGCTCTGGGAGAAGAACAGAGTAAATCAAAAAGTCTGGACTTCACCGTTAATCACTAATTACAGGTTGGATGGTGAAGGTTGAGCCCTTCCTGGAGACTGTGTCCCTCAGGCCTCAAAGCAGATCAAAACGAGGAGCCAAGGCCACTTCTGCCTCGGATAAATCTCCCACGGAGGAGGTAGCAGGCTCAAAGTGTTTGAGTCGGCCCAGACTCCCCGTCTCTCTGAGGAGTTTCTCATTCAGGTCGGATTGCAGCCCTCGCTTCCTTTTCCTCCCTCCCTCCGTCCTCCGTCCAGCAGCTAAAGCTACGAAGGAGCCAGCCGGGCTGCCTGTCGCCCACTTTCTTCTTTAAATTCTCCCTATAACTTCACACATTTCTATCCCCACAGGGATCAGCGACAAAATCGAGTTTGTTGCTTGCAGCGTATTTCAAAAGCATTAAGATACAAGGGGGCTGTAATTGAATGGTTAGGAAGGACATTATTGAAGGAGATTTTAGTCAGCGTATCCACCTGCCACCACCTCAGCTCCATGGAGAGCGCCAAGTGGCTGCATGCTGTGTTGATCTGCTGGCTGTAGTGTTATCTGTGTCAGGATGCGTGACTGATGGAAGGTCCACTTTCCGTAATTCTTCACCTTGCACAGGGGCCATTTTAGTGTGTTTTCCTGTTCATGTAGTTGTTTATTGAGGTATTTGCTTCATTTGAATTGTGTAAACCCTTCTGCTTACAGTTGGACGGCAACTACTTAAACACAAAACCGCTTTGAATCTGCAACAAATGCCACATCATTTGCATTGTATCGCAAATTAAACAATCTATTTTTAATTGGCATTTCAACATGATTTCAGAACATGCACTCGGTACACTTTCATGCACATCCTGAATAATTTCCACACCGCAGGACGGTGGTAAGAAAAAACTAATTGCTCCTTCATTTGTTTTCCGGCGGGATTGATTCTGCAGCAGTGTGGCGTTAAAATGCCAACGCTACAGGTTTCAGAGCAGAGAGAAGCTGTCGCAGTTCTGTGATCGAGAAACAGATGGAGACAAATTGATTGAAAATTGATGACATCTCTGAAAAAAAAAAATGAAAAATGAATCTTAAAGAACAGGCATGTATTAGATTAAAAAAAAAAATAGAAAGAGACTGACAGTGAAAGAGATTAACTGTCCATTATAAGCAGCCATTGCAGTTTTAAGAGAATTCCTTGTTCTCCTTAAACCTGCTGATCTTCCTGTGCTGGTCACATTTATATCTGACAACTTATCATTTGCATGACTGAACTTGTGACGCGGCCTTTTTCCAGGTTCTCAGCTGTTACTTCCGGTACAATGCTATCCTAGCCTGATGGTTGAGATAGCCAGAGGTACAAAAATAAAACATGGACTATTTGTGCTCTGTCGGCATTTGACATCCCAGCAGGTCTGTCATGTTGCACCAAAGAAACAATAGCTTCACTTTACCCAGCTCTGGAAGGAGCACTCCCCTCCGCCGTTTCAAACACTTTGGACTTTGTCTCTGAAGTTTAAATTTGTTCTTTCCAGCGAGAACTGTCCATCACGATTTACCATCCGTCCAGTACAGCGATGACATGAGGGGGTGATGTGTTGTCTGCTGCAGTTTTGCCTTGTTGAAACGCTAAAAATTAGCGTGTCAGTGCTTTAAAACTGCAGCTAAAGCAGTCTGTACGGCCTGTTTCTCAACATCCCGCCGAACTCCTCACCGGTCACATACACCTTGTTCAGGCGAGACCTTGTTAAACTAGGAAGTTTTTGTTCTTTGAATAATTTTTCATTTCCTTTCAGTTATTTTGATTCTCTTTGGCTCATGATGGCTCTCATCTCGCCCATGCTGACTGCTGTCGTCATTCATTACATAGAGACAGATCTTTACTGATCAAACGTGTCGCCTCAAATGACTTCTGTCACTTCATGAAAACCGCAGGGTAAACATTTCAAGTTGCGTTACAAAACTGATTATTGCCTTTCATGTGACATTTAAAGCCTTTCCGTCCTACATCAGTACAAGTTATGGGTTATATTTATTACAGAAAAATTTTCCATCTGGAGACTAATGAGTGAATTACTCATATATTTGTTTTAGAAAGGAAAAAAAAAAAAAAGAGGCTCATACATGAGTGTTTGACACCATCGCAACTGATCTTGCGTGCGATTTTCAGTTCTTTCCTATTGGCATTCTTCTCTTTTATTCTAATAGTAACAGTGAGCATAAGACAGCAAAAGGAGAGAGTGGGGGTGGCTTGCAGCAAAGGTTGTGTGTTATGTGTTGTACACCAGCAGCAGCAGTCTGAGATGATTTAGTGTGTTATATAATAATGCATTTTATTAAATAGCAACAGTAATAAAGAATAATCCAGGTATTTATCCACACAGGAAAAATATAATATTGATACTTATGAATGAAATAGATAATTTAAAGGTGACATAAAAACTTCCAACTTGTAATAAACTACATCGAAGTGGACAGCTGGAATGTATAACAGGATCTGATGCAATAGCCTGGCAATATACATTCACTTCACAGAGCTGATAATGTTCAATCTTTCCTGCAAAGTGGTCGGCTCGACTCTGGGGTTACTTCTGAGGCTCACATTAGTGGCTCTGCATTGAATGATGTTATATGAAAAGGTGTTTCTCTCATTTTATCCAAAAAGCATCAGGCAAGGTTCAGTCGAAACACCGTTGTGTTGTTCCTGTTATGTGGTTCCAAGTTGTACCCAACAGCAGAAAGATGTTACAGTATGGTTTATAGTCTTTATCTTTTTTCTTTTTTTTTTTTAATCAGTCCAGATGAAAGTCATTTTCCTTTTTGGTCCCCCATACCCCAAACACTGTTCTATCTCTGCAAGATGAGTAAATTGATTCCAGTTTACAGCAATGCTTCTATTAATGGAAAAAGAAAGGGAATGCAAAAATTGGAAAATGTAAACGAGCTGTTGATTATGCGCCACACTTAAGTTTAAAAAAGCTGTGCGGGGGTGTCTCGGAGTAAGGTGTTAGGTTTCTGTAACAAACATTTATTTAAATTGTTGACTTTATATAGATTTTCTGATTTTCCTGTGTTAAGTAGACAAGTAAAAGAGAAAGTCATGCTGTAGTCTCACAAATCATCACAGAGTTGCATCAACGCAGCTGACAGTATAATTAACTAAAGTTAGAGGCATACTCCCACTCAGAGTAAATGACTTATTAATCCTCTAATTTCGATGTAAGCCCGGCAGTGATTTGCCTGAGCTTAAACAGGGCTTCCTGAGGGCAAATGAGAGATTATACGTTTTCACTGTGGAAAAAACAGAAGTACGAATTGTCTCACAGCTCTGGTGTGATTGGTCTGGATCAGACGGGTGGGCCGAGCTCACAGATCAAAGACACAAGTGGCCCAACTGCAGAAAAAAGGCATTGTTGCAGGGCGGCTGAAATCATGCTGTGATTGAAGGTGCTCTCATCCTTATTCTTGGGGATGTGGCAAATGAACAGTCTAGTGTTCCTGCTCTTTCATTAGGTTTTGTATTTCATGCCCTTAGGAGCAGAGCAAATTGAGTCTCTGTTTCCTTTTGCTCCATTGCTCATTACCCAAGAGAAAGATTAAAAAGCATTCTCTCACAGGCCTAGTTACATAATACCACCAAAAAGTGGATGAGGGTACATAGTACTCATTGTCTCATCAAAATATTGGACACAAAGAAGGTATTAACTAACCACAGCGGTGCTGACCTCTCATTGTCCCGCTGTGGATTTTCTTTGTGGCACTCAGAATTGGTTGAATATCAACTGTAGAGATCTCAACCACATCTCATCATCACCAGAAACATGTTTGGAAAACTCTGATCAAGGTCTAAGGCTGTGTTTCCACGGGGAAGCTCCTCTAGAAAGGCAGCTTTTTGTTTTGTTTAGTTTTTTTTTTTCCTTTTTCAATGCCATTTTAATCAGAACGGATGCACTCCTGGGTTTTTACAACAGCCCAGAGAGCACAGCTTGTTTTAACAACACTGAACAGGTTAAAAAGCAGTGAGCTTCAGGTGGGATTTGGTGAGACCAGCAGCACCATTGCTCCCCAAAAGTGTCTGCTTTGTTTTTTGTTTTTTAGCAAAAAGGGAAATATTCTTGAGCGTGGATATTCAGAAAGACGAACAGAGAAAGTGGAACTTCCATTGTCGTATTATCAAGTAAATTATGCCAAGTATTTAGAGAATATTAAACCTGGTTCATTCCCATTACTTTGAAAATTGCAATAATTGCCTCAGTGAATCGAAACCAAACCAGACAAACGTCTGCCTTGGCAGCTAATTGAGACACTCGTATTTTTGTATTCTTGTTTTCGAGCTTCAATAAGCAAAAAATGTAAGAAAAACATTCATATTTCATTGCAAATATCTCAGTGGATTCTTCCCTCTGAATTAGGAACCGTTACATGAGAAGAGATGTCCAGCAAATTTCAGATATGAAGTAAAGAAGAACTCGGACTTCAACACGTTTTTTTTCCCCTCATTTAAAGCAACTTGCAAATAATGAACTTTTCTGCAAGCAACCAGATTTGTTGCCAGTTTGTGTAACGTTGTGTGTTTCTCTCTTTCCAGACGTGTACCTGCTCAACCTTCCGGACGAACAAAAAGTGAGTGTCACCACAGTGACAGTCGGCCAGAGCGTCGTGTTGACTTGTGCCATCACAGGGGAACACAGACCTCCAATACTGTGGGAGAGAAACCATCAATATCTGAACTCCTTGAACCTCGAAGACATCAATGTAAGAACTGACGGCCATCACACTCTCTGGGAGGTTGTTAATAGATAGGTAGAGCGTATCAAAGGTGTAAATAGGAAAAATAAGGACACACTGTTAGATATGTAGATGGCTGCATAATGAGAGTAGTAGTTGAACTGCTCTGATACAAAATCTAATTACTGTGTTTGAGGCATCATCACTTTTTAATGACACTTTTGGAGGCGAGCTGCAAATTTTATCCAATGCTTCTTTCTCATAATAATTCTACTTTATATATTTATATATATATTTTGGAAGCAGCTTAGATTGTCAGCACTTTTTTTTTTTTTTTTTTACTGCTGGCGCTGACTTTGTATTGTAGGTCTGACAGTAATCCAGGATGTCAGCTTGTATTCTTGGTGTCTGTGTTTAGACACTGCTGGGAGGGACAAGGATTTCAGACAAAAAAGGAAGATGAAGGGGGGATACCACTGGGGTTTAGCCCTAGAGGAAGGACCTAGTTTTACAACCCAGTGAAAGCCTGCATGTGTGTGTGTGTTAATCTACACGTACAGCTCCAGACAGCCCTCTGTGTCACGTTCACCCACATCAAACGGAGCAAAGATACTTAGGTGGCGAGGTACAGAAGAGGAAGACCTCTTCCGCCTTACCCTTTCCCTCTGTGTGTGTCAGAGCTGACCAAGATGAGTGTGATACTGTTGTGCATAATTAAGTCAACACTGTCGCAGTAGATAAAGGGAGACCCAGCGAAGCTGCTAATGTAACATTAAATGTTGATGACCCTTAAAATGAGTAAGAGGCGCCCAGCTGTCGCCAGTCAGCCTTGGCACCATCAACTGGCTCTAAACTAGTGCGCTGGTTCTGGTTGTCAGCGGTGTGTGATTCCCATAAATAGCGGTTTCAAATCGTGAGGTTACTTTTAGGCTGCGGATTCGAGACCAGCAGCTTCATCACCGTTTGCCTGTTTTGGTCTTACTGTATTATATTTTACTGCTGCTTTAAAACAAATCACAGCCATACAAGAGATAGGTACAAGAACTGTGGGCAACAGAAAAAGAAATAAAATGTTCTGTCAGATTATTTCTTCAAAATGCTCAGAATATCTTTGGATGGATTCATGCGAGAACAAAAAGAGAAAAAGGTGTGAGGTTTGGTTAGGTCAACACAGGCTTTGATCTATCTTTCACATATATATGTATATTTTCCCAAGAACGGCTGTACTTCTTTCATTTTTCTTTTTTTCTTCCAATAGAAGCAGTTTTTGTTTCATCTCGTGATTTTTGCCTGAAGACAGTCAGTGTCCTGACCAGAGCTGGTTTTTGTCCGCGCTTCACAAAGCTTCATCAGTTTCTCATGCGACTAATATCTGACCTTTTTCAAGAGCGAATTCAATTCAAATGTCAGCGCAGGGATGAAAGCTTCTGCTGCCAAATACTGAATGCTGCTCAGTAATGCTATTGCATAAGGAGAAAAAAATTAAATTAAATCTTCGTCTGAACTATTCAGTCACCGCAACAGAGAGAGCAAATAGATATGGATTTGAACTGGCTGAAATTATTGGACATTTCTATATTTTGGTGATAGCGTATTTTTGTAGAAAGAAAATGTAATTATTTTCCAGTTTCTTGTGGTTTTCACTTTCTTCCTATGGCTGAGACAGTGGAGGAGAAAAGGCGGTGTTGGTAATTAATCAAACCTTGGCCTTTTGCGGTTTGCGAAGTTCATCTTGTTGCAGAAAGTTAGATTCCAGTGCGCAGATCTCAAACTTCGAATTACAGATGAGAGCTGAAAAAAGTCGAATCTATGTTACATACTCAGAGCCACTTTGGTTTCCCCGGGCTCTATATGATGAGTGTATATAGTGTTGGTGCATAAAATTACACACAGCATATTGGTTGACAGCGTGCTTCATGAAGTGAGAGAAAAGTTATACTACCACAGCTAATCTGTATCACAGCTTTATTTAAAGAATAAAGCTGTTATATGTCCAGCTGAGTGTGTGATTTGATTGTGTTCGTGCCTAACAAAGCTGGAGCATCCGCCCTCCGCCGATATGCAGATTCACTAACAGTGAGCACTGCCGGTAAGTGAAGCAGCAAGAGCACCAGGAGTCTCCTGTGGCTCATCAGAAAACTGTGTGCAAATCACGCAGCACCAAGAGAATTCTACCCGTGGAACACAAGCAGCGCAACGCCGGCTTAATCCAGATTTATATTTGGCTCTGAGACTTCCAGTCAATCACTGTTGTTCCTTCCAGAGAAGGAGAATGGATTTTGTCTGCACCTGGCACCCACAGTCTCATTCTAAATGCCTCGCACACAACTTCTGTATAATTGCTGGCTGTTAATATTTGTGACCATCCACTGTCAGCCTTAATTAGAGTCATATTCCCGTGAGTACACAGGGGAGGTTTATGTATTCTAATCTCACCGGCCTCTCCCAGATCAGAACGTGGTTATTTTACAGTTTGGTGTATATATATATATATATATATATATATATATCTGCGCTCAGACTTAGTGAATTGCGCATTAATCCCAGCAGTGTGCTCGTATCCCAGAGTTCAATAGAGCCTCTCTGTATTTTGACAAAGCAGCTTACTGTAAATCCATGGCGTTGACAGTTGCTAGCGATTGCATCATCATCCAGTCCAGCCATCAGTATTTCAATCCTCCCTGAGTGGCCGAGAAGACAGTCATGTACTGAGTAAGCCTGTGTGTGTGTGTGTGTGTGTGTGTGTGTGTGTGTGTGTGTGTGTGTCTGGGGATGGTGACGTCTTCCCGGAAATAGTCGAAAAGATGAAAACTAAATTTGATATTTTGTAATTCTCAGATTGGGAATAAACTGTTTAAGTTTGTTTAAAAGATTCAACTTTTAAAAGTCAAGTCAAAGTTTTGACAGCTTGCGAGGTCACCGCAAAATATATTCGACTTTGCACCAAAACTGTTGACTTCACTCATTAAAAAACATAGGCGTGTTAAAAAGAAAACTAAAATTGTTGTGCAGTCCCAACAAGAATCGGTACAGTGCAGGAAAGAGGGCAATCTGACCTCAATCTTTCTTCCTCTCCTTTCTTATCTTGTCCGTTGGAATAGGTGTTTCACCTCCCATAGCGCTGTGTGTGTTGTGCTGCTAGTTTTCACTCTTAATGGAGGAAGTGTACCATAAGGAATATTAAACGTGTGAATATTTATATCTGTTTTCAGCTCTGATCGGTTTGATCCTCCTGTGCTGCTTCAGAGCGATCACAAAACAAACTGTGCAACATGATGTGGCAGCAAACACAAGAAACCTACTGATTTTTTTATGGCTTTTATTATGTGGTGTGGGAGCTGAGAACCACTCTAATATTTTCCTCCATTATCCTGACATTGGACCTACAATCTGCTATATATTGAACATGTTCTGTATAAGGACTGCAAGCTAGAATGAATTTAATGTAAAATTGAATTTAGTCTGCTGATATTAGATGAAAGAGTGAAAACTGGAGCTGAAACTGGTGACTTTTTTGCTTGAAAGAGCAAAAAATGGAAAACTTGGTGATTTAATTTACAATCCTGGCACTGAGAGTGGTGTCACCTGGTTGCATTTTCTATTGCCTTAATATTATGTGATGGAATCAAACCTCTAAATGCTTTACGTCTTTCTTCCTCCCCAACAGATCCCGTCACAGGTAGGGTGTTTGGACTTATTTATTTATATTTAAATCTGACATTACCTCACTTCTTTTATTTTTTCATTTCATTCAAAAACAGCTCACAAAGCCAGCGAAGAGCTTGCAACGGATGCATGATGCTGTTATTCACACTCCAAGCTCAAAAACACAGCCTGTCGACGTGAACATGTGTTCCTTCACCACAAAATGAATCCACAGGAGTTGCATCAGTCACGCAGAGAAAGGCTGAAAGGATTTTTTTTAGTCTTCTCAAATTGTGCCCAAGAAATCTTTGTTCTGTTCACTGAAAAAAAAAAAAAGGTTATCTGCCAGTATATTAAGGGTTTAGGTTTGCATTTGTCAGAAAGTGAAAATAAAAGCACAACAAAACAAGAAGAAAACTGCTCCAGTAGTCTAGATTCTAATTTCTAACTTGAAAGGGGGGGTTCGAAAGATCCTGTTTCATTTTAATGTTGCTTCACCCAAATCTTCACGAAAAAACAAAAAAAACAAAAACAAAAAACAAACAAACATATTTTCCGAGATAACCGCCTCCCAGATTTCCTCCTCAGCCTCAATGCAGCATGAAAGCAAATAAACTTCAACCTCATTATCTCTCTCCAGAAACTGTCAGAGCGCCAGGCAGGGAGTGGAGAGTTTTTCCAAATGTCCAAAGTTTGGACACACTTTACTCTCCACTTAAACGGGAAAAGTGTGTCCAAATGTTCCTCTCTCAGTGTTTCATGAATCAATGGCCACTTTCTGAAAAGCCTTGTGTCCGATGAGGTGGCTCTTTACTGCCCCTTCAGAGGTGACCTGCTGCTGACAGCTTTGTTAATTATAGTTTCTTGAGGGCTGTGGCCTATTTGTAAATCCACCTTTACCTGCCCTTGTCTCCCTTCTTAGCGTAGTCTTACCCCGGTCTGCTTTGTCTGCAGAGAGCTGGGCGCAGGGCGCCGCTGATAGCTGAGGTGAGCTGGAGGAATCATGTCGACAGCCTACGCCGTGACTTGTTCCACCCCTCTGAGTTTCATTTTTCCCCCCCATTCATTTTTCATTTAAGAAGGTGACACAATATGCTCTCAGCCCATGGGGCCAAAACGCACCATCGATTTCCCCTCATATTGTGAGGCTCTGATGCTTCACTCAGCCCCAGCCGTTACCAGGCTCGTGGGTTAGATCAGAGCACACTGGGGCGAAGTGATAAACACACTGTACGCCTGTAAACACGACGGCAAACTCCTCTCACTTGTCTGTAGACTTAAGGCGGGGGGGGGGTTGAACGCCAAGATGTAAACAGTCGGCAAAGATGTGACCCAAATGTTAAAAGCTGTTTAATGAGATAAGCTATTTTTCTTATTCTGAACTCTGCTGACAGAGGGCTGGTATTCGGGGTTAAGTCTCATTTTAATATGAGAATGGTGTGTTAAGTTAGAAGAAATGGGGAGCATGGGGGCAGAGTCATGGACAGTCTGAAGAATAAAAGTTACCAGCACCAAATACATCGTAATGTTTTTTTAATGCACGCAGCAATCAGGAATGAACACGTTTTGGCACTTGGCCTTCATCAAGTTAGAGGGGACTGAAGAAGACTAATGAGTGCTGCAGCACGTTCATCTCTAAAACTGTGCACAGGGTAGTGGGAGGCCTATTATTTTGAGCACAGGCAGTTCATTTGTTTCTAAGCACCTTGTAAAGATGTTTAATACAAGTAGATCCAGCTAATGCGAAAAAAAAACCAAAACAAAAACGCTGCTGTCAGCTAACTTACTGCAGATTTAAGTCTTCTTCCTCAAATCAAAGAAAATTAAAAACTTGAAATATAACTTTGATTGCAGTGTTACATATTATTATGAAAATAATGAGAAAACTGGGCCGGAGTACATTGGAGTAGACAAAGTATTTATTAAATGTTAAGAATGAGACTCATTCTACTAAATGATTCAACCATTACTGCGGAAGTTCTGCTGGCAAATGTTTAATTTCATTAACTTTTTATATTATTCTATCCGCTATGGTTTTCAGAAATTTTTAATTTCTATTAAATTCGTTTAAAAAAATGACATTTTAAAATCATTGTTTTAATATACTAATAGTATCCCAAAAAAAATGAAAGTGTAACAGCACAATATCCTGCTGCCAGTAGACAAGATGAGAAACATACCATAAGGCAACGTTGGCACCACAATGACAAATGCAAACAATGAACACACATGAAAAACAAAAAACAGAGCTGGTATCCATTCCCCGACTCACGACTGCAGCTTTTTTCTTTCATTCGCGAGTACAATAATTTACCTTTTCATATTGTTGACTTGTCCCCAGAAATCATGAAAAGTTGATTTAGCTTCAAAGAATCAGCACCGCCTATTTCAATTCAGTTCCTTCAAGACTATTTATACTCACAAAGCTCATTACCATCTCCTTTCAAGGTAACTTTTTATTCCAGCATGATCTTAAAAAGGTGGCAGACATTTGCCCTTTGCCAACCTCAGCTGGCTCATTAGCTTTGGGGGCTTCTTTTTCTGCTGCTGTCTTTTTTCCTTTTTTTTTTTTTGTTGTTGACATTTTTTCTTCCTCTTTGTCCACTTTCATGTTTTGCTGTTTTGGGTTTTTTTTGTGCTTGCTGGTTAATAATCATAACACAGCATGAATTAATTATACTTTAGTTAGCGCCGCGCAACTTCACATCATAGATTGGTTTTGGTTTAATTACAGCTTTTGTTTTCCTTTAAATAGGCCACATGAGAATTTAAGGGGAATATGTTTTCTGTTTTTTTGCGGCATGCACATTAACTAATACACAATTTGTCCTTTTTTTTTTTTTTTTTTTAGGGACAATAGCATTTGAATGCAAAGGAAGTCTTTTTTGATTGACTGCTTCTGCGGCGCTACATTTTCCTGTTTTGTTTTGAATGCAGCCAACATTATCACTCTATGCTCATCAATTACAGCCTGCCTTTCAATCAGATCACTTTCCTCTGATTGTAAAAATTATATGTATCAGAAGGCAATTTCTTCTTACTGTGAGTCTGATGTTCATTTTCCTCTGTGCCAAATGGCTTCAAGTCCGACTGAGATTAATGGACGCGTCTCTTCAATGTGCCTTTTGGCAAGATGGTTGTATTTTTCATTTCCTCTGCCATGACACATGTAACTCCTCATCTGCACCGACGAGCCTGTTGCATTCCCATTGAAACAGTTCATTTCATCTCTAAATGCGTCAACCGTCACTGCTGCCTCTAGATTATCAGCAGTTTCTCTGAGTCACCCCGGATCTTTTTGTGTCTGTCTGATAGGACTTTGGGGATGATGGCTCATTGTACATCACCAAGGTGACAACGACCCACATGGGCAACTACACCTGTCATGCTGATGGCTATGAGAAACTCTTTCAGACTCACACGCTTCAAGTGAACGGTAAGAGGCCCATACTGCTCATACAACACACTCTCCATCAAACTAATTCTACCCTCAGCTCTCATCTGCTGTATCAGCCGCATTGGCAGGTGCGTCGCCGTTGACTACAACCCTTCATTTATTTCACCATTTATGCATTTTGGAATCTATCAGCTGCCGTTGGTTTTCGAACAACTTAAAGACAAATACATTAGCTCTAGTAAAGATTTAGTGAATGTTTGTGGAGATGCAGTGATCATCAGTCTCTTGTTACAGCTTTTGTATTTTTCATTCATTCATTTCCCCACTTTCAGTCCCACAGCAGTTCTGTTCTCTTTAGTTTCTAAATTATTTACTTTGTGTGCTTCTGTTTGTTTAAAGGTGGCACGGTGGTGAGCGCTATTGTGTCGCAGAAAGAGAGATTTGGGTTTGACGTTTACGTTCTGTGCACTCGGGCTCAGCGATTTGGGGAAAATATGTAATAATGATTTTTTCTGAAAGATATTGTGATTTGATTTGGGAGGTAATTTTGTGGCTTTTAAAGTGCTGGCGGGGGTTTGCTGTATTTGGATCATTCCTAGCATTAGGTGACACTTGAGTCCCAACGGCGCAATATAGTATATTCTGTGTGAAAACACTTCTTATTAAAAGCATTTATTACACAGTTAACCCACTCCAACTTTGAAAAAAAGATTGTGTGCGCAGGGATTTATTAAATTTAAAATAATTCATATACCAGTTAACACTGCCAAACGTCAGATCACAGAGAAAGATAGTTGATGAGATTGCAGTTGGTCTCAGACATGAGGACTGCTGATCTTCTTGATCAGCAGTCCTTACTTTCACTTTCAGGAAGGCCGTACTGTAAATATGCATCCATACCAAAAGACAACTGAAGCGTTTTATTTTCCTCTTCTTTGCTAATTGGGTTGGAATAGCTTTCAGCTGGGTGAACAAACTATGTGCATTTTGAAATAGAGACATTACAGCAAGAGCAAAGGTGAAGCACTTGAGCTTGTGTGAATGAGGCTGTTTTTTTTTTCTCCACACATTCTGCCCTAATGAATTGAATATGAATAAACCATAGCGTGTCAATGTAGAACTTAATATCTTCATTACAGTCGACAGACAATGGGTTCATTATCATTTCTCAGATTACTCAGATTAATTGCACTGATATATTAATCTTCTTATAGCAAATATTGTGTTTACTGAAACACTGAATCTCTTGACATCGATTACTTCTGTTCACAGTTGATACCAAAACTTCCCAATGACCTTTTTCACTGCAGAATATGCATTACGCATTCTTAGTCTGAGTGAAGCCTCCAAGGACCTGCTATCACTCGGAAATGACTACTGAGATTTTTCTAAAACTCAATTAAGAAACAGCTGAAAGAGACGGCAATTCTGGGAAACTGGATTCAGAAAGCTGTCCATCGCTCCACAGCCTCAAGAGGCTGACGAGATATACACTATTCAGAGTTTTATTCAGAAGGACTGATGGAATTTAGGATGAAAGTACTTCCAAAGGTACTTCTGATTTCATACAGAGATCACAAGAGCTTCTCTGTTGGAAGCTATGTGAAAACTATGGAGGATAATTTTCTTCTTCATGACTAAAGACAAGGTGTTTTATATATTATCCATGTGCGTTTGTTGCTAGCCAATTTCTTTGTGTTGATGAAGACACTGATGCTGTACTTCTAGTTCACAATCATTTTGAAGATATTTATCGTGTTGCGATCATTTTCTTTATCTCTATAGCTTACACATTCTTTCTCATTTCTATAGCCCATTCTTTGCTGCAGCCACCCAACTTTACCTACAGAAATCAATAAAGTCGCGTCTAATTTGTACTGTGGCTGAAAACAAATTGTTGTTTGGGGTGCATTAATGAAAGTGTTGGTTGAAATACCAAACATACCAACCATTTATTTCGCTGAAAAATAAATATAGTTTCCCACCCTGGAAAGCGGCATTCATTTTGAAAACATAATTTGAAATCTAAGCATTTCTGAAGGGTGAAATGTAACAATGTGGGATGATGTGTTTACGTGTGCCTGAGAGCATCATTTTTCAAAATCACTGTTACTATCATTTCATTATTGCCCTTTCACTGTCTGCAAGTATGATTTGATTACACCCCTTTTGTCCAGGATGGGCGTTACCGTGCCCCTGTGACGCTGGCTGTCGTGTTTTTGGGGTTAAACGACCCTCAGGTAAAGTGAAGGTGGGTCATAGTGAGAGTAATTCAAAGACTTGGTGCAGTCGGTGGTGCATCCTTGCTGCGAAAGGGATTTGAGACTGCCACCCTATGTGCCCATCTGCTGCGAGGTTAACTGCAAAGGAGGAGGCTTTGTTTTGCTGATCCCTGGCCACAAAACTGGGCCCCAGAACCAGGAATGTCATGTTTCTAATGGGAATGAGCCAGAACTCGAGCCGTATGACGCATCAGCAACTCTGAAGTGAGAATCTGTCCTCGGTGCTGGACTGTCTCTTTTTCTCAGGTGGCCAGGTCGATCTGAGCGTCCCCCCACATAAGTCACCAGCTAAATGCTGCTGTGCTGGAGTTTTCCCATGAGGGTTGCCCAAATTAGACTGCATTGTCTGAAGCGCTGCTTTATCTAGGCTCTGAAAAGCAATTCAGACAGAGCAAAACTGTCAGATTTGGAGTGTCTGGTTGTGGGCTTGAGGATCTGAAATGCTGCTGTAGGACATGGGAAGGACTTGGACAACAAGTTTATCATAGACAAGTCTAATTATATATTTATAGAATGATGAACTCATTATTACATACATAGATCTCTCACTGTTCTCTCTCCTCGGACTGGAAAGTGATCCATCTGAGTTTTTTTGTAGCAGAAAAACGTTTTTTCAGCTACGATTTAATTCATATTGAGATGATTAGTGTAAATTTGTTTACAATAAAATTATTGACAACTGAAGAACTTTGATAAAAATAGTGTAGCCCAAGTTTTATCTGTATATTATTATTTGTCTTCTGTCTTTCTCCATTGCTTTAGGCAGCAGATTCTCCTTGGAATCAATTTCTTTCATTTTAATAGAGTTATTTCAATTCCTGGCAGGAAATAATAAATGAAGTGACACATACGAGAATGAACCTAAGCTGTGCAAGATGAGAAAATGAGCATTTGAAAATGGCTCAGTAATATTCCTATTATGCATCTTCATATTTGTCCCAGATTTCTTTCAGCAGCTCTATAGGTTTTCCAGGTTTTACTTTTATTTCATTCTTGTAATTTCTCCAGCTACGTGATGTACATGCAAACCGCTGTATTTTTACTGTGAACAAAACTCTCATCAGAGCTGGATTTGTCCTGCGTCTCCACGCGAGGCCTGGCATTCAGGTGAGGCAGTTATCACAGCTAAGAGAACAAGCTTGTGTGAATATTTGTTGTGGCCTCTATGTGCCAGTGGTTAAGAGTTTGTGTTTGTATACATGCGATAAGAGGGACTAACAGGACCCTCAGTTCTCACACTCACTGGTGGTGACTGCCATTTTTTAGAAACAGCTATGAATTCAGTTTGATTGAAGAGCTGTAGCAAGTCTGCCAGGAATAGTTGGAAATCTCCCAGAGGTGTGATGCTGAAGTGGTCTCCTGCCATGATATTTGTGTGTTGTACGCTCGTGTGTATGTGCGCATGTGTCTGCATGCCCGCTCATCTTCTGGCCATGGCCGACGGGGGCCTTGCAGAGTGATTGACGACTGGCTGGGGAGCGTTATGATGGAGCTGTCAGCCCTGCTGTGTCACATTCTCCTGGCAGTGACTGTCCTGACACTCAGAAACACATCAGAATGCAACTTCTTTCACATCTTGTCTGAATCGAGATTTGAGATAAAAAGTATCACCGACCTGCTTGCTCTTTCCATTTTCACGACTGTCCAGGCGAAAGAAATTGTAATGATTTGCATGCAGGAATTAGGCTTACACATGGACACTGGCAGAGTGTGAAGGTGAAGCTTTTCAAGCGGCTGAACACAAAATGTTCCTGTTTAGTGTGAAAACAAGAGTCTGTCTGTCGCTAATACCAGTTTTAAAGACATTGTGAAATATGCAGCTTTACTGCAAAGGACTCAATATTTATTCTTGATGTCTTTAAACAAAATTCTGCATCCCATCAAAGATGTGTGAAGCACATTCAATAATTTAACCAAAATATTAGCGTCAGAATGCATTTTTTGTGCATTTGTTACTGTTTTATTACTGTTGACACACTAAATGTTCAGTCATGTCTGATGACTAATGATTTTTCATGCTGGGGTAAGTTCACATCCTGTATTTATCCAATCACAAGTAATTTTGTGAGGTAATCTAGGTAATCAAGTCCCACAAAAAAAGACAAAAAAAAAAAAAAAATGCTGGAATTCTTGTTTTGGGTTTGCGTTATTTAGAGGATTAACAAGATTTGTGTTTGGATTTTCTGTGGAAAAAACAATTAGCATTTTGAAGAGAACGAGTTTGAGGTTTAATATGTTAATTCTCCTCCATTTCTTTTTTGGTTAATTGAAATCTCGAAGCCCCGGCGACCCAGCTCTGGATAAGCGGTTGAAGATAGATGGATGGATGCATGAGATCGAGGATTTGATTTAATCTATTTTACATGTTTTACATCTTTCATGAGTCCATGCCAGGGCTGGAGATAAAAGACACTCAGACTGATGCCTCACCGTGACTTGAACTTTATCATGTAACAACTTCAAACATGTTTATGTTTTTGGGGTGTTCGTTCTTTTTGGGCACTCTGATCTTAGAGTGCTGTCAGGTCAATATGAACTCCTCTCTTGGTTTCAAATATCAGTATTATAACAATATCAATGACAAATCTGCCAATAATTTTCACATTTTTGTTGACAGTTAAGTTGATTAATCTAGCTCCTATAAAAACACTTTCCGTATCGCTAATTGCTGTGAGATGCAACTAATGATTTGACTAAATTAGCAATGATCACGACGGTTCTCCTGATAGTGTCAGCTGGATTTGTTTTGAACGAAGACACAACATTCAGTAGAACTAAATATTGCCACAGTACAACATTTTAATTTGCAGTAATCCAAAGCCACCTGCCATCTGTATTTTAATGAAGTGCATCTTCAGTATTGGATGGAAAGTCGCTTGCCTCGATAGGCATCTACAGAGCGAGTCACAGCAGCGGCCTATCTGACAGACAGGGGCCACATTTCCACTGTAGAGATCAGTGAACTAGATATTCAGAGTGGATACTTGACAGGAAAATCTATAACATGTTATTGAATGCAAACTGAGGAGACATCCTTGTCTTGTTTTTTCTTTTTTTTGTGCAGAAGAATGAGTTGAGAGGATTAGCTCCATTAAAGGGCAGTTATCTAAGTACAAATATCTCAGTATGTAGTAGATACAGATAATAGTATAGCAAGGAAACTCCTAATTTGTGTCTCCTTCTTAAAAAAAAAAATCACTATTCTGTTTACTCAGCAATTTACAAAATATTGACCACAATACAAAGGCCAATGAACATTAAATCCTAAATCCATCTTTTTGAAGTTAATGAAGAAATCTGAAAGTCTTCAGCAAAAAATTTTATTTTTCACTTCTGATTTGACTGATTCGCCGCTCAAATCATTTTCAAATGACAGATAAACTGAAGTACAGTGTGTGTACAGTGAGCCCGTTACACATTCCCTGAGCTATCTGATAACGTTATGTTGTGCTCAGCTGGGATGAGGGAAAAATACAAAAACAAAAAAACAAAACACACCTCACTTGGATATTTGAAGAAAGTAGGCTGGTTCATTAAAGCTTTGGCAGCCGATGGGCCCCTCCCATCACAGATGTCTGCTTGAACCGGGTCCATCAAACCTACAGAGAGCGCTGATTAGTCCTGTACTTAACTACTCCATAATTACACCTCTACTCTCTGCAACAACACTGTAACCTGTCTGACGTCTGTGCTGCAGCTGTGAGCCCTGGTTGGATCACGGCCGCAGATCTTCAGTACAATCTCACAACCACTTCCATCATTTTGTCTCACACAAGCAATTTGCCCAAAAAACTGTATGGCATTAGATATGAGCTCAATCTCACACAATCTATTTTCTATCAGCCTCAATGGCATCACAAGATGTTTCTATACACTGTGTTAGCACAGACGAAAGACAGGCCTGATTGCAAATGGCCCTCTATGTGCTAATTTTCACCGATTTCACCTGTTCTCACAAAGTGTTGTCAAAGAAGAAGCATCTATACGGTGGAGTCGTGAATTGAGTCAAGACCGATTCTCTGTGAAGCACTCTCATAATTCCCTACTATCATCCTCCAGAGAAAAGCTTTCCATATTAAATGTTTTACATCAAGTAAGATGAGCAACTTCTTAAGATTTTTTTTTATTGCGTCACCAAACAGAGAAAGAAGAAGAAAGGATAACTGCTAAACTACTTCTGACTTCTGTCCGTCTGTATATTTTCAAAGAGTTTAAACTGTCTATCGTTATTCATTACTCTTATTTATTACCAATTAACCAATCAGCCGATCGTTTGAGTTCAGTGCAATGCTTCAAATAATGCAGATAAATGTCACACCAGAACAATTAGATGGGGGGGGGGGAATGTCAGCTCTGTGACCTTGACTGAGAACAGTCCAAACGATCATGACAGAGCAGCCTTGAAACTGTTGATCTTCTGGGCTTTTCACACACAGAAGTCCTGGCTTCAGTTCTGCAGGTGGAAACACCTTAATGATGAAAGAAGTCTGAGGAGGATGGCCAGATTGGAGGGGCTGACAGGCAACGGAGGCTGAGATAACCATTTATGACTGCGGTGAGCGGGAAAGTATCAGAATGAACAGTTAGATGGATGAGCTACAGCAGATGAAACACCCTCAGGTTTCCCTCCTGACAGGCCAAGAACAGAAATCCAAGGCACAGAAAATGGATACAGACTCACCAAGACCAGAGTTCGAACCTGGAGAGACCGTCGTGCATCTCATCCTGCCTTGTGTAAACAGTCTCGGGCGGTGGCGGTGTGTCTTACTGTTTCTCACCACCTCATTTTATGCTCCTCAGTTCCAAACAATCAGGATTTGAATTTCACAGTCTAAGTACTGTTGCTGACCCCATGCATCCATTAATGGCCACGATTTCCTTCCACTTTCCTCTTCTAATAGCTAATTCCAGCAAAATAATGCGCCACATCACAGAGCAAAATTCGCTTTCAAAGTTCGCATCATGAACATTTGAACGGCCACCCCAGTGAGAGATCTGCAGCAGGAATGTGCACCCAATAAATCTGCAGAAGTGATGTGACACAGGAAAGTCAGCATGGGCCAGAAGAAATCTTTTCCTAATCATGTGGAATCAGTGCCACGGAGAATGGAGGCGGATTTGAGAAGCCTTACTCTGCATTAATATGATGCTCTTTGTTCACGGATTGTACATTTAATGTGAGCACTAAAAGGGAGTGTCCTTCCCTGACTAACTAACCTGACTGTCACTCTTTCTGACCACATAAGACTGTTTTGTTTCCTCAGTGAGGCCTGTGGATTCATCCTAAATTTCAATTCCAACACTGTAATTAACGTCACTTTTTGAGATTGCCTGGGAGGCTTTATTAATGAGGTGTTCGAGTGGAACCCGGTTTGGCCACGCTCGCAGTATGCAGGTGCTGATTAATAGGCTGCTGTGGATTCGTGCCAGGAACAAAGGTTCATGTCACGTTTGCCATGACATCAAAACCTGCCCCGAAGAGTCCCAGAGAGCTCACCGTGTAGACATCGAAATCCTCGTGTCATCGTGCTCAAATGCTCAATCTGGCTGTGACTGATTTCTTCTGATTTCATTAAGACACTTGGCTGTTTGGTTGTCTGTTATGTGTTCATGATGTAGAACTTCTGTATTGATGGGCTACTCTAACTCCAAACCCAATCTTAATTCACATAATGACTGTGTTCCTTTGGGATCTGATAATAGCCTTAGCTGCCAATATAAATCATTTTTGGTAAAACATTACTCAACATTGTTTTTGGGTTATAGAACAAATAATTATGATTATTTATATATGGAGCTCATGCATTTCATTTGATGGGGGCCTTGAGAAGGGTGATAGTCACTCATTTATTTTGTTGTGTTTTCTTGATAATATATGTTTAGAAAACTTGGAAGGGAAGGGTTTAAAAACTTAAAACTGTTTCTACTTTAAACTTAAATTTTTGCTAAATGAGGTTAAACAGTTAACCTTTAATGTGCGCAAAATATAACTGATATAACAAAAAGCTGATAACAACCAGTGTGCGTTTGAACTTACTGGACAACAAGCCACTAAATATAAAATTGGCAGGAATTTTTTCTTTCTTTTTTTTTTTAAGTTAATGCTGTGATACATGTTGCATAGCTCAATCTTTCTGGTTAAAATTAAAAAAAAACTTGCTATTAAATAATACATCTGCTGAGATCACCTCTACTGTCTCTGGATCGAGCAGGAGCCATTTCTATGCTGGTACAGGTTCAAACAACCTTTATTTACAACAGAGGCTACTGCCACAAAGTGATTTACAGTAAACTCTGTGTCCTACAAAGGAGAAGAGCTACACGGAAAAAGAAACGAGGCCAGAGCTTTTGTTTGCTGGTCTGGGCATGTGTGAAGAAATTAAGTGGGAGCAATAATCTTCGCTCAAAAGATTGACTGCGTGGGTCCTTTTCAGTCACCCTTGTTACTGCGTAGGGGTATTAGCCTAACTGGAGTGTCTCTGTGACTGTGATTGGTAAAGTAACCTGGGTTCCATGAGAGCCCTCGGCAGCCCACTGCGGACAGCGAGTTGGCAGTCGGGATGCTGCGGTAACCAGATGGTCGTGGCAGAACTCTTCAGTCCTTTCACTCACCTGGCTGAATAAAGACTTCCTCTAACTCAGTGCCCACAGGAAATGGTCTCTAAAGCACGTCTGCCTTCTCTGTGTCTGCCAAGTGTCTCACTTCGATCCTGTGCTCATGTCTCTGAAGTCTGTTTCAGAAAGGCGAAGAAAAGAGGACACTGATTTGGGCCAGAGAGGCCGTGAGAGATTGCTCAAAACATGATGGCAAGATAGAGAGATTTGATGTCCCTACTTAAAGCACTGCCAGGCTGTCATCCTTATATGTGACAGGCTGTTGTGGAATGAATGATTCTGCTTTTTCTGTGTGAACAGTTTGTTGTGACTGTCCAAACTTCCGTTTCAGTCTCTTCAGGTAAACTACTACGCTTTTAAAAGGTTTTATCATTGTTGCGCTATTTAAAAGAAGGATGTGTCCTTTTAAAGGATTATTCAAATTTGTTCTTTTGATATATTTTCATATTTTGTGTGCAAGAGTCTAACAAGTTAGCCCTCGGGTGTGGTGCCAAACTTGTGGCATATTCTCAGCCTATGCATAAATGCATATTATTATTGTGATTGTGTGCTTTATTGATTTATGTTGATTTATGGTTTTGGAAGTACGATATGCAGGAGAGTTTGTTTATTTGGCTTCAGGGTAAAGACGTGAAGCTGCAGAATGAAAGTGGAACAATGGGCAGAAATGTGTAATGTCAGCTCTTGAAATTTAGTTTGTGAAAAGCGAGTGACATTTAACTTGTGCGTTCTTTTTCTTCAGACATGTTTTCTCTGCTTATGTCCTACCTCCTCCCTGACAAAAGGTTACATGAAATCAATGACTAGGAACCAAGATCAATACCGTTCGAACAGAGGTCTTCTGCTTTATTTATGTCTCTGATTCGTTTGGCTTCAAAGAGCATGCTAACCTTATCCAAAGGCATTCAGCAACGCTGAAAATACACTTGATGCTATTGATAGCGCACATTAATGCAAAGCCATATGTTCAGGTCTTGGCTCCTTCTCAAAAGCTTTACTGTGGCTACCGTATTCCTCAAGCCATGTCAATGTAAACAGCGGTGGAAGATTGGGCAGTATATTCATTCCTCCACCCTCCCCTCCCCCTCTGTCTCTCTGTCTCCTCTCTTTTCCATCCTATTTTCAGTTCCTCCCGTCATCAGGGTTTACCCAGAGAGCCAAGCCAGGGAGCCAGGCGTCACTGCCAGCCTGCGTTGCCATGCTGAGGGAATCCCCAGCCCCCAGCTGGCCTGGCTGAAGAACGGCATGGACATCACAAGCAAGCTGTCTAAACAACTCACCCTGCAAGGTAACAGAGGAGTTTACTGCTCACTGCATACAGTATACACTTACATATACAATATAGCTTTACTGCCAGTAATAGTGCATCCATTTAGATTTTACTACTGGTGTTACTTTCACCGCTGCAGTTTACCATGCCACTTAAATGCTACTATAGGCATGATTATTATCTGTTCTCATTAACATTGTGTAAAATGGTTAATTTTACATGTATAAAAATGACCAAGCTACCTAAACCAAGATGAGTGGTTCTCAGTAACAGCAGGCATACACTGTTTTTATGTGCCGGTTCATGTCTTAGATGTTTTTCTGGTTGAATTATAGCATGAACGTTGGATGAAACTCGTCCCTTAGCTGCGTGGGTGTCTGATTTTTAGATGGATGTGTTACTATCGTCACTTTAGAGAGCTCGGCTAGATACTCTGGTACAAGTTGAAGGTGATCATAAAGAGATTCACGATGTCTGTAACTTGTTGAATTTCCTCAATTGTTCAGCCCCAATATAAAATATTTGGAGTTCAAAGCTATTTGTAGTTCTGTCAATACAAAGTGAAGACGAATGCTTTTATTTAGAGGTTGCGCACAAAAACCCTACAGAAAATCAGACACAGCACAGCATGAGGCAAGCCTGTACCGCGTTCTTGCTTTGAACTCCCACCTTTTGAATTCTCCCTGAAACAAACCTCTCACCCGCTGCTCCTCACATATTAAAGAAGTCTTATGTAACTCAGTAATGGTAGCAGAGGAAGGTAGCGTGAAGCCACCTTTTATCTCATTCTGGCAGGCAAACTGTCTTTTCTCTGTCTGTTTCCTGTGTTGTTCCTCAAAGCTAATGGAAGTGAGGTGCATGTCAGCAATGTGCATTTTGAGGACACCGGCGCCTACACCTGCATCGCCAAAAATGAGGCTGGTGTGGACGAGGACATCTCTTCGCTATTTGTGGAGGACTCTGCACGCAAAACATGTATGTATAAGTCATGTCGTCGGCCTCGTTTTATTCTTAGAGCCCTGCAAGAGGATGTGATAGTAAATAATTTAACCTATCAGTTCTTAAGTTTATATCCCATGATGCATTGGGGGAGCCTCTGCGAGGGAAGTAATGGCGATGCTTTTTTTGTTCCCTTTCATCCGCTCTTCTTTTCCTCCTTTCATATTTTCTGTGCTGAAACACATTGGAGCTGCAGCACAAACAAATAATTATTTTGAAAGTTGATCCACAAGTAGCTGAGGATATATGAATTGCGAATTGCAAAAAAAAAAAAAAAAAAAAAAATCACTGTTTCACGCCTGCTGCTTTTAGTCTATTTTAAATCACCACATATGGAATGTTTTTGCTTTTAGTCATTTCATAGAAATGTGTTGATCATTTATAAGAATTCCAAATTACACAGCCTACAGTACACTCAGTATGCTTTCCAGAAAACTGACAAATACTTGAGGTGATGGTGAAATTTTAAATATTTAACATTTTTGCTGAAAAAAAACAAAAACAAAAAACTATTGTTTGGTTGTCAAATTCATTTTTTCCTCCACCATCTTCAAACTGTCTGCACTGTAATTATCCCCCACACCTCGTGTCACAGTGCTGCATTGAATTGGGAAGCATTAGACGTCATTACACAATATGTAACTTTATGAAGTCCAGGTTGTGACAAAAGTAAGCTAATTTAAATTCGGAAGCAATTTTCAACAAACAATTTCCTGCTGTTCTTTCCCATCGAAGAGAGTCTCACGCAGTAATTAACTTTGACCTTCTCTGAAATGTCAGATTCTGTCTTTGGGGTTCAACACCACTTAGTGATTTGTTTTGTTTTCCTTTGGGCAATTAGGGTTCTTAAAGAGCGCATATATAGCTACTCAGGCCGACACCTCCACCACATCCATCGCCTTTGGACGGCAATCCAGCAGTATGACACTGCCTCCACCCAGCCTGCCACAATTTAGAGGATCATGCTCTGTGAGGGTCAGAAGTCACTTGTGTGATTTGAAGCGTTTGATGCTTCACCGTGGGCGAAAGTGGTGATAGGAGTTGGATATTGCGAAGCCTTTTTGGAGTAGACAATCCCAGAAGACAGGAGTTCAAAGAAATGTCAGCAGACAGAAAGACAGACACGAAAGGAAACAGAGAAGAGACAGCCTTTACTACATTGTCGTACTCCGGGGCCAGAGTATCGCACAAACTCTGTACTTGACCAACTTTTCCTCAAAGAAAATTGCCTTTATGCATAAACTAGACCAGTAAATGGAAGCTGACTATATTACTCAGATTGGCCGGCTCTGTGAGCCTCAGGCTGATGTGGGATATTAGCTCACATCGCCTACAGCAGTGAAACGCTGAAACCTTCACCCTGCTCTGAAAAATATACATCCAGACAAGTCATTTAGTTCAGTAGGGAGTTTTGAAATTGCAGTGTAAGTTGGAACATTTTGATTGCTGTAAAATGTCAAAACATTTGTGGAAAACATCAAGTATAATTTCTCAGAGCTCAAGGGTACGTCTTCAAATGTTTTTTCCTTTTTTTGGGGGGGTTGTTTTTTTTTCCCCCCTGCCAAAAGTCCAAGTTTTAATAAACCAGTCAAGAGAAACAGATAATCACATTGGAGAAACTGAAACTAAAAGATCTTCTGCTTGACTGTTTTTTAGTTTGTTTTAACGAATGGCTGACTAAGTAATTGTTGTCAACCAATAAATCGTCGACCCCTCTACTCTCCACTTAGCAGAACCTAACAGCAACAACGCAATTATGTTAGACATACAACCGCGACTCTCTAAGTTCAGCTCAGGTTCCTCCCATTTCTCTTTGCCTGGACAGGATTGTGTTGAAACACACACAATACAATAACATTTCTGCAGCATCCAGCCCCCAAGAGCACAGCGGCCTCTTTTACTCTTAAAGGGAAGAAGAGAAAGTTCTCCATCAATGTGGCGGCTGCCGACCTCACTGAGGGGAAGGTAAGTGAGGTGATCAAGAACTCAACACTCTAAACTCCAGAGATCCTGTGTGGACATTTGAGAAACAGCAAAGTGGCCAAAGTGAAGTCTCACCTTTCTGTGTTTAAAAAAATAAAAAATAAAATAAAAAAAAGAGACTCCGTTCTGATGAAGCCAACGATCTGTCTGGGCATGACTCGTCCTGTCTGGCTCGGCTCAGCTCATAATGACAAAGAGAAATGGCAGACACTTCTAAAATTCAGTTTTGGCTTTGTCATTATGAGAGATTGAGTGTTTGTTTTGATGTAAAGCTCGACACAGCAAACGCACTGCATGGTTGATTATTAGCTGAGCAGCAGTTTTCAAACTCGTGCGATTGGAGGAATATACGATCTGTCTCTGCATTACTGGCACACACCTGCATAAATATATCTGTAATCCCGCTCTCTGTGAAGAACAGGTTGCCTTGATTTTCCAGACTGTTTCTCTTGATATATCAAATATAGTTTAACAATTAAATTGTTTTGACTGATCCACCTGAGGGTTGTTTGATCACAAATGATTTGGTCCTTTTTGAAATCTGTTTGTTTCTCATGCCACCTTGAAATCGTACATAATCAAAGAACCAATTTTCAAACCTTTTTTTCTCATTCGTGGCCGAAAACTGATTATTGACCAATTTGGAACAATTTAATTTGTTTCATAGTCAAAAGAGCGGCAGAGTGGTTAGCACTGTTGCCCCACAATAAGAAGGTTGTCTGGGGCCTTTCTGTGCAGAGTTTGTATGCTCTCCTTGTCCAAAGACGACATGTTTGGGTTAACTGACTCAGTGTGAGTGGTTGTTGGTCTCTGTCTGTCTCTGTGTGTTGGCCCTGTGATGGACTGGCGACCTGTCCAGGGTGACCCCGCCCCTCGCCCAGAGTGAGCTGGGATTGGCTCCAGCAAACCCCATGACCCGGAAAGAGATAAGAGGTAGAGGACGAATGAATGAATAGTCAAAAGAGGTTGAGTCAAACGTATTACTTGAGTAGCACAGTAGCCTAAAGCGTTATTTACATGTGTCCGTCACAGTTTTTCATTTGATTAAAAAAAAGGGAAGATGTACAGCCTTCACCTGAAGGATGTTTAAACATTCGGTAATTTATTGAATGTATGAAAAAGCTACACATCTATTTCACAGATGATGTGAATAATCGTGAGCAAAAGGTTTAATCAAATGACCTTCACATGGAGGAACAATGAGATGTGACATTTCCGCATGTGAGAGAACAGATCACTTATGGTTTAAAAAAGGACGAAGCAGCTGCGTTTGTGCTACAGCTTGTGTAAGACTCATTAAATCTCTGAGGAGGCTGACCGCTTGAGTTTTGACCCGCGTGTCATTTGTTTTGGCATTTGATTAGCCACTACAGATGGACAGATATCCTTATTGGGCCCTCCACTTCGGGGGCAGCTGGATGATATTTTCGAGGGAAGCTGCCAGCTGTGGTCATTACGTTGGTGTTGAAGGCCAGCACAGAGCGACTCGGAGCTGCTTTTGTCTGCTGTTATGTTGCGGGTTTAAACAGACAGTACAGTATATAGCCTACAGCTGCTTTTATGAAACTGACTGGTTTCCTGTTGATGCACATCAATATGTTTTACAAGCAGATGTTATTACTAAATTATTAATAATGTGGTACATTATGCCAAGTTGAAACACATGATCATGCTATGAATATTTAGAGCGTGCTGGGCTGCTGATTTGGTCGAGGTTGTTGGGTGTTTGGCTTTAGCAGCAGTGTCCGTCTGAGGTTTACGCACACTGCTGCTGAATGCTCACATGCTTGGTAGAGGTGCTGACACACTGAGGCACTGCTTTAACTCAAACTATTTAGATATTCTGTGTAAATGACCCTGTTATCTATGTTTATATATATATATATATATATATATATATATATATATATATAAAAATTTTAAGTAATTTCACTTGTTCGCCAATTGATGGAAACATTTTACACAAGGAAATGGGGCAATGCATAAGTTCTTACAAAATATGATACATAATGTTTTGTTTTTTATTTTTGTTTTTAAAGCACTTCAAAGCGTTGAGGTTCAAATTGATCAGCTTTTTTAATCCTTGTTATTTTTAACAATAAATACAAACAAAAGCCTCCTATACTCAGCAAAGCTTTCCACCCACAACAAGAATTATTTACTCAAAGAGAAAAAGAGAACATACAATGTTCATAATCACAAATCATTTGAAGTCTAGTTTACAGGCTTCAAAAAAATCCAACAAATGGTTACCAGACAGTAAATAATTTAATTGTTATTCTCTATTCAGAAAAATATTGCATAATTTCCCTGTGGGGATAAATAAAGTATTTCTGATTCTGATGAACTGGAAAATGAAAAGCCAAGGAAATGTTCTTCAATGTGTGCATCTCTCAGTTAAGACTGATTTAAATTTATTTAGTTTCAAGTCGCCCACTAATTAATGTGATTAATGTGATCAATAATACATCACTGGAAAAATAATCATGACACAAAATATAACTTGCTGTTCCCACTGACTCCATCACATCCCAAAAGAAGCAAAAAGATACAAATTTCTTCACTTTCAAGGAGGCACCATTGGGCCATTTTGTGACGTGCACTTGTCTGACCCATAAAATATCAAAATTGCATGCACTCCAGACGCGCTGATCGAGTTTCCTCATTTTAGGGTATTTTAAAGCACCCAAAAAGGTAGTCAAAGAGGAAGAAGCATTATAAAAACACCAACAAACAGAGCTCTGATGCTGTCGAGTGTTCAGGTCCACATTAACCTGCAAACCGGCAACTAAGCAGATGCCATTTTCAATTAATAGCTTCTCACCAGTACCTGACTACACTGAAGGGCCCATTTGAACCCTCACATGTACAGTTGGCGTCAGACTGCGTCGCACGAGTCACCTGAGTACCATATACAGCAATCAACAACACACGTATGACAAAGGTTCATGAAATACTCCACGCTCCCCAAAGCATGTGTGTACACCAACAGCTGTGTTCATATTTCCACCACCATCCTTGGCTGGCAGCAATGTAATGCATTCTTTAAGTCTCTAGTAAACTTCCAGCCGCTGTTTCTTTCATTTGTTCAGTCTGCATCCTGAAATATTGCCTTTAAAGTTTATGTCATTGACTGAAGGCCATTGCGAAGCTCCAATTTCTGTGGACGTGAACAACAGATGCTCTGAAGTTAGCTCCAATTTGAAGGACACATTTTGGCCAGTAGTCAAAAATCTAAACTCTCTTAAGGGGGAGGGGGGGGGGACACATCATGTAACAAAAATTGGCAAGAATATCATGGTTACTCTCTTTTGTTCTTAAGAAAATAAAATAAAATACTGCGCAACTGGCCATGGACACATAACTTGCATATGAAATCAATTTTATTTATTACTACTTTGAGTGGGAGCTGAAACCAAACAAGGCTGTAAAAATCTTATCATATATTTAAACATCTGTGTTTCCAATGTAGTTCAGACAAATCACAAACATGTCAAAACCACAGGCCGTTCTACATCGAGCGTGTGAAATGAGATAAGCTCAATGCGGCGTTGTGCTCTGACTGGAGAGGCTCTCTAACATATTTCTCTTTTTACACTCCTACAGCAAAGCATCTGCTTTGACGTTCGGGTTTCCTAGAGAGACGGCGGAACAAATTACTATAGAAATCATGAATTAACAAAGATATTACTTTCACTGTACTGATTCTTGATCCAACCTAAAAACTCCTTTGTAATCACTAACAAGTTTTGCTATGATAGCATATCCCTCAAATAACTGATCTACAATCAAAAGTAAAGTAATTCTAATAGCTGCTAATTTACAATTCCAAAAATGAACTTTCAATTTCATCTTTTAATACAAGTTGGATGCACAATCTAGACATAAATTCAATTCAACAACTGGGTTGAAATTCATCTGCAGAGGATGATTGTGCGATACAATCAAAATTTCCGACGCAGTTGGTAAATGGATTTTGCAGTTTCTCTGAAATTGAATGGACTATGATCATATCGCGGGAGACAGAACAACCCAAAAGAAGCTTTTGTTCCTCGTCAGTCCTTCTGGTTTTCTAGCTTTAGCTTCACAGGCACCAACCTAATTGGCTTCAGTCTCGGGGAAGACAGCGCAGTATTAAACTGGGTGGCATTTGCCTGTAAGAATTATGGATTCTTCAATCAAAAGCTCCAGACGTTGAGATGCTGGTGGGGATGTTGTGGTACCAGACTACGCTTGATCTAATTCCAGTGATCCAAAACAGACACTGACACAAATGACAAGTTGTGATTACAGATGGAAATGTTTTCAAATTTGACTTTGTGGAGAGCCGTGATCTCATCTCTGTGATATCGTCATGTTTATGATCTGCCTTGGGCCTGGGGGGGGGGGGTGTCAAAGGACTGAATAAGGTATGAAGGTAAAGATGAAATGAAAAACATCATATGACAAATGATGGCAAAAAGAGATGTTGGGATGAATTTGCCACAGTTGAGCTTGAAGGTCACAACCTTTACTTCAAAGGAGCAACACCCGAGTGTATTGTTTTTCTTTAAGATTCACCCATACACTTCAGAAAAACTTAAGCAGTCACTATTCTGAGATCTCTTTAACAGCCTGTCACCAGCAGGCAGAGCACCATCCATCTCTGACAGTCTGCCGCTAAACCGGCATAAATATCTGCCCTTCACAATGTGCCAATTATTTCTTGCAGTGTCAGAACGAGCATTTGTTGCTTTTGTCTCTCTTCTTCGTTTCTTTACATGATGCAGCACTCCATGCCTCCTATCAGGGACTTTCAGAGTGTTGTACAGAGGAGATGCCACCTCAAGCTGACGCTCCTTTGCCTTCTTCAGCTGAAGAGCCCTTAAAGACCAAATAGTCATTCATTCATTCATTCATTCATTCTCTACCTCTTATCTGTTTCCGAGTCACAGGGGGTGCTGGAGGCAAACCCAGCACATTCTGAGTGAGGGCGGGGTCACCCTGGACAGGTCGCCAGTCCATCACAGGGCCAACGCACAGAGACAGACATAGACACACAACCAGTCACACTGAGTCAGTTAACCCAAACATGTCGTCTTTGGACAAGGAGAACATACAAACTCTGCACAGAAAGGCCCCAGACAACCTTCTTATTGTGGGGCAACAGTGTTAACCACTCTGCCGCTCTTTTGACTATGAAACAAATTCAATTGTTCCAAATTGGTCAATAATCAGTTTTCAGCCATGAATGAGGAAAAAAAGGCTTGAAAATTGGTTCTTTGTTTATGTACGATTTCAAGGTGGCATGAGAAACAAACAGATTTCAAAAAGGACCAAATCATTTGTGATCAAACAACCACTCACACTCAGACAATTTAGAGTCACCATTTAACTCAAACATGATGTGTTTGGACGTTGGGAGGAAACCGGAGGAAACCCACGTCAGCAAAGGGACAAAAAAAAAAAACAAAAAAAAAAAAAAACGAATCGTCGAAGCACTAAGACACATTTCAAAGGAGGGTGACATGTTTTTATATGGAGCCCTTGAAAAAAGAACCATTCTTGCTCACTTTGTGCATACTTTTACTGATACAAGACTTTGGTTTCATTTGGTGCTCCCTTCAGAGCTAATTAGCAGAGAAAATACAACATTTGGCTTGTCACTGCGGTAACTTACCCTTAAACCCACGAAGGCTTTATTGAAATCCATAGAAGAATTTAAATTATCATTACATCATGTGATATCTCTGCACTCACAGCAGCAGAACATTTTAATAGGTGAACAGTTGGCTGGTCAGCATTAAGGTTAATGCCATTAGAAAAAAAAAAAAAAAAAAAAGAGGTTTATTAGTGGATGCACTGTGTTTACAGTCATGGTGCCTTCTAAGCAGATAAAACAAAGGATGAGACAAAAAACTGGAGGAGGCAGCTTGAGGAAGAGCTTGTTATGCAAACCTGGTCTCAGAGAGACACTCAGCCAACAGACAAACTATTCAGTCTCTATTTCACCCACTGTATCTCCAACAAGTACTTTTGTGTCAGTATGACGACGGCACAGGAAGTGCTGGTGCATCGAACCTCTGCAAGGATGATTGATGCAGTATGCAGTTTTGATTTCGAGCAACTAACCAGCCGGTTAGAGCAACTGTATCTTTAGTCGAAGCATGAATTGAGCATTTTTACTTGATTGTAAAAGTAACATAACACAATAATATACAGCATATTGTCCTGTGTATGATTCTGCTCCAAACTTTACTCCCTCTTCATGACTCACACAGTGGGTGAGTTCACTAACACTGTTACTGAAATTTTTAAATCCTGCATTGTACCTCTTGTGAGCTCGTTTAAAGACATTTCAGGCATCTGAAAAAACCACCAACAACAAAAACTAATAAATAAACCTGCGCATAACACTGCAGCTTGGAACACAGCTGTCTTACGTTCATTATTTTGAGGTGTGGAAGTCTAACTGATTGATGGATCAGTGTTATTGATGACCAATTCTCCTACTTGCCTCAAAGACATTGCTGTGATTTCATACAAATTTATCCCGTTCGTTATGCGTTATCATTTCATTGCCTCCATTTTAAAGGCTGTCATCTTCGCGTCATGCTAATCTCTACTGTTACACTGCTTTTTCACATCGATAAATTGAATAAAACAAAATACTGGTGGCGGTTCATTTCACAGATTGAGGCAGAGAGGAAGATCGTAATCATTCAAATCTGCTGATGAAGTGATTGGATACAACAAAAACCCTGAAATCAACCAGCTGTCAATCGTGCATGGATGAGAGATAACACCTCACGTTAAAGTCTCGACAAAGCTGTTCTCTTCTACACTGTCCGCCATGCTGTCTGCTCCATATCCTTAGAATGGAGGAGATCAGCTGCTGCCAAAATAGCGACCATGTTTCCATCAGCAACGTCCCTCCCATCACAGCCGGCTTTCACACAGTATTGGACACGCTGTCAGCACCGAGGAGCTCTAACCAAGCAGTGACGCTATACCCAGTGTCAGCAGCCCACTGCCTGTCAACTGAGTTTCATGCTGAAGGCTTTGTGAAATGAATATTGTAAACCCAACAGAAAGTTTAACGGCCTTTTAAGCCATAGTTACAACATGACATCCTGTGAATATTCTGTAAAAACTAAAAGATGATAAAAGTGCTTTAATGTTTTAATGAAGAAATCACCACAAAAGACAAAGTGGAGAGTTCACAAAGCAAGAATAAATAAAACAACCTGAAAACAAGTTGAAATCACACCTTGGCAGTGATTTATGATACATAAGATTAAATGTGAACTGACCTGCTTCACGTGCACAGATTGTGTCATTGTGTCAAACCTTTTTAAGGCTTTAGAAAAAGGGCATTTCTAAACTGATAAAAAACAGAACTGTAGGTGGTTCAGATTCATTGTACAAAGAGATATTTATCTCTCCATGACTTCCAGTAGCAGTTTTTGTTTGTGATGAGGTAGAAATACAGTTTTATTTTTCAAGCTTCAATGTTTCAACCCTTCTCCAGGAAATTGTACTTTTTTTTTTTTTTTTTTTTTTCAGCTCTCAAGGATTTCTCTCCAAGGATTAAGTCCTCTGAATGCTTTTCCTTTTAAAGAAATGACACAGCCCTCAGTCCCCTACAGGCTTCCATTTCTAATTCTAGTGCAGCCAGTCCTATTATTTTAAATGCTTTCCTACTCTTCATGACTGTAAATAGTGCTGTCTGGGATTTTCTGTTGAAGTTAACCCCCAATTGTCAAACCTCCTCAAATTTTATGCAGTTGATAAAAGTAACAACAAAAAAAGAAATAACAATGGACGGTTGAAATATAAATGCTAAAAGACTTGATCACTGATGAGTCATGACTTGCAATGCAGAAAGAAGCCAAACGAGGAGCTCGAAGGACTGACACTGATTCGTATTCTTCAACGTTCGCACTGAAGCGCACACATCACCGAACCAGCCATTTAGAATCGGATATAAAGTCTCTCAGTATTCAAAAATCACCCCTTGTCACTTTCTCAACTGTCATTTTCATCTTTTACATAAACATACATTACACAATTACATTACATTACAACAATAACAAAAAACAACACAATAACGTTCTCTTTAACTGTTTTTATATTTCTAATGTTTTCGCACTCAACTGTGCGACTGAAAACTGCTGCGCTGGCTGTCGTCTCTACTTAAGAATAAACTTGAGGACAATTGAAAAGATTATTTCAACAGTAATGGATTGTTAGTTTTGGTGTTTTAAAGGGATTTATTGACTGTGGTAGAATTCTTCCATTTTTAAACCCTGCCGTTGGTTTCATTCCTCAAGTATCCAAAGTACCTCAATTCTGAACAGAAAAGTATTCATAAAAAAGTAAAGATGAATGCAACACCTAAATGCGGCAAATCCGAATACTCAAAACTGGATTTGTGATTTAATCCCTTTGTGATTTCATATTGTTCCCCACGGAGCCCATATCAATCCAGTCAGTAAGCACAAAATAAAAAAGTATAGGAATTTCTTAACTTTTGCCCAACAATCAATAAAACTGCAGTTAAGTCAGGCCTATTGCTATACTCCTGAAATAAAAGTCATAAAAGTGCTTAAAGTTGCTTTACCTTCTGGACCTCACAAGAAGAAACCTGAGGGAGAGCAGCAGGGACAGTTGCGACGTCGAAGTGTTTTGCTTATTAAGACTTTAAAGAGCTCATTTAAAGTTTTTGGGGGCAACAAACAAACTGTTCAGGAAAACTAAAAGCTTTCCTTTATAGAACATCTATATGAGAAAATCTATCAGAGAAAAAGACTATTCAAATTAATAATGTAGAAAAGGGAACAACTGAGGGAGCAGAATTGAAGATCATATTAGCTTCTATTGATAAAGACGATTTCTGCTGATCTTCAGGTTCGGGCTCATATCCAAAGTGGGGGGGAGGAGGGGTGTGCTGTAAGTGGGTTTTAGCAGATACATCTAAAATCTTACTGGCACAGCTACAGTTATGGATAAGTGGTGTACCTGCTCTGCTTTGTTATCAATCCCTCCAGTGAAGGAACATTTGTTCTGTATCAATGTGGAAACGAAGAAAAAAAAAAATACTTTTCTCAGTTTCTTCAGCTTTCCTGTTCTCCTTCCTATCAACTGGATAGCAGCAATTAGCAGGCAGACTTCCTACAACTCAAACACACAGCAGGGGTCGATATTTCCAACAAACTACTGCGGGCTTCTCTCGGAAAGCAGCAAAAACATTGGAATGCATTTTGCATTCGTATCTGCTGTGACCCAATTAGTCCACCTATACTATACTTTCACTCTGGTCTGCCATGACCACTATGGTGATCACCACAGGCTGTTTGGCTCGCTGTCGCAGCAGCTTGCTCTTGTAAACAAATTGAATTTATGTAACCTTGCTGATGGGTAGGAACTGCAGAGTCCAGGCTGGTTGGTTAGCATGGCGTTCCCAATGTTTGGAGCCCAGTGGAAACAGTTATTACGGCCAGAAAGAGTGAACTCGCCGCCTACAGTGGCAGGCAGCTTGTTTTGTTATATGGATGATGAAGTTGATGTATGGGCCCCTTGTATGTGCAGACCAGCCACGGTCTCTCTGCCAAGTGATGAATAGCATCAATACTGTGGGCTATTGGAAAAGACCAGAGTACACAAGATCTCATCTCAACTCCTCTTTTCCATTTTCTCCACTTTCCATTTTTGTCACATTTCAAATAAATTGTATTGTTTTGCTTTTTGTTTTGTCCTTGCCTTTCTTTACTTCCCCCCCTCCCTGTCCCTCTATATCCAGGACCTCTTTTTGTGTAACTTTTAATGAGCTAAAGGGTATGCAAGAGTGCACAGGAAACACTTGACAAAGCACTTTTGAAAGATTAAGTCTGACTAACGGCACAGTGGTGTCTCATTGGCTTTGTTTCCTCCTTTTTCTTTTTTTTTTTTTTTTCCTCTGCATCTGTCCACCCGAGCAAGAGGCTGCGAGAATGAGCATTACATTAGAGGCGAGATTAGAATCGGATGTGAATTGGTCTGGAGATTGGTTTGTAGACTGAAAATGTCTGAAAAAGGAAGCTGGGATTGAAGCAGAGGGACGACTGGGGACACATGAACAATGAGAGAAGGTCACAGTTAAAAGCCAGACTGAGAGGACAGAACGTCTGCTGGTCGGCTGCAGGATGACACTCATTAAGTGACAGAATATGCTCAGACATACTGTATGCATGGAAAGTTGTTTGCAAAAGTTGGGCACCTCAGAGAAAAGTATGATTTTGACTTTTTTTTTTTTTTTATTATTATTAAAAGTAAATACACACCCTACAGCTGAGAAATGTCCTTGGTTCAAATGTTAATGCACTGTTATCTCTCACTTCATGAACTTTAAAGTTAGAAATCAGTAACCGTGTCATGTGTGAAAGTTGAGACACCATACTGAATCAGAAAGCCCCCTTTGGCAGATATCACAGCTTGCAAACACTTTTTGTAGCTAAAAGTCTTTCTGTTCCTGATTTATGAATTTTCACGCACTCTTCCTGCAGATTGCTTCAAGTTCTTTGATATTATTAGGCAGGCACTGCATGTTGAGGATCCACCCACAGATTTTCAAAGATGCTCAGGTCGCAGAATTGTGAGGCGTCTTTCCAGAAGCTTTAGCTTCTATTTCTTGAACATTACGTAGTAGATTTAAAGGTCTGCTATGGATCACTGCTTTGCTGTAGAAGCTGGAATCTCTTCAGTTCCATTCCACTGACCACCAGTGCTGCTCAGGTGTGGTGGTCAGTGGCGTGCAAAACTTTGCTGCATGTCGGAGTTTCGCTTTCTATCCACAAACATGCTGTTATACCTGAAAGTTTTCTTGGTTGGCCAGATGGTGCGTTGACTTTCAGAGTCCTCCTTAACTGCCATTTCTTTTCAAGATGGAAGCACTTTGTAGCCTCATGTTTTTCAGATCCTCAGTCAGGAGCTCAGAAGAGCCCGTGTTTGATGTTTGTTACTAGTTTTGAAACGTTAAAGGCTTTATCATCAGCTGAAAACACCTGACATTTCTTGACCTGTCTTTAAAATTAAAAGTCAATTAGGAGCCAACCTGTTAAGGAAGTACACCCAAACTTTAGCACATGAAGCTTTACTTTTGTCTTTTTTAAAAGTAACCAAGCATTAACATTTGAAGAGAGAATTTGTTTGTAATGTCTGTTTATTTCTTTTCGTGCCCCAAAAGTTCTCATACATTGTAGATGTGCCTAACCTAAAAAAAACAAAAGGATTTTCGTCTTACCACATCGAGGGAATTTGTGACTGCCGGCCTGTATTTTAGGTTGTCCATTAAAGCACTCGAGGCGTTGCATGGTTCCATTCCTCATTTTACATCATTAGTCAGCTCTAAGTGAATTTAATGAGAAATGACCTTTTACAGGAACCAAAATAGTTTTACCAGCTGAAGAGCAACACACTAATCCCTCCTAATGACTTATGAGAATCATCTGAGCCTGACACCTGTGGACTACTCATGGGTGTCAAAGGCAGCTTATCCATAAAGCCCATATTGATGATCTGTTGCCGGAGATTTCACTTTTAAGATGTACTTCACATCTCTCTGCATCAGTGTTGGTTGCAGCTTCCAAAAATGTGTTTTACAGTACTTGTAGTTAGTTGACTGCACTCCATTTTCCAGTGTTTGGTATCAAATTATTTCCAAGCAGAGGGCTCCATCGATTGTCTCTTGCAGTAGATGTCAGAGAGAAAGCTTCCATAAAACTTTCATGTGGTCTGCTTTACACTTTGCTTCTACAGGAGTGAGTGTTTGGGTGTTAGCGCTCACAAAGGGGATCCTATTGATTCTTACATTTATTTTCAACTGTGCTTTCCTCTTTTCCTCCCTCACAGTGGCAAACATTTTGTGGCGAGAAGAAGGTACGTCTAGACTGCTTCTGTTCCACTGTGGCATTCATTAAACAGAGTTAATTGAATTTTTGTAATAGGGTTACTGAACTGTGAGGAGAGGGATTAAATGATTTGATGCTTTGGAAGGAGATAACAATGTTGTAGGCTTATTTCCACTGAAAACGTTCAGGCTGTTCACCATTCATTTCAGGTGTGTAACAGACCTATTTTTACCCGGCTGCAGGTCTTGGCATTGGCAACATGTTCTATGTGTTCTACGAAGACGGCATTAAAGTCATTCAGCCGGTGGCATGTGAGATCCAGCGACACATTAAGCCCAGCGAGAAGCTGCTGGCTCTGCAGGTGAGTGCTCAGGGGGGAAAAAGAAAAAACCTTTTTTCCAAACATTTTCAGATTTCAAGCTAAACTAAATCCATCTTCATAATGGGACTGTGCATTTCAGGCGGTAAAATAAAAGCCTGTTTGGATCAGTAATTTAAAGATGCAAAGGAATTTTCAAAGACTCACATGCTGTATATTACACTAAGCTTGTGCCATTAGAAGAGTTCTTCTGTGACATCTATGTTCACGTGGGGTCACTTGATGCATCAGCTATCCAAGCTGAGACACTGATGATGAACACGTCTCCGCCTCAGAAGGAACAGGTGAAGCAGTACAGGTGACATGACTTTAAAGAGACCACCTTCTCACACGAGTTGCAGAGATCAGGGTGAGACACGTGCGAGTCTGACAGTGCAACTCGAGCTGCTGATTAGACATCAGCTAGAACTCAAAAAAAAAAAAAAAAAATGAGAAGACTTGTGCATCTTTCCAGTCCAGGAACTGAATCCAAAAAAAAAAAAAAAAACCCCTAATGATTTATGCATGTCAGAATCATTTCACTGTTCAACGCCTCCTTTAACAATTCTATTTTATTACATTAGAACATTTTGTCAAGGAACCACATCGTGTAATAAAAAGAGGAAATGTTATGGAGCGCTTTCAATAGAGTTGAGAATCCTTGACAGGCATAAATCAACCTATGCATTTTCTACCATGAAGAAATCCTGAAACTTTTATGTTTCACACTGAATTTCTATGGGGAAGCAGCAGTGTGTTTTATTGTGTTTATAAATACATGTGTTCATACAGGGCTAATGATGTGATTCATGATTCGCTGGCCTTGACACTTTGTGTGTTTCTGTCTGACCAAGCGGCAGCTTCTGATATCAATATTTAGCAGTCAAAAAAGTTTTATGTTTAGAATTAGCTGAGACTTTCATTCAGACGCAGTTGGGCTAAATTTTTTAGTGGTCTGCTCATAAAACGGCTCTGCGGGTAAATTTAGAGGAGTATCCCTGCAAATTGTATTTTTCTCAAGATCGTGCATGAATAACAGTGATGTCTCATCGTTTTGTAATGGGACATGGTGAATATTTTAATTCTGTATTTGGTGATTTGGGTTAAATGTCCCTTCATGACATCTAAATTTAATATGTTGAATTCAGATGGAATTCACAAGCGAAAATTAAAAACATTTTTCACTTTTTAATTTCCTTAAAATTTGACATTTTAATAACATGGATTGGATAGTGATGGGAGAGGACACGGAGACAAATAATTATTGTGCCAATGCTGTGTAAAAAGCACAGCAGTGTTTCACAGCAAACCTGCTTTAAGGTCTTTTTGAGCTACTTGAGCACAATACACTGAACAAAGCAGATGTTTTATCACAACATGAAGTTATTATGGCCAACATACAACAAAACGGTTACCTAATTACACAACATCTTCTTTGTTTATCGGTCCAGTTTTCGCTCTTCCTTTATTTAACTCTAAATAAGCTCCTCATTTAGCGGCTCCAACATATTCAAAGTATGTTCCAGTGACAATGAGCTCAAAAACATTAAAATGCCTCATGGAGAGGGGCTGAAAGGAAAGTGTTGTTTTGATGTGATGAGCCACGGCTATATTTTCTTTTATTGATATAAAAATATTGACTGGTGCAGCTCCAAAGTGGTTATTGTCACAGATGTTCCCCCGGACATTGTATCCACCACAGAAAAAATACCCAGTGATCACAGCATCTGTTTCATTTGATTCGTTGACAGACTCCATGCAGTCAGTGGATGGGAGATGATGGGCTTCACCTCGGTTTACACCCGGCTTTCCTCCCTGAATCACCAGCTATCACCAAAACTCAAGGGGAAAAATATTCAAAATGGCTCACTGATAGATACCTGTTGGATTTCTGCATCTTCTTCACTGGCTGCTTTCCCATGAGATGCTTTTCACCCAGGAGCCGTGCACTGACTGGATGGCTGTTATATATAAGATATGCCGTGAACACACAACAATCAGCCAAACGTTCCTCTGAGAACTTTTTCGATTAAGATATCAATCACTTTTCAAGCTGGGGTGCCAGTTTCTGAGCCGTCTTGGGGGGATTGTGAACACACAAGGCTGCTCCCAGCATGGTGCTCAGGTTTTCTGAATTGCAAAGGAGCATTGATTGATTTCTCAGTGGTAATCACACAGCCAATCCATTACCCTTAACTTGTATGGATAGGGTTTCACTGCGATACACAACGTAACAGAGGAAAACACTGATGTCCAATTGAAGAAACTCAGTGTATTTTATTTTGCGTCCCTGTGCAGAGAAGAACCTGAAAGACTCCTTTAGTATCTCTAATGGTATACAATCAGCCGCTCATCTGCACTTCATCACAATTTTCACTTCACCTTCTATTACCAGAGCTTAGCTTTTCCCAGAATCCCTCCTTTACTTTAAACTGAGTTAAATGCATAAGGAGATTCAACTTTCAGAAGCGTGGGGAAAAGCTAATCTGCACCTTTTTCAAAACGTCAGGAAGAAACATTGGTGAATAATGAGCCTTATGTGTATTGTTGGTCCTTCAGTATTTAGTGAGTGTGTGTCAGAGTGATCAGTGGGTAAAGAAGCTTGAAATCCAACTGGCCTATCTACCGTTTTCGGTTTTTCTGTGACGAGCATCACACAATAAGTATATCGCATCTTATATTAAGACCTTAGAGAAGCACCTTGAGAAAACAAGTGTACGCTGCTACTTTCTTGAAAAGTTCCCTGTTTTGACATTGTGGATGTTGCTGCTTCGCTGTTTTCTACAGCTTCCTCCCCACAGACGGCTGATGTTGTCACAAATGTATTAACACTAGAACGCTTCCTGTGTTTTAATGGGGAAATATCACAGCCCTCATATGTCTGATGCTGTTTAAAATCATATCATCCACATTCACAACTGCAACTGTTTAGCGTCCTTTGAAAAACATGCAGATTTGCAGTGTTTAATAGATAGTGTCTGGAAAAGTTCCAGCGCTTCAGGATTTGACTAAATCCATGAAAAATATACACTGGTCTGTAAGAGGAGGGTGTATGCATTTTTTTAATAAAAAAGGGAAAGAAATAGAAGCTGTCACTACATAAATCACATACATGCTATGCACCCACACACATACAGCCATATGCAACACACAAACACAAGCAGGATTACAGCCGCCTCCATTCACACCCTCAGCTGGGCATCCAATGTTCATTTTCTCGCCTTTTAAAATGTGCAATGAGTACAATTTTACAGCCATGTAACAAAAAATGACCACAGTGTGGGTCTGCAGGGGTTTCACAAGGTTCAATATCAATGACTCAATGATTGCAAGGATTTCTGCCTTTCAAAATTACCTTTGCCAAACCTGCTTTGGATCAGAAACACTGACAGATGGTACTACAGCTGGACACTGAAAGACACTGCAGATACAAAAAAAATAAAAAAATAAATTAAAAACCTTCCTGGGAAGCCAAAGACGGCAAAGCATTGTCATTGTTACAAAATACCCAAATTAACCATTTTAACCCAGCTCCAGTGAGAAATCACGAGGGGGCAGGCTGGTAAGGGGATTGCACTAGAAATTTGACAAATTCTGTAATCCTCAGCATAGTTCACTGAAGTTCATACATTATCTCATGTCCTTCCAACTCAAAGACGTGGGCCTGTAGGAGGGCACCTGTCATCCAATGTCTCTGTGGTTGTAAATATTGGGGAGGAAATAAAATAAAAAAAAAAAAAAAAAAAAACGTGAAGCCCTTCATTCATCCTTGCTGGCCAGCAGCTCCCTAAATCATCCCACAGAGTGTGGAGCAAACAGCCGGGCACAGCCTGGAGGCTTGGAGGGCTGGGAAAGTGGTTGAAAGGGAGGAGAGCTTCAGAGACAGAAGGCTGGTTAAGGCTCCCGTTGGCCAGGAAGGCAAGAGCTGCCAGGACTGGAAGCTGAACAGCCGCAGATTGTCTGCAGACTTTGTTCTGCGGATTATGTGCGGACAAATGGGAGCGATTACAGAGATTTCGCAGGCCCTCGCAAAGCTCATTTATCTAAGTTGTCAAGATAACACAACTCAAATCCGCATAGGTGATAAGACGGCAAGTAGTAAACAACACAGAATAACGTTTGGATGACGATAATTGTTTTTTAATGAGCTGTATTTCCCTGTGATTTGAGACTATAGGCTGACAGTGTGTGAGATTGTGTTTTGTTTTTTTTCCTAGGAGGAGGTGTGCCCCAGCTCCCCAGGAGAGGCAGTCCAGAGGTGTGTGTGGTCATCAGCGGTCAACATCAAGGACAAGTTTATTTATGTGACACAGCCGACTTTGAATCGAGTGCTCATAGTTGACATCCAGTCACAGAAGGCCATCCAGGTAATTTTCAGACTAAATTGGAAAAAAAAAAGAAAAAAGCAGGCTCAAAAACGTTTTACCAGCAACGTACGAGAGAGCATACAGTGTGAGAAGCTTAGTACACAAGACATCCATATAATTAAATATATCTTCCTTTATGTGCCTTTGTACAAAGTTGTTTCTCACAGAAATACAAAACTTCCTCCATCTGTGCAACAAACCTCAAGGTTGGAGAAGGCAGGAGAAATTCTTCCCACTCTGCGAAGAAAATGTTGATTTGATGGCAACCTATTCCATAATTACTTTAAATTTGGACTAATTCTAAGTATGTTTTTCTATCGTTGTTTCTGAACATGAATTTTTGACATCTTTTAATCGAATCACCTCCCTCAGCTAACGACAGTATTTGTCCTTCACTCAGAAACACTACATGCATCCAAACATGCAAACTTTATCCAGGCTTTGGAAACGGCTTGATGTTTACATATGTTCAGACTCTCCTTGATATTTAGCAGGCTACTAATACTCAGTGCTCTGTGCTCAGAAGGCCCCTAGTTAGCTTCATCTGCAGCCAGTAGGCAGCGTGAAACATCACACATTTGGCAGTTAGTGGACTCTGACTGGCACTTCATTATGTCGGTAATGTGGGCAATGTTTCAGGACCTGCCATCTTCAGCTGATCAGAGATCAGAGACCGTTGAGGTGCTTTTAAAGCCAATAATTGACTAATTCCACACACCCCCTCTTTCCTTCAGCGTTCTCAGAACAAACTTGGACAACCTTGGTTGCTTTTTCCAACACTCGCCTCACAAGTCCTTGTGTTGGCACTTGAGTGTTTGCTCCAAATCGCGCGCACACACATCTTGATGCTCCATAGATGTGCACAGGGGAACAGTGACATTTGGTATACTGAGAGCACGAGCTGTAAGCTTTTCAATTCTCTTTTAAAAACTGAAATAAATCTAGTTAAATGTCGAATGTGTATTAAGCTGTGAGCCCAGCATCATTTAGTGGCATCTGTTCAAGGATGCTTAAGTAACCAACATTATCAAACATTTAAGTTAGCAATGAAATAACTGCAGCGGGAAAATAGTATTGATGCATTTCAATATCAATTAAGAGCAGATGAGACCTACACAGGACTACAAAACATGGATGGGAACCTGCTGTTTGGGGACACTGTCTACATTTAAAAACAACTGATCAGTAACACAGAAACATCTGACTGCTCAACACGAAGGTCCGGCTAAAATCTGTGCTCAAAATTTGGATTTTAATATTTATGAATTTGCCTCCCAACAAACAACATGTGATCACAGGATTTAATGAGTGTCTGTGAAAACTGCCAATTTTGCAAAGTGAGATAATCTTAATGAAATGCTTTCTCTTTAGTTTTCACTTCCTGTTCTAATTTTAGATCTTGTTGGGCAAAATACCAGCAGATATAAATCAGCACCCTTACATTAGTATAGTGTAATATAAATATATTTGAGCATCAGAACTCAGATTTTTTCCAGCTCAAGATATGTATTTTTGTCCAATTAAAATGACAAATTATACTCTAAAAACATGTATGAGAAGGAAATAAATATTGCTCAGTGATTAAAAGTATACAGCATGTTTTTGTCGCTCATTGAGACTGACAGACTGAATTAATCCAGCGCATTACTCTCATGGAGTTAAACTCTCTCGTGGATATTTTTAGTTTATAAGTTGAATACTGTTTTGAAGCAGGTGTTGATTACAGATCTCAATAAATTTGTGGATATTAATTAATTATTTTAGTTTATCGCAATTATTGAAACGTGATTTCTAGGAACTGAGAGTTGACCAAACGCTCTGGACCCGCAGCTTGAGAACAGACTACAGGACTTTATCAGATCACGTCTCCTGGAATTGTCTTTTCAGTTTCTCACTGCTTGGCTCTAAGAGCTTTTCAACTCTCTCCCCTTTCACCTCTGACCTGACCCATTTCATACATACTCCAAATGTTAAGACTTGCACTTAACCTCCACATTGACGCAGTGACCGAGTCACCCCGAGGCCCACCTCTTCGTGGATACTGTACCCTGGCAACCTCGCAAAGAAATTGTTACATGGCAACCCCTGCAGTCTTTTCCACAAAGGGTATAAGAGGCAATCCCTCAGACGCTGTCACCTTACAGCACCGTTTACCTTCCTGGGGGAATTTTGTTTTGACGAGGCAGTCTCAGGAAACAGGCCATGACAGCGCTGAGCATTACTCATGAGCAGCGTTCAGCGAACTCATAAGTGTCGGTGGGTTTCTGGGTGTGTCGGTTTGATCCTGAGTGGCTCAGATCCCTGCAGATGTTCCTGACACCATGATGGCTGTTTACAGCTCACTAGCCTCTCAGGGACCGGACCTGCCAGGAAGCAGCGCTCTGGTCCCAAAGACTGTCAAAAGCTAATTTATTCAGTCGCCCGGAGGTTTAGCTTTGCTGCATTATATTAGGACTTGATAATTCACCACCTGAGCCCATTTCTTTCTTTGAATAACAAGAAAAAGACACATTCTGACTTGGTTTTCCCCGTTTTACATTTTATGATTGATGTGCATTAGGTCATATTAATGAAAAAAAAATGAATTTTTTAATTTGTTAAATGTTTGTGAAGACTAATGAGCAGACTGTATGCAAGGTGCACATGGTTTTGAGCCATTTTAATGTTTTACGTGCTTCATCCCTGACAGATCTACATTCAGAGCTGAACTTACAAGAGCATATTGGTGGAGGATGTTGACAATATTCCTCAACCGGAAAGAAGTTGTTTGGCAGGAGAAAAACGAACAGCATGAACACCTGTTTCCTCAGACGACTACATGCTCAGAGATTAGATGGGATTCAAAAGATATTCTCATCTGTTTTGCCACAACCCTCTTAGGAACATTTCACTCAAAACAATGTATATATTTTGAGAGGTAAACAATACTATTAGGGCTCCGCAGCAAAACAAACATCATCGAACATAAGCTGCAGTCAGAGGGAATCGTGAGACTACAGGGTTGCAGTAACTTGTCCTGAGTGAAAGAGACTGCATGCATTCTTCACCTCCATACTCTCCTGTCTATCTGCACTCAGGTGGACATTATGTATAAGGAGTGCTATTCTGTCACACGCGACTCATCTATTGTTCTGACTTAGAATATTGCAGCCATGTGTCAAGGAACGGATAAAAACCGAAAGCAATTACTTTCACTGTGGTAAAGCATTTGTGTCTGTCACCACTTGATTTGAAATGCAGTTCAACACTGAAAACATCTCACACATAAGTAGCACATCTGCACTCTGCCATGTTAAGAGCAGCATTGCTCTTGTCAACTCCCGATGCAATAGTGTGCAATAAAACTTTTCATAAAAACATCGCCACCGCACATCAAAGAGAGATCTCTTCAAAAGGCAAAGTCTCTATTTTCATGAATTGTTATTCTGTGGCCCTTCTGTCTTTAAAGGCTGACTTTGGTTTGGTTTTGTGTGCCCCCACAGACTGTCAGCACCGACCCTTATCCTGTGAAGCTCCACTATGACAAATCTCATGACCAGGTGTGGCTGCTCAGCTGGGGAGACATGGAGAAGAACTTCCCGACACTGCAGGTGAATTCACATCGCATTCAAACTGAACACTTTTGAAAATGTTAGGAAAGCTGAGAATGTGACATGAAAGCGCAAAGATGGAGAGAATCAGGGCACGGCTGACATGGTTGGATTTGATCTAAGGTTCGACGAGGTGGAGTGCATGTGCAGCGTGCACTGAAATTAGCAATCATTCTATGTTTTGTTATCTTGATTGGTAAACTGTCGAAACAGTGACTTGAATAATGGATTATCAAAATAGTGACAGATTGATCAAGTCATTCACACAGTTGTCCTGGCGCAGATTATAATAAAACACAAATGTGTACGTTTTAATGTAGACTAATATTAACATGAGCATATAAAACTTTGGGTCACTGATCAGCTATGTTCACAGTGATAATTATTCTATTAACAACATAAAATTCCACTTCAGTCTATTGTGAGGTTGTAACAGGGAAACATTTTCATTAGAAACACCACGTTACAAACATCCTGATTATCAGCATCTTGTCACGGCATGACAGCTAATTAAATGAGAATTCCTCCAACTTGACTTTGTCCTCCCCTTTTTTCAATATGACATGAATGTGGCATTAATCACTACAGCCACTTTGGGATTTTCAAAGGTTGATTTGTTTGTCTGGCCTGATGGGGGTAATTAATAGTCACTTACATTGCAGTGTGCAAGTATTTGGACACATTTTCAATTGTTTTGGCTCTGTACTTCAGCGCAGTGGAATTGAAATAAAAACAATGACTGGAAGGTGCTGACTGCGGAGAGCCAAATATCTTGGGATCACTTCAGACTCTGCACCGTCTTTCGAGACGTATCTAAAGAGGATGTGTCACGCTTTAAAACATATCATTAGCAAACTCCATCACATTAGAAGTACACTACCATCAAAGACCTACCTAAATGCAAATGATCCATTATTGTAAAACTTGGTGGTCTCAGGCAACTGAAACTTGATTAAAGTCAGTTTAGATAACTGAAGATTCTTGCGAAATACATTTTTCTTATTTTTGAAAATAGAATTAAATATTCTGACATTCATTGTGTGCATAAGACAATCAATAAAGCAGCCCTTCCTTCTGTGCAGCTATGTTCTGATCTGTAAACTATATCGACCAGCTGAGTTTCTAGATGCGACTTTAATGTCCCAAAATGAGGCTCTGCTTTCACCCAACTGTTCCCTACAGACCTATTCCAGAATGAAATGGGCCTCCTGCGTAATTAAAAGGGATTAAAAATGGAAGTTGTTTTCCTGGAAGGATGAAAACTTTGCTTTAAAAGAACAAACTTTGTCAGCACTGACCACATCAGGACTTTTCATGAGCCCCCAGTATGTGAGGGAATCACCATCTTTAACATGGTTGGATCAGTAAATGGGCATTTAATTTTTTTTTTTTTATTTTTTTTTTTGAGGCCAATATCAACCGAGGGTCACAGTTGGTGGTGTCCCAGATGATTTCGCCACGCTATTGGCCGATAGAGGAGACACCACCAATGAGAGCATGCTGTTCCGTATCCTGGGTGCTGATTGGCTTTGTGACCTCAGCCTCAGTTCACAGCATCCTAGCTTTCATCATCCCACGCCGCTCAGTTAGCTTCCTACGCAAACATCCGCTACGTCGCTCAGTGTAGAAAATGCTTACAGGAGTGTGTGTAGGCTTTATAAAAGCTTAAACATACAAAAATATTTTTTAAATAAAAATTACAATACCCTGATGAATCACTTCAGCCAATCCTTTTTCTACTTTGCGGATTTTCACCAATCGCGGGGGGGGTTGTGGAACGTAATACCCACGATAGTCGAGGGATTACTGTATTACACAGAAAGCAGAAATATCAAAACACAGACCTACATAAGCCTATATTCTGATCTAATAGGCAGGCATACCTCTGCAAATAAAAACCTACACGGCGGTGCAGGCCTCAACGGTTTGAAAATACACAGCTGCATAATTAGTCAACTGTGAAAATAAAATGTATGGAAAATAAGCCATAATTAATTCAAATGGCTCGGTATATTGGCACAACACTGATTAATGAAGCTTGCAACGAGCTTTGCTTCGAGAGAGAGAGAGACTGCGAGCCCTTGGCCACAGCAGCACCGCAAAGTTTCCCACTTTCTTCATATAATAGTCGGTGCTTCTGCTGCAGGTGGCTGAAGAGATTTGTAGTCTTTCCACCTTTTGTCTTAACCTTTTTCATGCACGTTTTGCAAATGGAGTCGCTTTGCTCTTTGTCTGTAATTCGAAACCCGAAATACCTCCAAATAACAGAGCCATTATTCATTTCTTAGCCACCAACTGCACCGTGTCCGCCCTCTTTTGGTTCAGATGGGAGAACACTACGTACATGTAAGAGGCGGGATCGGGCAGCTGAACGTGGCTTGGAGGCTCAAAGAGAAACAGTCAGCCGTATAAAATAGCGTTTTATACGGCAACATCAAAATAATATATAATGTACTGGTATATGTCTTACTTTAGTACCGGTATATCGTCCAGCCCTAAAGTGAGCAGAAGCATTCTGGGTCAGAGGAGAGAAGCCAGGCTGGTTCCACCTCGTATAAAGACACTAAAGTAACTATAAAACTACAAAAACACCAACTCCTAACAACTCGCTGCAATAGAGCTGTGCAGCATTTCTGAGCATCTGACCAGCACACCTTGGAACAAAGTGGCTACAGCAGCAGAAAACCTAAGATCAGGAAACTCAGGCTACAATTTATACAGGAAGGTGGGAAGAACATTGCCTGGTGTGATGAATCTTATTTCCTGCTGCAACATTCGGACTGTCAGGTCAGAATTTGGCATAAACAACACGAAAGGATGGATCCATCCTACCCTGTATGAAAGATTCAGCGTGCTGACGGTGTCATGGTGTGGCTGATATTTTTCCACAGCAACTGTGATGCCGTCATGTCAATGTTAGGGGGGGAAAAAAAAAAAAAAAAATCTAACAAGAACATTCAAATCTATGTCATGAAGAATGAATGCAGCTTGAAAGCAAAAGGGACTGAAGCCTGATACTAACAAGGTGTACCTAATAAAGTAGACTCCGATTGTGCTGCAGCAACAAGCCAAAACAATGATAATGTCTAAATACTCAGATCACCCTCCTCTCTACATGACAAACATTTGAAGATTATAATAAATAGAATCAAAGACTTCTTTTTCCTGGTTTCTCTGGGAGTTATTTTGAGTGGTTAAATGTTAGAGTCTCGCTCATTCGATGCGCAGAGATTAATAAGGAAGATTTTGCTCTGTGCCAAAATTAAAGCAAACCATGCTTACACACAAGCAAGTCTGCACGCTTCCATGCATGCACAAGTGTTATTTAGACAGTGACAACAGCAGAAATCATCTCCCACTGAGAAGCCAGCATTAAGAGGAGGGGCTTAGGTTTTATTCCAATTTAGTGGAGTCAACCAAATGTAAATGTGGTGTCGACATAAAGCGATTTCACTGAGTGGACACTACTTCCATACAATCATGACATGAAAGATATAACCCTTAACGTGCTATTGTTTAGGTTAGAAACCAGCAGCACAGAGGAAAATTTAATCAGGCTCCTTTTAAACACCCACCACCTCTTCTATCGATGTTCACCAGGTGATCAATCAGGCCAGTGGAAGAGTCTCCCACCACACCGTCCACACACAGCCGGTTGGCAGGCGCTTCGACAGAGTGGACGAGTTCTTCATTCCCGCCTCCAGCCTCATCATTAACCACATCAGGTATGTTTTGTATGATCCAAGAACACCTCTAATGCAAATTGAATTGCAAATTAAACTCACCCCATTGGCATCTTCGTCACTTTTTTCCCTTCAGGACTCAATACCACAATAATGATGTGCAGCGCGAGAGTGTGTTTGTGAGTTAATGGAGGTTTTTTGGAGAAAAGGCTCAGTGGTTGTCTGAGCGGCAGATGAGTACATTGCCACTTGCTTGAAATAGTCCCTCAACATAAACTGCATGAGCTGTGTTGAATTAATCATTTACAGATGAATGTCGGGAATCAAAAGCCACAAAGTCAGCAAGTGATTTTAAGGTTCAGTCTTTCAAGCTACAGGCACAGAAAGCTGCAGTTGCACAAAGTGCTCGTGTCGTCTGTGTCAGTCTGGTGTTTCAGATCTGCACCCCACTCAAGTTGATGGCAAAAAAAATAAAACAAAACAAAAAAAAAAGTATAAAAAGGAAAAGAATCAAGAACACAGTTAGCTGATTCTCGTTCAACAAGAACACAATAATGAGGTCAGGAGTTCAATACAATGTGTTCCTTTGTATTTGGGTCAAAAACCACCTTTTGGTGATAAATTAACACCACATTGAACAAGTCAACTCTAATTTAGTTTATAAAATGAGTAAACAGTTAGAAGGCTCCCAAAGTACAGCCCAATGTCATTTACTCGATTCGTCCAAAATCCCTTCAAAGTCACCTTACAATGTCTTATTACACAGCAGCATGTGAAATCCTCATATTGGAGACTTCAGTATTATTAGTCCAACCTGAACCACAATGTTGTCCTCATTAACTTTGAAAGCAAGTGAGCTAAACGCCGTCTGTTTTTGTCTCCTGTATTGTTTTGTTAACAGACCACACATGCTGTTTTTTTGCAAATGAAAAATTTTGCGTTGATAGAATTGTGAAAATGTTAACTTTTCACACTGGAGGATTTGTGAGGATTTAAAGGATATTGGTGAGATTTGGAGGTTTTGCATAATTATATCTTTGTTTAGATAGATTCTATTTGCCGCTTTCATTTTTTCTTATGATTTCATTTTCAAAGATTTAAAAGCTTTCAGGAATTTTCAAGTTCAAATATGAATAGTAACCGCTCTCTCAGGAGAAACGTGTCAACAACCAACCAGCAACCATTTAATCAGTGAGGTCACCAGTTAAAGGTGTAATTAACAGTGTATTATCAACAAGTATTTATGAGTTTCCTCCCTGTCGATTGATGTTAATATGGAGGTCAAAATCACGAAGACACTTCTGTCCCAACCAATATGACCATTTTATTGAAGTATGTAGATGCATTTCATAAAGTGGCCAGTGAATTTACAAGATATGTTTTCTAGCAAGGGGCATAAAAACATATTCCATTAAAATCCTTTCTAATCTCACCCTGCCCTTATGAATTGTTAGTGCAGTTGCGTTAAAGAATGTGTGCGGTGTTAAAACACTGTTTCACCGGCTCCATCACTGAAACGAGTGTAGGCACTTTAATTGTGTTCCTAAGAATCTGGAATGCAAAGTAAACACCAAGAAACTTTAAATCAGCTCAGCCTCATATTAAATGCTGTGCTGGTTGCATATGCTCCTTTAAAAAAAAACAACAAAAAAACAGTCAACATCAATGTTAAGCACTTCATCAGTTGTAATGTTTACGCTTGACATTGTCTTTGACACCGGAGGCAAATCAAACACCTCGTCAGCGCTGACGCCTCCTGACTTTGTGTCGATACTCTAAGAGGCAGTTATTTTTCTCGAGACTACACTCAGACATTTGCACAGATGCAGATCAATAACTTCTATAGAGTTAAAATATTCTGCATACAGAGCTAAAGAAAGTCAGAGGCAGGCGGCTGGTATCTCTCTTTTTCTTCCATTTTAGTTCATCAGCCACAGAGCGGACATGCTGAATGCAGAGTGCATGAGCAGTTGTCTCACACGCTGGATGTGAATGGAGGGAAGTTAGTCAACCACTTGGCTAATGACATGGCACAGCCGGGGACAAGGAGGAGGTCTGCAGGATTTCAGGATGTTAATGGTGTCCTGGGGAGGAATAAGAAGTCCAGTGTGCATGTTGTGGGTGGGGGGGCTTAGTTGGGTCCAGATCTAATTTCAGCACAGACGTAATTAGACCCACTGAGGCCTTTGAAGAATATCGTAGCCACATTTTTATTTATTTTTTTTTATTTGCGGTGTTTTCTCTGAAAACAATGTCTTCTTTAGATCGTAATTTTTAATGGTCTTTATAAAAACCCAGCTTTCAGAAATACATCCAGGTCCCTACAGCACAAATGTCTTTTACATACACAAACAGTATCATCTCATTCATAATGCTCGGCCTGTAACGGCGTGACCGTGTTCGTGCTTCGTGTTTAAATGCGCAACAATTGAAATGCTTTCATCCCCTCCAGCAGCATCTCTGTGGACACTGCAGCGTGGATAAATCCTGCTGCTTTTGTACTAAATATAACATTTAGTGGTTTCAACAACTGTTTTCATAAAGTACAATTTTTTTCCCCAATCAATCATTTAGTCAAGAATCCGCGAGAAATAGCTTTCACAATTTCTCACAACCCAAACTAATGTCGTTGAACGTTTGATTTTAATGACGACCAGCTCTGCACACCAGGTAAATATTCTGGTTCAACTGAACTAAACAAAACTGCAAAATGACGTAATAACAGGACTCAAAGGTTTAAAGTGTTTATCAAGATTCACATTTGCATCATTATTGGTTATTTTGATAAAATATTTAGGATATTCCAAACTCAGTAAAGTCTTTAAATAGTTTGACTTATTTGTCCATAATAGAAAATGAATAGTTAAAATGGTACAAGCAAAGTCCCTGTTAGTGTTTCAACTGGTGTTTCAACTCTTTTAAAAATGAAGCTACATCTAAAAAGGATGTCAAAAACCTGTAGTGGTGACATTAGTGTATCGCTCAAACCTGCTTCAATTTTGAACAAAGAAAAACACTGGTGAGTACTCCAGTATAATACAATAACAAAGAAATGCATAGAAATAAATAATAGACTTTAAAGTGGTGGCCTTATTTGAGTTGGCTCAGTTTCATGGTATTGTTGAATCGAAGTGCATTATATTCTGAGGTGTTTTTAATATTTTGCCAGTGAATGATTTCTCCAAAAATCCTAAATTCTTGGTTTGATTCAGCACATTAAGCTGAAAGCAGATGGAAGTAGCACACAGACGCTGTGAGATCTCCATATACTTCAGCTATAAACCAATAATTCAGGCCTTGTTAAAAGTGGGATGAAGTAGTCTTTTGTGTATCTGCCAGAATACGACTCAAGAACACAAAAGGCTTCAGGTCTATTCAAGTGCATAGGTGTTTTGTTTTGTTTTTTATTTGGACAGCTGTTTTTATTGCACATATTAGGAAAGCTTGAATTAACTACTGCCTAGTGGCCCTTTTTTTTTTTTTTTTTTTTGTTTGTACCCACATGGCTATTTGTCTGCTGACAGGAATGGAGCATCGATTAGTCGATTTGGCAGCGTGAGCAGTGTGAGAAAAGCCGACATATATTCAGCAACTTCCGGGACTAGTTTAATGACTGGAGACTCGCTCAGCAGCCTCTACAAAGCAAGCAGGAACTTCTGCAGGCTGTCTTTCATTAAAGCCATCAAGTAACAGTGAGACAACTCTCCATGTCAGCCAAAAAAATAAATAAATAAAAGTTATTTCATATCTTCAGCCACATCTACAGTTCTCCCTTCAGCTCCAGCTATCCACACCTATTTGTCACAATGCTTTTGATCATTGGCAAAGCAAGCCGAGCGAGATGTTGACTCCTTATTTTCGCAAATCCGGATGGATGAACGGGAACTGGAGTGTTGTGGATGTGTTTTACTGTGCAGCATCAGTTCTCAGGTCATGAGTTGTGGCCTCGGGATCTTTAACTCGAACTGCAGAATAAATATTACTCAAGTGTTCAGACCAGCTCATTTCTTCACTGAGAATACGTGAAGATAAAATATGAAACTGCTTCATAGAACAATCTTTAATGCATTAATCAACGATAGGAAGGACAAACATCAGCTGTCAGTTTGGCTGAGAGCAATCTGGGTCTGCCAATGAAGCAACCTAGCTGCGTTTACATCTGAGCAAGGGCAAACAATGTCTGATTATTCATTTATCAGACATGGGAAAAACGTCTGTTGGCAAAAATAATCTTTTCATTGCAGAATGAATGCTCCATTGTCCTTTAGCTCCTAAGCATGTCACCAATATTTCACAGCATGGATGCACTACTTATTGATTTCTCAGAGCAGCACAGTGTTGAATACAACCCACAGTAAAACAATTTCAGCAGTGTTTGACAAGTCTTCAAATCCTCTCAACTCTACTTCTGTACTCCACCCTGACAAGAAAAACATGTTGAGGTTTAACCTACACATAAGAAAAATAAATAATCATCTCGAAATCTCTACCCTTCTTGGATATTATTTTTAAAGTAATTGTGCGACCAAAAAGCAGACCATCTTTGCTCAGAAACCCTTCTTTGAATTTAGTTTAGCTTTCCAATTCATATAAACAGCTGATTTTCTGTGCGATTCAAAGACCTGACATATTACATTAGAAGATGTAAGTCAGTCAGCATGTTATCTGCAAGTCTTAAATAAGATGAATTGCTTGAAAAGTACAAAATAAATCAACCCATATATATATACCCATATATCTTTTATGGCAGTAATAACAGTTATGAAAGAAATTTCTCACATAACATGTACATGTATGGTAGTTAATTATGCTGCTGTCTACTGTTTGCAGTGAACTTAAAATGTGACTTTCAGTGATTCTCATCCAACTTTCCTTCATTTTTTTTTTTTTTTTTTTTTACCTAGTTTTGACATGTTAAATAGATACTGAAGCACAAAGGGCTAAAATCTAAAACAATTGCATTGCAATCACATTCAGTATTTTTGTGTGTTCATCTTGCAATCTTAGTTCCTGCAAAATATTGAACGTCAAGCTGCTGATGCGTGATGAGCTTTGTCTGCTGTCACAAAGCTGCATCACTCACTTCAACAGGACAGCGGTCGGGCCAGGAGGCAACCTAATCTAAACGAGACATTAAAACCTGACCGCTCTGATTGTGGCTTTTCTGAACGTTCATTTCTGGCTCTGGTTTTCATTCACGGGGAACAATGAACGTAAATGTGGGTAAGTGCAGATCAACAGACTAAAATTTCTGTGAAAAGTGAAGCAAATCTGAAATCAACAAATCTGGCAGGAATCCATGAAAATAAGTGAGGGGGTTGGCCAAATCAGGGCACAAAGTTTCCTGGGTTTACGCATTCATGTTAATGATGCAAGTGCACAAATTGCCCATGGCACTTGCTGGGCTACGTTTTTTCTGAAATAAGAGGTAGGTGGATCTCATCTTTTATGGACTGATGCTGTCTCCTGTCTGGACCTGGTGGACAGAAAGATTGCTGGATCAATGATCCCATCGCTCCACAGGGATGGTATTGTGCTTCGTGGCTTTCAAACAGCCATTTTCTGTTCAAAGGTACAGACAGCTTGGTGTTCAAATGGCATAAAAGATGAAGAATAACAGTAAGATTGAAGTGCCTGTCAGCATCAATCAGCTGGTATTCAAGTTTAATTGAAGGGTGTAAGCTCTTTGCATACTCCCCTTCTACCCTGTAAGGCTTTTAATGTCCCATTAAGATATTCCTGCATTTGCACTTGTCCAAGCAAACTCAAAAATTGCTTTAATTCTATTAGAGAAGAAAGTATAGATGATGTTATCCTGCCAATATGAACATTATTTTTTTTTTTGTCCTGAATACTTTAAAATTTTACCAGCCCCAGGATTTTCATAATTACTCAGTAAAAACGTTTGTATTCTTTTTGTCAGTTTGATATCTTGATATGTGGATTGCAATGTTCTGTTTCAAAGTGTTACCACTTACTGCTTGAAATGGGCCATGGAAATAAAAAAGAAAAACATTTTAATATTCCCCACTGAAGAAAGGAAAAATAGATTTTCAGACACACAGCAAAATCAGTTTTTTCAAAGTTATTCTTACTTCATATCGCATTTTGTTTGAATCTCCTGAAACACTGATTGTGATTGTTTCAATCAATTCAGAAAATATACCAAGATGCAATGCAAACATCATAGCCATGTTCTTCATTTTAGCTTTGTTTGTTAGCTTGCTAGCAAATATTCACAAATATTCCAAATTCACAAATCAAAAGGTTTGAAAAAGATAAAATCATTTTTGTACAATTTTTTGGCAGTTGAATGATTTGATTGAATAACTGAGCTTTTTAAAATTCATCCAATACTTGTTGAAGTTTGCCAACTTTGGATAAATGATACGCGTGGTTGATAGCTGGCGTTGCTATCAGTACAATGATGCGAATATCGTGACTAAAACTAATTATTCTGTTTACACAACAACAGCAGGTTATTGATTGAATCTATGTTTTTCTTATTAAATTCAATACAGGTTTGGCCTCATCCTTCATCGAAATGAGCCTGTCCTCCGCAAAATTGACCTGGAGACGTCGTCGTACGTGAAAAACATCAGTTTACGGGAGTACAACTGTATCCCCAAGTCTGTGGCCTACACCCATCTCGGCGGCTACTACTTTGTCAACTGCAGACCTGATTCCACCGGCGCCACACAACCCCACCTCATCTTGGACAGCGTGACCGACTGTGTGATTGGACAAAACCGCGATGTCACCGGCACTCCTTACGTGTCTCCTGATGGTCATTACTTGGTCACCGTTGACGATGGCGACGGCTTGATGAGGATCCAGACGATCTCAGAGCGCGGTGAGATCCAGGAACCCTTTGACATTCACACCAACCTTCACCTGTCCGATCTGGCTTTCCAGCGCTCCTTCACAGAGATCCACCAGTACAACGTGTTCGGCAGCTCCGGCCGTCAAACTGACGCCCTGTTCGTAGAGCTCAGCACCGGCAAGGTGAAGATGATCAAGAGCTTGAAGGAGGCCACCAAGTCGTTGGAGTGGCCGTGGAGCAGTAGGAACAGGGTGATGGAAAGCAGTGGACTGTTCGGACAATATCTCATGACCCCGTCTAGAGAGTCCCTCTTTATCTTGGACGGACGACTCAACAAGCTCAACTGTGAGATCACTGATGTCCTCAAAGGCAACGTTGTGGTGTGGGTGGGGGAGTCTTAGGTTGTCAGACCGAGACACAAGGAGCTTGGTTTTCTTCTAAAAAGGTACTGTTGCACTGAATTCTGTTGCAGATAGTGAAAATCACTGATTCAGAAACCAAATTGACCATTTTTAAGTTCATTGGATGAGAAACCATTACCCAAAAAACAAAACAACAAAAAAAAAAAAAAAAAGTGAGGAAGTTGTTGATTGTTACTGTGTTAAGGCTAAATTCTTTTTTTTTTTTTTTTTTTTTCCCTCCACCGGGTGGTTTGTCTTTAAGTCAACATAAAGTTGCTTGCTGGTCACATTTTCAGGAAAATTGGTATGAATCCGTAAATATGTGCAACTTTGCATTATTATTCACAGTCAGTTGTATTCAGTGTGTGGGAATGCTGTAGATAATCTCTGAACAAAACTAATATTCAAGTCAATTGGCAAAAATAGATAAATATATATATGCTGTATATGTCCAGATAAACTCTTGTAATTTAAGTTTACCCATCCAACTTTTTCCTGTGCCTTCAAGGAAAATTGCCCTCCATCTGAGGAATTTGCGTAATTATTCCCAGTATGACTGCAGACTACACCTCTTCCTCTGACTCCTCCATTCATTGCGAGTGTGGTTTCTCAAATTCACTGCTCTCGTCTATTTGTCCATCCAGCGCAGGCGACTCAGTCTAATTAAAATGAGCCCTTGCTGTGATCCCATCCTGTTTGAAGTGGAGACTGAGAGCTTCATTATGATTGTGTGCTCAGTAACCTTTGATCCGAAATTATAAACCAGCGTTAGAGGATTCTGAATTAAGTTTTGTTTGTTTGTTTTTTTTTTTTAGTACTGAACTGATAAATGAAAGTCAGTGGCGCCGTTCATACGCTGCACATTGTGAAATTTTTAGTATTTCAAAATGTTCCCGAGCATTGAGTCAACTGAGCACGTGTGTGAAGTAAAAGCGATCAAACATAACTCCAATATTAAAAAACAAACAAGAAAAAAAAGAAAAAAAAAAAAAGCATTGCATAATATAAAAGAAAGACGTCTGGAACATGAGCATTGTCTGCTCTGACAGCATGTTTCAAGTGGCTACTTAATGTAATGATGAGTTTAGAGAACTGAGGGGAAGAGATAGTAGTGGTTGAATTGTGTTGAAGGTCTTTAAGTTTAAACACCACTTTCTGAATGCTCCTGCTGTAGATTCATAGCTGGACACATTTCTATGCATTTTCACCCTGGCACTCTATGACTCTGTGAATCACAATGGGCAACTGTACTTCAAACTTAGTATGGACTTTTGATGTGTACAGATTATATGAAATCATCGTCTTTCCTGTTAAATCTTACTCGTATACATTTTGGACTTAATTTACTATGAACCTTTTTTTTTTTCCTCTTCATCACACGTTTTCCAACCTTTAAACTTGGATGTACTGCTATTGACGACCTCTGACCTTTCTCTATATTTATGTTCTGTACATAGCAGCTGATTGTGCGACCGTTTGGTTCCTATGAATGTAAAGGTTCACACAGGTTCTGTTCGTTTTCTGAGCAAAGAATCAGCACACTCCCTTTTTAAGAAATTTAAAAACACAGCTGTCAGGACCAACATCCTGTATTCAAGTACATTGTGATCACAATCCCTGCTTTCACGTCCATATAGCCATGTCTTGTATGTTTATTCATGTGATTGTTATTTATATAGAGAAAAACACGCTTGTCATTTTACCCAATAATAATAATAAAAAAAAAACAAAAAAAACTATAAGGCTCAAAATGAGTGTGATATTTGCTCTTTTCCTCATTAAAATAGCATTCCATGGCCAGTGCTATGCAGACAGTCATGCATTTCCAGCCTGTTAGCAATTACCATTCTACAAGAGATGATACAAGAACAAGGTCAAGACTCTACTGGCCCCTCAAGCATTCTTATATCGCAGTAAAAAAAAGTACTAAAATGCACACTTAACTAACAAACGAAGAAATAGATTTGTGTGCCTGAAAGAAAACCAGACATAGTAATTTATAAGCTTTTTTTTTTCTTTCCAGGAAATAATTTAAATTTTGTCTGACAAGGAAAGTCTGTGATATTCTGGACTATATGGAGAATGTGATTGACATGGACATGATTCAACCTAAGAGTGCCTGAAGGCTAAATGAAAAAATTGCAATTACTTCAGTTCCTGTATAATGTGATATTCACAAAGTTAACTAAGCTGGAACTGAAAAGTTTTCAGGATACTGGCAGGCCGAACGTGTCTTTGAAATTGTGTATACACACACACACACACACACACACACACACACACACACACGAGTTAGCTCTAGCAAAGGAAAGAAAAATAATGCAAATAAAGGTCCTTTAAGTGTGATTGATAATTAACTATACGACATTGACAGATTGTTTTATTGATGCAATAATAGATTGCTCATGTTGAACCAGAGCTCCATGAAGTAGTTGACATCCTCTCTCCTTTGTTCCGTAATAATGGGCCAGAGTTATATGTAGATGTACATAAATAGAATATAGTCTACAAAGCAGCAACAGGTTACTATGGCAGTACAAAATCTAAAACTGCAATCTTAAATGTACTTAAATCTTTAGGAATCACAAGAAAGAGGCATTAAAAGCAGCTTTCGGTTCAGAAATGTCGATTACACAATGAGAAATTAAAGTCACTTACAGGAAAATCGTGACTGCTTCATACGAGAATTTAGAAAAATGCTAGTAATGAATCAATTATGAGGATAATCATAATGTCCATCCCTGAACCTGGTGCTTTGAGTTTGCTGCATGACTAATTTAATGACTCAGTTGTGAACAAAAACATTTTTTTTTTTTTTTTAAATCAGCTCATCCGTAGAGAAATGCCCAGCCTGCCAATTTGACTCTGAATTTCGACCAAAGCCATTACCTTCAAAGACACGTTCAGTAGACGATCAGAGAACTGTCAGTTTTTCTTCCTGTGATCTGTGTTGAGGCAGACATCACATTTAAAGCCTATTACAGATGTTAGTAATTCACTACAGGTGACTGCCAGGCTTATTATTGTTTTATTTTTTATTTTTTTTACCCACTGGGTTTATTCATCTTAAATATATTTGGCTGCAGGTGCTATCAGAGCTTTTGAATAAGGGGATCCCCTCCATATTGCACAAGGCTGAACACTTCATTTTAAAATCCTCGTGGAGAAGCACTTCCATCTGAAGAGCCTGACATCAGATAAGTATTTCTTCCACAGTAATAAAAAAAAAAAAAAAAACTGCAGCTTTCAACCACATCATAACAAAGAGGAGCAGGATCTATCATTATGCGTCTGATTCCTAATGTAATGTACACAGAAGAGCGGACTCTCCGCTGTGTCTATAATTACTCCGTCGGTAATAATCAAGGCTGCAGTCACAGTTAAGCTTTAATCTGTGTGAATTCTCAGGTTTGATTCATCATTAATTAAAGTGACTTTTATAATTAGCCAGAGCCACGTGCCCTCATTAAATTGCTTGTTTAGTGTGAACAAAGGTTAAAACCAATATACCAATACGCTGTATCATTTGTAAACTGCTGTAAGGAAATGTTAATGATATGTTAATTAAGAAATGTAATTTGCAGTGTCTCCATTTCAGATGTTACACATCTTGTTCAGGTGATAGCCAAGAAATCATTAAATACAACGCCACCATCAAAAATGTCCAAAATATGATCATCAACAATCCATCAGTTTTAATTTCATTAGTCATTGTCGATTGTTAAAATTGGATAGTTTGTTTCAGTAACTGGCAGCTGTCTTTATAGAGCTTAAAAAAACTACTTCAAATAATATTTTTAAGCTTCTTAAAAGGTGAATGTTAACTCTTTCATTATTTCCAAAGTAATTTTATAACCGATAAACCAAAAAGTGACATTTCAGTGAATGTTTTTTTATTATTGGAAATTAATAAATGAATTGCATTGACTTTGAGTTTATGAAATGATCTGAAGGCACGACAGTCGGACTGATTCAGCAGGTAGAATGTACGAACAGCAGCACACCGGCGATGGCATGCCTACAGTTATTCACCAGAGATCACCAGCACATAAGTGTGCAGCCCATTCTCATGATCACCCCCCTCCCCCAACGGCAATCCTGATAAACGCTCCAAAGTATATTCCTCCCCTTACTAGTCCCAATTTATATTCATCCCTGAGTCACACAGGGTGCTGCTCGTTTATATTAATATTCTTCCTTACTGAATCCCCGTTAATAAAACAGCCATGTGAATAGAAAAGAGGCGCTGGCAGTTCCTTAATTATCTATTGTCAGTCTTCTATCTTCTTGCGGTCACACGGGAGGGCTGGAGACTCCTCCCCGCCACACACACACACACCCCCCCCCACCTCCATCAGGAGAATTTAGTACCAGATTCTGCCCGTCTCTATTACTCCATTCATAAGACGAGCAGCGTAATCACGCTGCTGACTCCTTAATCATGTTGCCAGGGCTGCCAACAGTACAACCTCTCTGCTCCATCCATACCGAGGCACCTGATGACTGATTGAGGCCACTAGTGGTGCTGCACCTTGTGCCGGTTGTAGGTCCTCATCCTGCATTCTGCTGGTTGCTTGCTCCCTCTCTCTTTTTTCTCCATGCCTGCAGAATAATCAGTGTACGTCTGTATGGTGGTGGATGGAAGCAATGGATTTCCTCTCAGGGAAGAAAGCATTACTAAACTGTAAAATAGACTTGTCACAGTGGTGCAGTAAGCAAAATGTCGATATAGAAGAGGCTTTAATTACGCTAACAACCGTGCACTTTCTATAAATTGCAGAATGTCTCCATTTTTTTCTCTTCTGGCAGGATGACTGTCTTCATTGTAGATGAATCTCAGTATATTTAGATCGGTGAAATGCGTGTGCACGCGTTTGTGTTCATGTCGAAACGTGGCTGTAGAGACACCAGCAGTTGACAGCAAACCCACAGAGACACTTCTTCAGTTGAATGTGAGCGAGTGTGTGTCTGGACAGATTTTGTCAACGCAACTCCATCGCAACAAAGAAATGTGTTGCTGAGTTTGAAGACGGAGGAGTACATGAGCACTCAGTGTGACTCAGTACCGTTCAGTCCTGCGAAACGTCAACATGGTCACAAAATTTCCACTAAATCCATCCAGTTCTGGAAACGCGTCAGACTGGCTGCTCATGGTGGAGCAAGCAAACATCTGAGCAACATGTCATCAGTGTGCTAACATCTCAGATGTAATGAATAATTTCAATAAATCAATGAATGCATAAGAAAATATGAATACATTAACTACCATTACTGCCTGACTCAGGGCAGCTAACAAGAACACCACCACACTGAGATAACGCCACGAAACAGACAGAAATTAGCCAATATAATAAAAAATAAAAAAAAGATGCGAAATGTGTACAAGATACAAGTTGCAGCATCAGAAAGGTCTTTATGCCTTCTGAAAGCCATCTTTTTCTCCAGCTCTTCCCTGCAGCATCTCAGAGGCTGCAACATAAAACAGTACGAGACGTGCAGGAGGAGCAGGCGGGTCGACACATTACTCATCTGATTAGTTACACGGCATGTTATGTAAAAATTATTGTTTTGTTCAAGGCTCTTCAAAAGTAGTTTGAAAATGTCAGGAAACAGAAATCACTGTCGGTTTCATGCAAACTGAGGTAAAATCTTCTGATTGCCTGCATTTTAATTTGCAAAATGTACTTACAGTAGATGATTAGACAAGCTGTTTGACTGATGTCCTTATTTTGGTCAACCCATTAAATCAGGATATAATTTGATCACTCTAATTTTATCAGACTGATAGGATGTCTCCAGTAACTTATTAAAAACTCATTTTGACCTCATCTGAGTTTCAACAGATGGAAGTTTTAGGCTTTTTGCTCATTAAGCCAGTGTTTATCAGTCTCTCAGGGAGTTCAGTGCAGTCTTTGCAAATAACAGAACTTTTTAAAGGTCACTTAGCAAATCTTTGCCAACACAGTGGATAATGCTGACTGGAGATAATAATCAGATTGCATTAATTCTTTTTTTTTTTAAAGATATTTACATCACTTTAAAGGTGAACTTTTCATATTAAAATTGTTGGACATATGGCGATGGCAGCAGCCCAGGAGAGGTTTTAATATGCTGACAGTAGATGCCTCCACCCCTTTAGCTGTCCTATTGTCATGCTGAGCTGGCTGTCATGACACCATGGCTGAAGGACGCCTGCGGACACTCAGCAATGACAGAGATTCAGGCAAAGTTCTGTCATCCACACAGCTGACAGATCCCCGCCTGATAGCGCCCAGGTCAACCATGACAGGAGACACCACCTCCACTTAACATGCACCTTGTCTGGCCCGTTGCTGTTCAGTGTCCTGCAAAGAGGCAGCTGAGGCAGTGCCCCTCAAAGCTGACCCTGAAAAAGCAAAAAGGCCAAAGCCCCCAAAGATGGACCAATAGATCTGCCTCAACGGTTCTGACACTTTCTGTCTGACTATCAGGAGTAACTACTTTTATCTGAGTCATGCTGAACTGGATTCTGCACATTAGGGATTATATGGGGGTCTGATCCTCAGCCACAATAAAAGCTGAACCCCGACAGAAACTAGTCCCTAACCCACAACTGAAACATGCACTGTTCTTCTCTTAGCCTGCAAAAAAATAAAACAGTTAAAAAAAAAAAAAAAGGGCAGATTCTGCCCATTTTCATTCACTGAGCTACTAAACCCAAGAAACTACTTTTTAAAACAGCTATATAGTCACTTTTAAGTGAATCGAGTTGACCTTTCCGTTTTCATCGAGTGAACTCTCTCTACTGATAAGGATGATGGGATGTAGTCAAAGCGCTCCAACAAGTCAATTAGCAGACGAGAGCAGCAACGACCAAGAGATTCACTGATTAACAGAGCAACAAAACAAATGCATCATTATCGTTAATGAAACAAAAATCTACGTCGTAATTTTAAAAGCAGAAAGCCAAGCATTCACTAACGATTTCAGGATTCTCTGCAAACTTGATCTCTTTGGGATTTGGACGTGTGAAAATGTTAACCTGGGGTCTGGGGAATTAAAAATGGGCCGTGGTGGCACTTTTTATTTTATTAGATGTACAAAAAAATACCAATAATATTGATTAGCAGCAGGCTTAATGAAAATACTTAACGGCAAACCTGCAGTGAACATTGAGATCTCTCTGTGAACAAGTGCTTTTTTTCAAGAGAAGAGCATTAAACTCTTACAGCTGCTCGAAGTCAAAAGGTCTTGGATGACAGCCAAACATTAATTGAACAAACAAACACTGAGTGAAATAGGTAGTTACAACACAAGCTAAATTACGTACAGTTGTGGACCACATTTGAGAAGTTATTCTCAACTTTACACAGGTACATATTCTGTACATCAAAAACATTTTCCAGACTCCCTGAACTGCCAGCTTTTAAACAGCCCAATACCGAACACAGGCAGCTCCGTCTCGACCACTTGGAGTGAAACAGGGGTGCAGTTCTTGGGACCTAAGAAGGCATGAAATGACCATCACATTTCTCAAAGCAAGCCGTGGATCATATTCAAAGTGCTCTGTGGCTAAATGACGGCACTGTGCTTCCCTATCTCATCACAGTAAACATGAGGAGCAAATGAGGTGGATTTATATTAGCTACGCATGTGTTAGCATGTCGCTAAGAGATGCTTTGATTAGTCTGTTTGGATGATTTTAAACAATATCTTCGATGTTAGATGATCTCAAAGTTTATCTCAAACTTCAACTTATTTATTCAACCATGGCGAAAACTGCCGTTTGTGCTCAATATCTAAAATCTTCATCTCTCCATTGTTGCCCTGTGAGTGAGTCCTGACGCGTTTTATAGTTGAGTTTCCACTTTCTGTGGAAAGAAACAGTTGAAAGCAACAGTGATAGAGCATTTGGCCATATCTGGACGATCTCATAGCTCTGTATAATTCCCTTATTCAACAAGCCCACATAGCGTTTGTTATGTATTGTGAATTAAAGCCGTGTGTTTTTGTGCACAGACAAGTTTTGTGGGAGGAGCCAAAACGACAAAAAGCGCCAATTAGCAATAGAAGTGGTGGCTACACAGATATAATTTTACTCTGAGTCCCATTTATTCATTAAATGCTTTATAAACACAGTGATGTTACAGATAAACTGAGCAATTTGCTACCTCTGATTAATGGTGTTGACTCTGGTGAAAAAGCCTACTGTGAGGACCTTCATTGTGGTTTCTCTTGGTAATTTATCAGCATTAAATACAGGATTGATTTTCTCTTTGTGTGTGATGAACAGTGATCTCATCAGTCTGTTTTGTCTATTTAATGCCGTGTAATTTCTGTTTATCCATCTCGAGCAAAGTCACCAAAAACTCTTTGAACATTGTAACATCAAAAAGGTTTTATTCAAAGTCATATTACTGATTTTCTTTTCACTAATTTCTGCTGTGACAAATACTTCACATTCAATTCACCTGATCCGGTCATGGTCAAGGAAATGAATTGTATTAAAAGCCACGAACAGCAGAAATATAGATGTTTTGCATACTTTTTGTGATCTCTGTGAGCTAGCTGAGAGTCAAATTGTATTTTATAAAACAGAATGTAATACAGACATTCAACATCTATAATCCATGTGGTTTCACTATTCATCCTTTCAGCTCTCAGACCAAACTGGACAACCTTGGAGATAACAACCAGCTGAGTGAAATGTAAAGTAATGCAGTGAAATGTGCAACAGCATCTTCTGTTTCAAGTCTTCCTCATTTTCATTCATGCACCGAGTCCAAACCTCTGAAATGTGCTCACAGTTTCACAAATCATGAACATCCACATCTTTAGATTTTTCTCTCCACTAGAGCAGGAGGCCAAATTTTCACAGCGGCTTCGGAGGATTGGGCCATTGGCCAGCCAGCCTTCATTAGGGGAATTAGCTTCTTGCTGCCGAGTAGAGGAGCAGATGCGATGCCCATCTCCTGGGCCGCCAAACACAGTGAGACGCATCCTGCACTGAGGGAAAGCAGTCTAGAGAGCTGCTCTATCACTGCCAGGAGGAAACATCACACAGCTCTCTCCAGTTTGACGACTCTTAGACTTCCTCTCTTAACAGCTGGTTCTTTGGCTGAGTGCGGCGCGAAGAAGCCACCCTGTGGTTTCTAGACCGAGAGGGACTCCTTCAATATGCAAAGCCCTTGACTGAAAACTGAGGCAGCGGAAGTGAACAAGAGCATTTACTGCAATGTGCATTTTGTGGATGTACTATATCAGTCCATTGTAACTGTGGCTGAACATTAGCTCTCCAAGACTGAGCAGGACTTTCCTCTAGTATGAGACATCTTTTTCATAGAATGGGCAAGCAGCCACTTCTGTTTACCAGGATCATTTATGATACAACCAAAAACAGTAAAGTCACAAGCAGCGATAATAAAGCAGATGATATATGATGCTCTGTGACTCCTTATACCATTATTACATTTATTTATCCAAAGTTTTTGGTTATTAATTTAAAGTGAGTTATGAGTAACTTACATCTTCTTCAGTAAAATATATTCAGTTTCTGCACAAAAGGTGTTGAAATTTCCAAATAGTTCATTGCCACAGGCATATAAACTGAGTCATGTCAGAAGCGTGAATGCATTTTCTGTTAGACATTTATTTATCGATTGACAATCAAAATTAAATCAGAATTAAAATAAATTCACACCCCAACCTGTGTGAACCTGTGAACTGACACGGAGACAGTAACTCAGCATGTGAGGACATGAACTGAGCAAAGTGATAAGGGTCAATGAAGATACATCAAAGCAGAAGATTTCTTCAGCAGCGCAGCGGCCTCAATTATTGTGAAATGGAAAGAATTCAGTATACTCAGGATCTATTTGTTGAAGAAACTATCTGACCTTACCGTGCATTGACCATCCAACAAGAGAGCTGGATATCAACAGGCTTAGGAGTTTTGATATTTCAGTTCATCATTCAGGGCGGGACATACTCTAAACAAATCCACCAATACACCTCACATTTCTCTCTCAGTGAGTATTTTTGCCGGATTATATTTTTTGGCAATGTCAGGATGTTGCTGCAGCCAAAGCAGAGAAAAGCAAGGTAGCTGATGACTAACAAGGTCACATTGACCAAGTATTCATTCAGAATCACAGAAAACACTCAAGAGCAAGAGCGTAATTTTTCCAAATAAGAGCATTTCGCTTTTATTTCCAGGTACTGTATCAATCTGCTCCTGTTACTCTGAGCTTCAACAATGAAAGAAAAGAGTTCAGGTTTTAACCACTCTCAGGAATTTTGTTTGGATTTAAAACTCACATGGAAAGAATCACACTTTGATCTGATCCTCTTGAGTTAACCTGCTGCAGAGCAGGTTGTTATTCAGTACAAGTTACCATCATGAGTTATGTAGGAAGACGTGGCCAACACATTTAACCCTGAAAACCTAACATGAAATCTAAAGTTTCTTTACTATCTCCAAAGCCTTCCTGCTAGATGCAGATGCAGGGTTTTTCCTGGTCTGGTCTCAGACAAAGATTGAACAACTGATGACAAATATCATCTGACTAATGTTACTCCTGCAGTGAAACAGTGTAATGCTCACAGGACCTGGAACTGACAACAGACCGTGGTCAGCATCATCTGAGGACTGTGCAAACCTTAAAGCCACGATTTACTGAGAACTGTCCATTTTTTCTGCGCGTTTCTATTTTTAAATAGAAACAGCTTTTCAAGCCGTTACAGCACCGGTCACATCATAAAACTGAAATAACCATTGCCACTCCGGCCAGACTGTGTGCTAAACAACATGGGATATCAGTGGGAACAAAAGGAAAAGAAAAGCACCAACAAGTGTTTCATTGTGTTGAGATGGTTTCATAAAAATGGGTGAAAGTGTTCAAATGAAATGGATGTTTTTTGTTTTTTTTTTAAGAGGAAGTCCAGCTATAGTGTTTAGGGGTATATCACTAATGCAAAATCAAGCACTTAATTTTAAAAAGCTTTAAGTTATGTAGTTATTAGAGCCCCTTTAGATGAAATGAGAAAAGATCTTTTATAATAATGTCCCCCCAGACCGACTTCTTTCTGGACCTTTGCTTTCGGAAATTTTGTCCGACTGGATGTCTTCCAATTTTAATCGAAGTCCCCTGGAGTGTATAAACCTGAAGTTCACAAATGCTTCTCATCCAATCTGACAGAGCTTTAGAGAATCTACCAGGAAGAACAGGATAAATTGTGCAAAGAGGTTCCAAATGGGCTTTTACAAAGCAGTGAATTAGGGGTCTGAACACTTTTGTAAATCACAGATTCCAGTGTTTGATTTTTACACAGACTCCTTATCTCCTTCTTGATCGAGGGAATGTTTGCAAGAAATGTGTTTGTTATTTTACTGAGTGGCAGGAGGGGCTCTTCTAATCCTCCTGAGGGAGGTGAGGTCACGTCTCACATTTTCTCGTAAAACTAGTCATCATGAGCACCAGGAGTCCCAGTCACATCCAAAATAGAACTGCTTCATTAAAAATGGCATGATTGCATGTAAACAACTTATTGTAGACAGGAAGTCACCAGGGAAATATCACTGTTAGCTGGGAAGAGCTGCGCCGAAGCAGGAGGGTTATTTTTCCCTTTCACACAAAGACATTTTTTTCCTTCTCGCTCACCACTGTCTTCTTTAGGTTTCATAAGATGTTTTGGTATGTGCTTAATTAATCACATTAGAAATTTGACCTTTCTGAGCATGTTCACCAAAGCTAAAAGAAACACGCCTACCATTTCGTTTCACCCATTGAACCAATCATTGGCCATTCTTTGGGCAAAATACTGAATGCCAAACAGCGTCTGATGTAATCTGTATGATATTGACATGGTACATCACCCATCTATCTAACTGACAGACATAAAAATTTCAGGCATGTTCATGTTAGCAAGCGATCGGTTCTCTCAGAGGACTGTGTTGGGACTTGCATTAAAGACAGTTGTTCTAAAATGGGACATCATAATTTCAACCATGTATTTCAGTCTAGTGGCCATGAAAAGAAAATGACACCCTGCGATTTAAAAATTCAAAAGGCATGGACAGTCTCCTGAAATAACATTTTTTGGTTGCTTTTTGGTTTGCCTGGTTGCATTCGGTGTCATCATCCTATTGTCATGCCGTGAAATTTCATAGATGATGCATCACACTAATAACGACACAAACAAACAGCTGTTTATGGCTCTCTCCCTCCGCGTCTCGCTGCCCAAAAGTTTTATTTACAAACACCAAAAGCACCATGAAACTGATCAGACGTTCTGTCAGTCCCGTCCGGTTTAGTCACAGTGCAGCATATTTTACTTCTAGTAAAAACTAAAAATAAGGAGCTCCTTTGAGTTCATCTGATAAACACTAGCTCTGAAAGCTTATTGATAACCAAGTCAGTCAGTTTGTGGGTTTTACGACTATGATTTTAATACCCTCATTACAACTTTTCAGTCTTTCATGAGATTAAATATTATCTAGTGCTAATGATAACCACTGCAGTAGTCTAAGTTCAGCTATATTTTGTTTTTGTAAACACACAACACACACATCTGCTACAGAAGAAGCACATCCTATCCCTGGAAAGTGTCCTGTAACACAGGGACAATGTATGCAGCTTAGTCTAACCTATCAGGACAGGTAGGATCATTTATTATTCATATTTTCTCATTAAAATTTAAGCAGTGACCAAAGCCTCAGTTGTAAACACACAGCAGTAAGATTAATGTAATGTTATGGAGACTGAACAGTCGGCTCAAAAAACAGAAGAATTCTGCATTCACAGCACCATGTTGCCACAGTTAGTGGGCAGATTGAGACAGCGATATCAGTATTCTCACTTGGACATTTGTTCCATTTTTCATTGTTGCCCCATCAAAGGTTAATGTTTTATTTTTTAGTACTTTGTCTCCAGCTGTCACTTTGTCATATAAACACAAACACAATTTGTTCATATTAATTCAGACATAGCCTCACATCACAGTTCTTCCATATTTCTCTGTTATTACTTTTTTAATGTAGACAAACAAACCTGACATATCTGTGGCACCTCGTGATAAGTGCCGATCAACACAGCACCATATTTATGAGTTAATAGTGCATTTCATAATGAAATACAATCTAATAACAGCAAAAGTAAAATACGTAACTGAGAAAAACTTTAATGATAACTAGAAAGGTAAAGTGACCAGGATCACAGATACACCCCCGCCCTTCTTTCTCTCTGCATTTCTCTCTGCCTCCACAATTAAATGCCTAAAATAGTTTTTTTGTGACAAAGCCAGTAACAAATGAAACTGAACATTATAAACAAATAATTCAACTCAATTGTTACTAAATACAGTCATTTATATACGTGCCCAAGTGAATTTCGCGCTTCAGAGATGCAAGCCAGTTTGGCAAAAATAGGCCCAGCTTGTAAAAATTGCAGAGCATGGAAAAAAGCCAGGCATATGTTTGTCTCAAAGACCCAATCAACACACACACGGGGCAGAATGGCTGACAGAGCTGAATCTAACACAGATACTTGCTCTGGGCATTTCAGGAATACCTGAGTCTGTGACTTTGACATCAATGTGAGTACAGTTTGGAGAGAGAGTTTATTATCCTTGTGAAGTCCCCCCCCCCTCCACCAAATACACACAGCCGCGTAAGAACAGAGCTAAGCTCTTAGAAAGGCAGTCAGCGAAGACTGTACATCTGCAGCAAACAGAAGATTAAAAACCATATTTCCACCGGCTGTTTGCAAGCTGCTGCTGCTGCAAAAAAAAAAAAATATTACAATTATTATGGCTGACATTATGATCAGGGAATTTATTCAAAGTTACCGTTTCAAATTTTATTCCCACTTAAACTTCCACTGTATGTTATCTTACATCTGGACAATATGATTTGTGGGACGGAGTATCTCAAGGTTGTGAGACATTTTGCCCTATTCAGAAAAAAATGCAGGTCCCTGCAATTGAGTATAACGCAACTTTATCTTGATTAATACGCAGAACATTAAGAGCATAGCAAACCTTTTTCCCCGTTTAATATCCAAATGTTAACGGGGGCAGTGTGGGAAGATTTGAATCAGAGCTCCACAGAGCTGACATCGAGTCTTTTGACTCTCAGCCAGTTTCTCATATTGCAACTTTAGTTGAAAACATGAACTTTCTACGAACCTCTATCAAATTATATCTGCCTATTCAAGGCCCACACTGTGCCCACACAAAAAAAACAAAATAAAAATACATCCTCAGACCTCATTCTTAATAAGATGGGTATGTGATGTCTTTGAAAGTCATAATAACTGAATGAAACAATCACAACGATTTGAGTTTGTCTGATACATCCTGCAGTCTGAGTGGTACTTATCTCTCCTTCAGGCTGCCATTCACAATGTACCTGTCTGATATAACTCATGAAATAACATGCAGAAGATGAATGTCACATCAATATCAACCAAATAGCGAGCTAGCCCAACTTTATTGTGTTGCAATAAGAACAACATGTCATCATTTGCTGTCGTATGCCTGTATATACAAAGCTTGCATCTGTCTGCCCTCTGGGATTCTGCCTGCAGCTGCATATGCGACTGTTTATCACAGAAATTCAAACTAAATCCACTCTGTCTCCCCACAGACGCACACAAACACACACACACACACACACACACACACATACTCACAGTAAGTCTATGGTGCTAACCTTTTCACGAAGAAATTGTGAGAAACCAACACATCCTGCTGAAAAGCCACTGCTGTTTTTGACACTTCCTGTTCCTAAATCAGTCATGAGCCTTGATTCCTCTCAGCTCTGTTTCATCAGTTCACAGTTAAACAGTCTGTGTTACACACATTTATAATTGTGTTACCATGCTCTCATCACTACAAACGGATGAGACGATGATCAGTGTTGTTAATATCCTGTCCGTGTAAAGAGCTGCCTTTTTGATTTTATAAGCCTTTGACAATATGTAGGCTTTGTCCAAAACTTCCTTTTTATATTCTTCAGAGGGATAAATGTGAAAGTGAATTTTCCATCAGCCTTGAACTCCTTGCCTTCACCTAAAAGAAACATTTTAGCAAAAAGATCTTAGCTTTGTTAGAAGTAGAAAGAAGTCACGTCCATCTTTCTTTTAGCCAAGAAGGACTTGCTGCAGAAACAATTTAAATTTATTGACTTCCACGTTCATAAAGAAATACACGTCAGTTCAAAATATTTTGAATACAGTTAAGTTAATTACGTTTCTCCTCTGGAGCTTTAAGTACTGTCTTTTCTTTTTTACAAGTTTCCATTTAAATTGTAGCTGCAGATTGGTCTTAAATGTATCGAGTTGTTTTCATGCTGAGGAAATTGATATTTAATGAACATGTATGGTTTACTAATCAAACAGATTGTCTCCTGAGTGTACAGCTCTGTCACATCTTTCTCTGCAGTGATCAGAGTATCTCCACTCTTCAGAAACGCCCAATCTCGACCGGTCTCCAGTTCATTACCTCTTAAAAAACCCTTCTCTCGTTAGTCCTCCAAGCACCAATCTCTCATCTCGCGCTTACAGTAGCTGTTGCTAGGCAGCACTTGGCATCAGATGACAAATGGGAATATATAAATAAGTATTCAGTAGTCTATAAATAGGTTATTAAATCCCAAACCAGTAACACCAGAAGTTCTCTGGTGGCACAACAGACCCTGAGGGATAAACCTGCAGTAATACCAGCCTGAAAAAAGCTGTGATATCTAGCCGGCTGAATGAACACAAGTCAGACGTCTGAGAGGAAGAAAACATGCCAACAAAGACGGATGACACCTAACGAATAACAGAGGGCATATGCACTGACATTTACTTCATAAAAAAAAGGGTTAAGGATTCAATGACATCCTGGATGGGGAGATGGAGCAACATGGAGTCTTTAGCCTCTAGCTGCAACAGGAGGAGACCTGATCTACTCCCTGTCAACACAAGGTAATTAACGAAATGGTCCAGATGGTCCAACCAGCCAGCCTGCCTGGGCGGAAATAAAGCCCTGTCCAGCAACATAGGACAGAAGTTGTCAAGTGGTCAGCAACATCACTGGGCATCCTTTCTGCATGATTGTGCCCTTGCTCTTGCGTGGTTGATGTATTTCATAGTCTTGTACTTCTCTAAACGGCAGGAACATGCAGTACAGTATCACCACATGAGTTAGATGGCTTTGCTAGAAAGGAAAAGCAATTTCATGTCAGTTCTAATATAAAAGCCTATATGCTCAATGAAAGGAGGGCTGGAGCTCGTAATATGACAAACCTGCAGAAGGTACAGTTTTATTTTCCACTCATCAAGTAACGTAGCCGTGTGAAATGGCAGATGTATCAGTGATTACAGGCGGCATTTCTGTTTGTTTTCTGCCGACCAGCGAGCGATGAGAGAATATAAAAACAAAGTTTTAAGAATGAATTACTCTAACCTGAGACAATGAAGCCCTCATTCTCTCTGCTAGTAACATAAATAAAAGCTATGTAGAATTTTTACGGGAAATTAACATTAACTAGCATCACATAACACTTGCACAACACTACAAGCTGCATTTGTAGATGTCATTTTTTCATATTCCCCTGAGGTGAGTTTTGCACATTGGCATGAAAGTAAGAAGTGAGCCACAATCTATGGCACAATAAAGTGCTAAATCTGAGTGTCTGGAATTCAAACAGTGGGGATGTTTGATTTACATTTTTAACCACAAAGCTGTCAGATGTCTTATAGATGTTTGACAGCACAGCAAGGCTTTAATCTTCTGTCTCCGCAACCAAAGTAAAGTCTCCTACACTGGAAAGAGAATACGGTGACTTTATATGTTGCACAATATAAATTTGCTTTTGTTATGACTTGGGAGAAAAAAAAAAAAAAAAAAAAAAAAAAGCCACATATGGCACAAGCATAAGCAGTTATTCCCTTCAGGAGAACGGTATGCGCAGGTGAGTTGGAAGCAATTCAAATGCAATGGAGCAAGCAAGCTTATATTTCCCAAAATAATACAGAGCCAGCCAGCACGAGCAAAATTTCTCCACAGCCTGCCTGCGACCCACCACACTCCTCTCACTTGGGATTTTAGAGTTTTTTCTTGGGAATATATTCAACAGAGGAACTGCTCAGAGACCTGCATGTTCCTTTATTTTTGCAAAGTCAAAGTCGTTCTGCATTAGACTTATCTGGTGATCAGTGTTAAAAGTCTGTGCAATTTCACATAGCTCTGCTGGAATACCAAAGTGTTTCAAGGATCAAGCGTGAAGGAATGTTTGCATACAGCGTGTGTTATGGCTGCTACAGATGTGGGTGGTTTTTGTGTGTGTGTGTGTGTGTGTGTGTGTGTGTGTGTGTGTGTGAGCTCCTATGCATTGAATATAAAGAACAAAGTGGGTTTATTGTTTGTATTCCATATTTAGAGATTTTTCCTATCTTTGTTTTTGTCAAGCCTGAACAGACAGTTGGTTTCAACACTACTCTTGCATGAGGAGTATTTGTTGGAGGGGTAGGAAGCCCTCAATCAATCCCCTCATTTCTAGAGCATTTCTACTCTCTTGTGGATTTCTGGCTCAGAAATTCACTGCTTAGTATAATTAATTAATGCATTGGTAAACCAGGTTGGGTTTTTTTTTTTGTGGATGAGTGGAGTCATTTCACTTGGCTCCTGCAGACAAGTGAAATTTGGCCAGGCAGCATGGGCAAGCTTGGTGCATCAGAACATTATCAGTAAAACAGCTATGAGAGCAGTGACACACACCTGTGGTCCTTTGGACTGTTGCACAAAAACAATATTGAATTAATACACTAATAGAAGTTACTAACAAAATGAATCAAGTTGAAAATTATTCATTGAAATACATTCTTCCTGTTCAGGAAGTGAAAAATGCGAGCCAATCCTTCCAGAGTTTTCACACACAGAACTACATAGTCAGCTCAGAGACCATGATGAGCTGTGTAATATTTTCTTTGCCTTCGTTTAAAGTGACATTTGCTTGATGAGCATCATCTGTCAAAATCTGTGTCTCATACTTCACATGCTGTGCTGTCTAAATGGATTTTGTGGTTGTATCAGTCCCAAGGGAGCCCATGGAAAGCAGGAGACATTTGCTATAATGGGTTACAATTATTTATCAACACACTGTTGTACCTGGATTTTTATTTTATTAGTTTGACAGTGATTATTATGTAAATGTGGATAATAATTTGGTGTGATACTCACTTGCAGTAATGCATCATGCATGTAAAGTAGTTACTGAAAATGGATCCAATTACAAGCTTTTTGCTGCAGACACTGGACAGATTTGATAAAGAGAATATGTAAATGTTCTTGAAGTCACAGAACTTTTTGTGACAGATTTATTTATCTGCCAGCAGAACATCATTCTTTTTGTTCTGACAAGTGTAGGTTTGTCGAAGGCCTGTTCTGTATAAAACAAAGCGAAGCAGTTCATTATGGTTTGCAGCAACTGAACCAACGAGAAAAAGAAATGCTATTCTGCTATCGCAACGAGGGACGTTTTATTTGAAATACTTCCAGCCTCAGTATGTCCATAGGAAATGACGAAGACTTGTTGCACCCATTCATTTGCATTTTTCCGCTGCAGAACTGCATTTAATTATCACACAGAGAGCGCATTTACAGAGATAATGAGAGAGGCCAAAAGCAAGCAAAGCTCCCCCATTAAACACTATATACATAAAAAAAACAAAAAACAAATCCCACACTACACCCATTAGTTTTCCCTCCATATGTTCTCCTTAAAGAGAGATAAAACTCCAGCGTTTGCATATTGCTCCTCTCCTCAGCACTGGAAACTTTAATTGGTCACTGTAGGGCAGAGATGTGTATTAATGAGGTCATATAATGAGATCTGTCTAAATGAAACCTATTCCATAAACGCCATTCCTTGAAATATCTTGTTTGGGGGATTAAAAAAAAAAAATAATAAAAAAAAACAACAACAAATAGCCATCCTAAAAGGAGATCAACGGCCGAGTATCATCCATGAAAGGCGGCTATACAGCATTCATTCATTAGCTATCATGACAACAATGTGGTACAAATAACTGTTTACATGTTGGAACAAAGTCTCCAGTTGTATGTTATGTGGCTTTTGCAGAAATATAATCAATGAATACCTTCAACACAACGGCATCGCTGCTACTTCAGGTACATGGTCAAAATAACTGGTTGTGTATTGTAAAACATTTCTTCAGGGAGCATTCCTGCATCACTCACAACCAATAAGGTTGTTAAAGTAACTAGCGTCCCACTCAACAATTTATGAAAAGACAACAAATGCAACTTGTTAAATGTAAACATTTATCTGAGGCTGCAGAGCCAAAAACATAACAAGTAGGCAATGAAATGGTAGAGTCTAAATATTGTTGTCATATATCCATCCCACTACGGCTCCCTTACAGATGCCCCATTGTGTTTTCAGTGCTGCAAACAGTTTTATTGGCATTTCACAGCGGAAATAAAATCTAAAGAGGTAATATGCTGTGAGAATTCATAAATGGTATGCATGGTATTTCCCCCCTTTGTTGTGCTCTAAGATAAAGTAAGAAGAATAAAGGAAGAAACAAAAGACAGTAATTACTTGATTTATTATTCCATTCGGCTTCTTATCCTGTTTTATTACTGTGTAGGAGTTTGACTGTTGACTGTTTTGTACAACAAAGAACGACTGAATCCTCTCTCGGAGCTGTGGTCAGATTTTCCTCAGAAAGAACCTTGTTGGTGTTTATTTCATTTTATATTCTGGATCGGTTGGTGAACCTAGTGACTACTGTATGTGTGCTATGTATTGTAAAGGTCTAATGTGGGTTATTAAAGAAACACACACTCGTATTTGCCATGTGATCGGAACTTGGACCCCTTTGCATCTGTCAGTCTAGATGTGAGCATGGGTCAGCCATCAGAGGAAAAGCACCCAACTACAGCTCTAGCTAGGAGACACTTTCAATCACAGCAGATGACATTTTCATACCAGTCTAAACCGCTGAGGTGAAAGGAAGGTTAGACCAGGAATTAAATTTAGTTTGTTTTTTCCCCTCCGGCACTTAAAAGGAGCATTTAATCATTCTGGGAACCCCATAATGGTCCCGTTGTGACGGATATATAATAATAAAAGCAGCTTCTTCCTGTCGTCAGAATGGCAGGGAGCATCTGATCACTGAATGAGTGGTTGTGGATGCTGAGAATAAAAAAAAAAAAAATAAAATAAAATACATATAATGTATATTGCACTTTGCAAAAGTTCTTGGCACAGTGTTCAAATTTTCATCCATCATGCAACACCGTCATCCCAGACAACTGTGACTGCTCCATAGTTGTGCTATCGTGCTGTAGCATGATAGCGACGTTGGCACAGAAATACAGCCATGGCATTGGCACCAAACTCATGAGAGATTCTTGAGAACATTGACAACCCATCATAATCAAGCTGATGCTTTGCTGCGTCGCTCCACGAGATGTGAACACCATCTCAATCTATGCCAGAGTGCTACCAAACTCCTAGTTGCCTGGGAAAAAAATCCAAAGTTTGTCTTGACTGTTTTTTTGTTGTTGTTTTTTTTTTTTTGGTCGGGGAGGTCGGGGGGGGGGGCATTTATCTACACTTGTACACTTCATTGAACTAATATGAAGTGCATAACCTTTGGTTGAAAGGGTCCCACTCAAGCTTTAATGTAAAGCAGGGCTTTGCCAACTTGCTCTCCTGACACCTTACTGTGTACTCAGGCGTGATATTCTGCTGCTACACTGGCTCTTTCCATTTCCTCAGCTAATTCCATTGACTGGGTCATGGAATTTGCATGCAAATAATGCATAGCTCTGCTGCTTGCATGATATAAGAGACTGGTGTTAGGCATGTCAAGGTTTTCTTTCAAACAGCACTTATGCCATTTATAGTGATAACGGTGGCGTAATTAGCACTTGAATTTCTATGTTTGATTGATTTCAGACAGCTGGACAAAAACAGGCTCTCCTGCTCTCCCTGTCCTGATTGATATCGCCATCTCCGTCTGACTTTATAATGCTTTAAGCCAACTCATGAAGAGAATCCTGTAAAAGCCATTAATGGACTGGAAAAGCCGCATAGTAGATATCAATATAAAAGGATGCATCTTTCCTACTTGATGAGCTTTGTGTTAAGAAATTTAAGCAAAGGAGAGGAATTCATCTTAAATGCACTTTCATCTGATATTATACATGCCTTTTGTCTGGACATTGCTGGGTATTGACTGCCAAATTTCAAATATACCTTTCTTGAACCATTTAATGGTTAAAGTGTAATTTTTAGTTTAGCATGCTGACAACTGCATGTAGGCTACAGTAACATTAACATGGTCGACCTGTTGCTGAATACAACTAAATTGTAATTTGACAACAAGGGCCAATCATTGAAGTTCTATATATATATATACATATATACATATATATATATATATATATATATATACATATATATATATATATATACATATATATATATATATATATATATACATATATATATACACATACATACACATATATTTAATTGAGTCAATTAATGGTCAAGTGGCTCCCAAAAAAAAAAAAAAAAAAAACAATTTCAAATCAGAGAGCAAATTAAAAACTTTTTTACTCAGCATGGGGGAGGAAGAGTACAAGCAGACATTATGGTTACCTTAATGCTTTTGTAAGATGTGCCTGACACACACAGCAATAGTAAATCACAGAATGAGCTGTTTAGAAAATGCTAATTACTCAACCGTAGTAAATGCAACAATTTTTTCTTTCCAAGACATGAAAGAAATATTAAAGAAAAACAAGAAGGCCAGTACAGACACAGTTTGTTCTCTGTTCTTGCCACTTAACACCATGTTTTTAGCAAGAAATAAAACTGAGAAAAGAATCTGTATTTCAACTTTTCTTTTCAGTGCTCATCTCTAAAGGAAAGTGAACCCTTTACTCAGTGAGACATTAATAGTTCTGCTTCATACAGTCACTATTCAACGCAAGATTGGCTAGTAGGAATGCCAGGGAGATGAATAAGGAATGGGAGAACTATGCACGATTTAAGAATTCAAAATGAGCTACAAAGGGGTTGCAGCCATGACAGATCTGTTAGCCTCCGGCTCTTTCTAAAAATTCTGTCAAGGAACAAAGGTGTGTTGGTAATAGTGCATGCAACAACAAAAAAAACGGTTCTTCACAAGAACAGTTGCAGCTGTATTAATGAGATGGGGAGAATATTAGATTGCATTTATTTACTGGTATTTGTTGAATTAAATGAATTTGAAGTTTCTGAATTTAAAACAGAGTGGTGTAAATTAAAGTCCTCCATTCTCTTGACAACTCAGGCATGAAATTCATTTTCATCTTTTTCTTTAATTCTAATTTCTGTGTTCAGCGCCCGATCATCTCTCAGTGCATTAGATAGGATTTGACTGCAGATAAAATGGAAGTGAGAGGAAGCCAGAAGACAGCAGAAGATTCATTAAAAGATGACTGCGGAGGCTCTGACTAACCCAAAGAGACACTAAGCCATGTGCAAATATGAGCGTGGTCATGGTGCCAGGTTTTCACACACAAGTTCTTGAAAATCTCCAAGAAAAAACAGGATACCTGCAGACTTTGCATCCCTGAATAATAATTCTCATTATGACTCCGACCGGCTCACGAAGTATTAGCTATAGGCTCTCTGCCCTGGAAAACAGGAGAGGACAAAACAATGTTGTTTTTTTTTTTTGTTTTTTTTTAAGCAAATCAACAAGGAAACATAAAAAAAAATGTAAGAAATTTAAATAAATGTTTTTGCTAAAAGTAATAGTTGGTACACAAAAAAAAAAAAAGCTAAATATGACAGAAAAAAAAAAAAAACAATCAGTCGTGTCCTGTATGTGGAACAAGGGAATAAAACCTTCAAATTAATGTACAACCAAGAATGAATGTCATACGTTCTTGTTTTCCTTCTGTTTCCTGAAACCTAAAGGGTTTCTTTTATTTGAATTTTGACCAGTGTTTGTTGAACACCTCAACATTGTGACCTTTTCTTCCACAATTATTGACGTGCACCTCACAGGGGAACTAGCATCAGTTCATCTGTGTGCCTGCAATCATGCATTCATGTTGATACTCTGATACTCTTTTGCCAATACTGCAAAGGTACGATTAAAAAGAGTTGAGCTAAATATGAATGAATACGTTACGTAACTGTACTGCTAAATGTTGAAGAGGAGGTTCAGGCGGTTGGTTTGGTCAACACAGCCTGACATCAGTAACCAGAGTCTTCATATAACCTGAACCAGACATGAATCATAACGGAGACAGATTTTTTTTTTTTAAAGACACTGACAAGTTAAAAAAGTCCACATTAATCTGGATGTGGTAATATCAAACACGATCATTGAAACTGTGGCAAGTAAAGTGAGGCCATAATGAAAGAAACTGAAGCTGGAGAGCAAGTAATTAAAATGATAGGCTTCAACTCCATCATAAACATTTAGTTATTTCAGCAGTAAATTTTCATCATCACAGGCTTTTTCAGCCACCACAAGAAAAACCTAATTATTGTGCGTGTATTTGTGGCGTGTGCTGTCAGTGTCTGAAGACAACGTTGGTTGAGATGCAACTTCTTTGCTCAAGAAATTATGATTTAAAACTGAAAATAAGTTGATGTTCAAAATTTCCTTGTCATTTAGCTTGAAACATAGCTTGAGAAGCTGTGTGACTGATTTTCATTGTCACATTAATTTCATTTCCAGAGATGCAAAACTGCAATATATTGTAGATGCAAAGAACCATTTTTTTTCCCCCTCACTAACTTTGGTGCAATGATTAAGTATGTTTCTATTTTGCCTCGGCTGCTTTTACAATCAACCTTTTCCCCTGAATGACAGCGCTGGAATTTTGATAATTTAAAGTCCTTGTTGAGTAAACTAAGCCCAAAAGAATCCATTAAATAAGCAACAAAATATCAATGAGCTGTAACAAATCAGACATATATTTCTGAGAAAATATTTGATCCAGTTGAAGCGGCAGTAATTCTGCATCAGGTAGGGATTCTCTTAAATTACCTCTTAGGAACGAAAACTGGGGCTCTTGACACCAACTTGTTTTCACTTTTCAACACTTTTAAAACTTGAGGGTCGAGGGTCGTGCCCCCCGAATGTGCTACTTCTTATATTATAAGCTAAATTAACGAGCTGCCAGTGATACATTTTCCTAAATGGTGGAGAGGATCCACTCTTTGCTTGAATCCACCTCTTAAAGTGGCAAGGACACTGGATCAACAAGCCCAAGGGACTCCCTCCACTGCTGAAAATCCATCCCAACATCATCAGTAGGTCACAATGCCCTGCAACTACAACCAAAAAAAAAAAAAGAAAAAGAAACCACCACTAATGATGAAAGCTGCATCTCTAAAGGAGATTATGAGAGAGATGATGGAAGAGCAGAGGTTCGCTGTATGTGGAAGTGTTTTACAGATGATGAGTGCCTCAGAAAAATGCTAACCAACGCAATGCAACCATGAGAATTGATGGAATTATGAAAGAGGTGCAGTCTAATATAGTACTCAATTCCATTGACCGCATCGACCACATTGAGAGAAATGGAAAAGAAAGTTGGCTGATTTGAATCCCGGCTGCATCGTCGGTCCACTCAGTGTCAGAAACTTTCCCAAATTCATCAGTTGGAGAACCAAAGCTGATGAGATGACAAATATTGCCAGGACAACGTTTTCGAGTGTCAGTCAGATAGTGAACAGAAGGTCTATTTGAACTCAGAGAGCTCCTTCAGCTTCAAAGGTGAAGCAGACTGTGGAGGAAAAATAAATAAATAAATCACTGGGCACTCAGGATACAAAGACCTTGTCCTGGCCAAGATGACAGCTCACTTCAAGGACACTGCAATCAATGGAAACAAGGATTTCTCTAAATTGCTGTGGATGAAGAACGCGCATCTAATCGCTGCAAATAAACATGCCAAAGAAAAGGATATTTGCTGTGAAAAGCTGTGGCAGGCAAGTAGCTGAAAAACAAAAGCATTAGCAGATGACAGAAACTGGAAGGGTCATATTTTGCCAGAATGAGCCCAAAAATGTACTGGTTCAACTGAAAAACCACAGTAAGCTTTGACGCCTTTTCTCAGGAGTCGACTGTTTTTATAAGAGTTTTCAAAGCTCGAAAGATTTGGACGTCATTTAGCATATTAGGCAGTCAGTTTTTGACTTTTTTATTAATTTTTTTTAATTGATCAATGTGGAGTCCACTCCACCACTGAATCTCATTACAGAGTGTAGGAGACAGACTGATAAACCTCTGTAGAATCCATTTATTATGAAAGCATAATAAAAAAAAAATTTATGTGAGGGAGTTTACATTAATGTGTAATGATACTGTGATATTTATGAAACATCCGTGTCTATGAATCTATGAATCTCGTTCTTTAAAAAAAAGAAAAGGAAAAAAAAAATAAAATAAAAATGCCAGAATTTGTGCAAATGTTTCTCAGTTGCTGGTGTACATGTCATGTTTGGATCAGTCAGATTCACGTGATTAAAGCTCCTTTAAAGGGTTTTTGGGGTGTGCGTCACAGGGTCCTTTTAAAATGTAATGCTTTAAGATATTTTAAAAGACCTCAACAAATAAAATTTAAGACAAATTTTAAGACAATTTCAACCTCTAAATCGAACCACTCACTTCAACAACCACAGGGCGTAATGGCGTCACGCAGCCCGACGTCAGTCTGTTGCTGACGTACCGTAAAACAGCTATTAATCACTACACGGTCTTTGTACCAAGTTATTCAAACAAACCACACACTATGTTTTAAGTTCCACCACTGTGCTTTCCCATCGGTATTAAACGCACCGCCTGGAAATTTAACACCTATAGCTAATTATGGTCAATTTAAGAAGTGAATTACCCGGATTTTAATTTGACACATTTTAAGACTATTTAAGGACCCGGAGGAACCCTGTGTCACCGTGATACTGCTGGTAGCTGTGTACTGAAGCAATACACGACCTGGAGACACCTTGTCAAAGGCTGAATGTTCTTATTTTTACTCCTAAAAACTGCCAAATGAAAACAAATTAAAGCAGATTTGTTTTTACATTTTCCTGTCCTGGTAACAAGTTTTAATTCAACATTAAAGTTATGAAACATTTCTCTGAAAGCATCCCAGCAAAAATGCATGCAATTAATATAACGGTTAACACCCGAAACTGTCAGCTGGAGCACATTTCTCTGTCTCTAACATAGCTACAGTAAATTAGCATTTGAGTCCTTTGTTTTAGTTACTAATGTAACATAAATGTGCTGCTAACCTCTTTGCACCACATATCACAGATAACCAGCAAGATAAGAGTTACATTTACAAAGCCATTAGTTTTTAGTGTTTGGAAAACACAATGAACACACACTCCGCCATTTGACAGCCAAATGTGAGGCAAATTCAATTAACATGAATGGAAAAACTTTAATCAGTGGACCTGGTCCTGGAGGGAAAGAATGAGTCAGCATTTCTTGTGTGTATCCCAGAAGTGTTGAAAGTATTTTGTTCACAAAACTTTTGCAAAGACGCTTGTTTCTGTTAGCGTAACAGCCGCACTTAGATCAATACATTAATGAACATTTACATCTCATTCCACAGCACTAACGTGGTCGGTATCTTTATGGGAGGCTCACAGCCTTCAGATACCATTTCTTTCAGTCATCATGGAGCTTAATCACACATGCGTGTAAATATATATTCTATAGGGTTAGGCTTACACACACACACACTATGGCTCATGTTTGTAGTGACCACATCCAAAGGTTGACAGTCGTCTGATTATTCAGTTGTAAGCTTTATCCGTTGGTGATATTGCGTAACTAAGTTACTAAAGTTTCAACGGCAGGTTTTGTGACAGATTATTTTGATTTCATTCATTTGCAAGGAAATCTGACCACGAAGTCACAGAGGAACGTAATCTAATAACATCCAGATGAAAATGATAACCTGCCTGTTCATAATTCTGCGGATGTTTCCTTGCCCTTAGACTCAGCATCCCAGAACCTCCCACAGTTGTCTCAGCTGCTCAAGCAGCTCTCAGGTCCAAGAGGGGATTTGGCAACATTACAATAGCAGGGCAGACATCCAAAATTCTCCAAGTCTCCTATGTAGCTCCTCCTCTCCTCACTTCATTTCTACTGCCCTCGCCTCCTACCTCCTATTCACTTTATAACCCGCCTCCGAACACACGTCCTCCATCCCATCAACCTTTACTCATCTCCACATTTCTCTTCTTTTTCCAGCTCCTCTACTAACCTCCCGTTATCGCTTCGCTCTCTAATATCCTACACACTTTGTTAGACCACCAAGTATGCATGGGTGTGACTGAGTTCATGGCCAAATGCAGTCCTCCTTTTGAGTTTTGAGTAAAGACATTACCAGGATTGGAAATGAAACTTGATGCTAATCCAAAGCCTAAAACATGAAGCCCTCACTTTGGGGAAAGTAGTTGATGTGGTGTTTCCTTTGTAACATTTAGAAAACGCACAAAGACTCAAAAGATGAAAACAATACCAGCCTTTCTGTTGTGGCTGGTAATAAACTTCAGTCATTTAATATCTTGTGGGTTTTTTGTTTGTTTTTGGAGGCAGGGGGTGGTCGTTCATTTTCAGTGAAGTCATTAGAAAGCAAAAAGGAAAATGAATTATTAGTGCAGTGCTTCTTCTTGACAGAATGGTTTCCAGCTAAATTAACATACATGTTGCTCTGACTAAATAAATGAAGGTTGTTTAGTGAAAAGCCTGCCCATGTGGTAATCAGAGCTTAATTAGAAAATAAAACTACCACCCTCAAGTTTGCTTGGAATCTCCGGGCAATAACGCTGCCATGCAGGTGAGCAAGATAGTGAAGACAGAGAGGTGAAAGGGGGGGTAGGATGTTTTTGCTGTCCTGAACCCTCTGGCTCTTTCTTTTGTCTCTTCCCCATGCAAGTGAGCATCTGGCAGAGCTAAGCTTTTCTGGTCTCCCCTTCCTGCTCTCTTTTGGTTTCTGTTGAGTTCTGACAAGCAGGCAGACAAATCCAGTCAAGCAGAACACTGAGCTCAGATGTAAGACTATTCATTTTAGTGACAGCAAGCCTCTCTTTTTCTGCTCCTATGGTCAATTTTGTATGGGGTGTCAGCGTAAGGCTAATATTGGGGTAATGGATAAAGATGTTAACTTGTGAGAAAATTATGAGCTGGTCGTGCAAAATAAATCAAAAGAACTGTCCGGAGGTCAGTAGTAAGGTTAGTAAGCTGTAGTATGGCAACCGCTGGTTTGAACCAACAATGAATCTGATGGAAAGGCTGCAGATGATTAGTGACACACAAATCATCTGTATTTCAAGGGGGCACGTCACACAGCAGGCCTGTCTGGTGGCTGAGAGAACAATCACGGCTTGGTATTGGTTCACATTCAGGTTGGACACCTAATCACAAACTTGATGGCACTGTCAGGTAACTGGAGCTGTAATTTTGTGCACCAGTGATTTCAGAAAAGCACTTTGATATATATGTTTCACAGCTGAAACAGACAGCTTATCTGATCAGCAGGTTCTTTTATGATAAATTACATACAAGGTAAGGTCAAAATAATGGGACCACCCAAATGTCAATATTAAGTCTCCATAGAAAGACGGACGGGATTTCTATTCTCGTGGCTTCATTTCCTGGGAGTTATCTGCCCTTGGGGAGCTGGATTAATTGCAGCAATTTCAGATACAGCACGTTGTGCTGAATACTCTCATTCTGGGATGCAGCTCCTTCACATAAAGCCTACTCCACTATGATAATCAAGCACTTGGAGGGGAACAAAAGAAAGAAAATAGGCCTAAATTCGGTGATTGCATTTTGTGGATGTTTTTAATCTAAAAAGAAAAACAAATACTGGAAAGTGAAACATATTTTAGCAAGTAAAACTTGATTTAAAATTCTCAATTCTCTCATCATACAGTGTGGGGGGCATCATCAAAAATTTTAACTGTTAAAAAAAAAAAAAACGTAAGTCTTTACACGTACAGCATGTAAGAGCAGTGTAGCAACACTACTCCTGCTGGAGCGCCATTGAAACTACTGCTGCAGGTGTGACAACCTATTAATTATAGATCATGCAATTTTAAGACTCATCACTTTAGTATATTAGACTATAAACCTTCGCAGATTTAGTACAACTATGAATAAAATATAGATGTTGGTAATACCCCTGAAAGGAATCATCATCTCTATGCAGCTAAACCTAATGTGCAAACATACTTTTAGTATCTTTAGGCTGAATTTAACCTGTTACTGAACAGTGACTTCATGTGTGAATGAAGAAAAGATCAGGCATGACAACATCTATAAGAACCTGATGATGTGCATTTAGGCACACACTAGTCTTAGATTACATAGAAAATAATCAGTGCAGGTTTTGTCCCTTCCACTAAGCCTGTTGTGTTTGTCTTAATACAAGTTTGCTATCTGTGGAGTGGATTTATTAAAACATTTTTAGAAGAGCAAAGCTATCTGAAAGATGAGTGGTTGTATGAGAGAAACTCAATGCAATCTTTGCCCTCTTGACACAAAGATTTTGGCAATCTATGGAAGGGAATAATTTATTATGACTGCAGGAAATGACTTTGAACCAAAAACAAATCCTGTGAATTCAATTAATTCCATGAATGAATGTCTGTTTTGTTTTTTTTTTTACAGATGACACATTTTAACCCCAGACTTTCTAAACACAAGATATAATAGATCCACCCGTCCAGACCTTAGTCCCTTGACGTCCCGACTTTTGTTGCTGTTTCAATTACAGTCATTGTCAGGTCTCCACTGGAAAGCAGCTCTTTAAATATCAATAGCAAAAAGTTAGAGTGAGTTGAGGCGATAGTGGACCAAAGTTACAGGGCCACAGAAAGAAATCACTGGAGCCCCAGCCACAAATTCTGTCACAGCTATTGTGGTGATGTGAGGATCCAAAATTGCTTTGCACAAAATCTCGACATTTATGGAATTTTTTGTTGTTGGTTCTGACGGCCAAACTTTTGGTCTTGCAACATCCCTAGAGGGTAACTTTATGATGGTAAGAATCTGACAACAATATTTCTCCAACATTTTCAGAGCTGTAAGATTATTTTTCCATGTTGTCGTCAGCCTAAACACTGAACTCGAAGCTTTGTCAGTTACTATATATATATATATATAATAAATTATTCATACTTAGGAATCTACCACAGACAACAATTTTACTAAATTATTGTAATTTTATCTAATGATAGTGTTTCTCCTCCAATTAATGGCAGCGTAATCAAGCAATTGGCAAGCAGCTCAGCACAGCAGCTTCCCATCAATGGCAACTTTTCTGATAATCAAGAAAAGAGAAGAAAAAAAAAAAAAAAATCACAACCCAGATCTGTTGTTTTCATGTGTCAAATGTCAATAAGGTTTTTTTACAAAAAAGACAGGGAAAATAAAACCATCCTTCTTTCCCAGTTTCCTTCCAAAATGCGTTTTCATTCTCGTCTCAGTACATTTGCATGCTGTGAAAACTGGCCGGTATTAAGTGTGTGATTGAGTCGGCGACCTACCAGTCCAACTCAGCATGAAGCCAACCCACCTTGCAGATAATAGAGGTGATTTCAACAATGACTTCATTTCAATCAAACAAAACGTTTTTGCGAGCTGGACTCACTTGATTCAGATGCAAATGTCTATTCAGAGTGGACCATTTGTGGACGTCAGTGCTGGCAGAGGCCAAGTCTTCACAGCACCGCTGTAGCAGGGAAGCACATGGAGGCAGACTTCTTCCAGAATAACTGACAGATCTCCTGCTGTGTTTGCAGGACAACTCTGCTGCTTTAACTCGCCTGAGGCTGAGCAGAGACTCGGATGGACACTTTCCAGCTGGTTCTCTGCACTCAATGTAGACACAATATAAAACTGCCGAGCAGCAAAGATGTGTGAGAGGATGCATGCAGTGCCCTTAAGGATTTATGCTCTGGACCCTTTGAAGCGTTGCTGTAGTGGCCATGATTGTCTGGTCTTTGTGAGCTAATTTCTTGTCTGCTGCATTGTGGGATATTGCAGTTACTAAAAGGAGGCCTCACTTTAAAAATAAAGGGAGTGCTGTCTTCAAGAGATACTCAAAATTGGGATGGCCTAAAAGAATGGTGCCATGGCCTGCTGTCTCTTAGAAATCCCAGAAGATCTCACAGTATTTCCACACGTGATTGTTACACAGAAGACAACTATAAGACAACTACACAAATACTGCTGCCACTGACTTCACTAAAAGTCCTATTAAGAGAGAAAACGCTGATATATACACCATTATTGCTGCTACTCTGAACACAGAAATACAAATTAGAAAGCAAAAGATTCAGAATTAATTACAATCAGTAATATTTCACAGATCCGCATCTCTGCGTGTGCTCTGTTAAATGATGCCAAATGACCACTAAGAGATGCAAACTGACTCCAGATAAACACAAAAGTAGTCTAAGGGAAACAAAATGACTATTACGGTACACAAAAATTACCAAAGACTACACACGAAACAACCAGTGAGTCCACAAAATGACCACAAGGAGACACAAAATGAGCAAAAAGTGACACAGAGCTGAAAAACAAGCATAAAGGTACAAAATGGCTACAAATGACAAAATTGTGGGGGGCCCATTTTCTTGTGATGCGTTTATGATGACTAGTACAAGTCATGACTACAACTAATCACCATTACAAAGATGTTTCAACTTAAGTGGCGCAAAAACAAGTTTCTCTGCACAACACAAGGTCCAAACATCACAACGCCGCCCATCATTCCTACACGGCCTACTACATTAGCACTCATTGCTTGTTAGAGCCAACTCAACAAAATGGCAGCACTTGATTGGACCACATATGGACTGACATGTCACATTACTTCCAACGCCCTTCTATCTGTCAGACGCTGATGGTCGACACTACAGCGTGAGACTGCTGTGATAAGGTTGCCATGACATTTTCCAGATGTCAGAAAGAGAGGGATGGTTAAATGGATTCAATCCTTCTGTGCAGGTTTGAGGCTTTCTTATCGGCAAGCTAATTCCCTGGAGGAATAGGATGTGCCATGGGAGAAGACTAATGGGACAAATGGAGGCTTGTATTCCCCAGACTCCCTGCCCAGGTCTAACCTTGCCTGGTTACAGACTGCGGCGCTGCTTGTTGCCAACTGCCTCCCTCTATCTTTTGCTTTGAATCGCTTGCCACCTTCGGTTTGGGTTGAAAGGTCAAACCCACATCAGATTTGTCTTTATGTTTGTTTGGGTTTTTTTTTTTTTTTTATGCAGTATTACTCTCTACTTCCAGCCATACATGAAACAGAAAGATAAAGCTTCTTTTGGCTGGTGAGAAACCTACTCAGCCGCAGCATGTACAGCCCGACTGACAATGATACATGACAATGACAACTCTTTTGGAGCTCAGACTCCTGGAGAGATTGGATGCACGGCGACAATACAGCAGTATAAATAACTTCAGCCGTGGATTAGAAGAGGGAGCTCATAACGGGCTGTTTGTACCTTTTTGACTGAAGAAAATAAACACAGGCAGCAGGTGACATGTCCAACAGCTATTGTACCACTGAAGTACAGGACTCCTGAGGAAACATGTAGAGCTCCCTGGATGAGAGTGATCACAAAAACCAGCTGCTGAGTTGAAATGTTCCAGTGATATCAGGAAACAAAAAATAAATCTCTGATTTTTCTTCCTGGATATATTAGGTCTTCATTTCAACGTCACACTAATGGAAAGAAGATTTAAAGACCAGCTGGTGCTGTTCCACAACAGTGGGACCTTTTGGCAGCAGGAGCAGTCTTAACATGTCGTGGATGATACAACGGGGTGTGCTGTCTGCTGAGCTGTTCATTTGTGAAATGAGCAGAGCTGCAGTTCTAATCAAGGCTCACCAACGAAACCCAATCTAGACACCGTCATAAAACAACTGCAGATGACACCAAGATCATCGACACCAAGGCCACAGAGAAGACGTCCAACCGTGATCCGGCTTACCTCTGATTCACTGATAGACACTAAGAAATAAATCCAGCCTTAATGTTCAACCCCAGCAGACTCTAAATTGAGATTATGTAGTTGCTGTGTTTAAACTGAGCAGAAATGTGCTCTTATCGTCATAAATCAGATTTAGCTTTTGTTTTGTTTTTTAGCTCAGCAGAACTTGTACAAAAGCTTGTCCCCTCATAATTTAAGTAATGAAACCAAAGTTGTTTCGAGGTCATCTGTGTAAATTTATCTGTATATCTTAGTTCCAGCCTTTTCCTTAGTTGCTTTTTAATTTGCACAATGTCAGTTTTTCTAATTTGCATGTTTTTCAACTGAATAACTTTTTGCTAAGAAGAATCTCTTGGAGATATTTCTTCTATATTTAATATTACAATTACTGCTTACTGAAACAAATGGGGCCAAACCAAATAATGTAAAGCCCCATAAAGTGTAAGCAGCCACTGAATTTTTTAAATGTTATTACCTACACTACATGTCGCTTCACACAGGGACCTACGTGTTCATGTGATTGGATGAAAAGTGAAACCTGCTGATGGGGAGATCTTTGAGTGGAGTCGGGATGCGAGGAATAATCACAGTTTCACAATTATCAGGCAATATTTCACAACACTACTAATGAACTAATGCATAAAATCAAAGCATTCTTTTATTTATTTATTGCTGTCAGAAATAACAGTAATAAAATCACTAACGTGATTTCACTCAATTATTACATGTTACCTTCACTTTGATGTGTAAAGCTGGGTGGTGATCCCTCAAAAACGCAATGCATTTAGTTTGACATGTTTGAACCTTTAGCTGGGACTTTTTTTCAGCAGGTTTTGAAGGCAGGTGATAATTGCTGTATGCGAAATACTCAGACACTGCTGACTTCACTTTTTTTTTTTTTGAGGTGGGGGACAAAGCTTCGTTGCCTGTCCTTCTGCCATCGTTTAACCAGCGTGGCCTCCATGCCCCTTGATACACGGCATTGTAAGCAGCTGGACCTCTGGTGTAACTTTGTCGTTCCATGCAGGTTGCGGAAATATTGTTGCAGCATAGTGTCTGTTTTTTTTTTGAGCGAGAACCTTTTAAAGCACGGTTAATCGTGAAATCGGTTAATCGCTGTATCCCTACTGTGGAGGAGACAAAGATGTCCTGCAGGACAACACAGTGAACAGAAACAAAGAAGTGAGAATCAAGTTGTTTCAATCAGTAGCTTTCCTGAGTAAGCAGTCTGTCGGGGAGAGAGCGGTACAAATATTGAACCAGAAAGGAGGATTCGGTTTTATGAGGGAGAAGCATGAATATGTCATTTGCAACATTACTGCAATGAAATGTGAGATTAAAACATTTGGCATAAATATATCTCCCCCTAAGACCTTAAGTATGAACATATTGTTTGGAGTTCATAAATTCTGTGTGTAGGCCCATATTTGTTGGCAGTCATGAGACAGAGACAACAAGTGTCTGCTAGTACAACAAGAGATCAAGCTGACATCCTCAGATTTCGTTCCTATCCTGATCTGACCTGCAGTCCAATCTAAATATATTTTCACTATCATTGAAGACAGAAAAGCATAAAGTCCCATTTAGAGTGGCTAAAAATGTAAAATCTTCAGATGTTGTGGATTAATAATCACTTATTTCAAAAAGAACTCTGTGTGTCAGTCTGTAACAGCAGATGGTAACAACTCCATCATCTTCAGCCAAACCCCTCATCCTCCTTTCATCATTGCTTCTTTCCTTTCTAGCTTTCAATACTCTCTTCTGAATAATTCCAGATAGTTTCTACCCGGTGGGAAAAAGTTTTTGTGTTTGAAAACCTGCTCCTCCCCGAGCGTTGCCTTTGATGTGCGATTGACGGGTCATGAATTTCCTAGTTAGCAGGGAAAGAACAACTAATTACTGACTTCTCTCTGCTATTCGACAGTGCAAGAAACAGAGGAAGTTCGTCTCAAAGGCGTCTTTTTTTATATATAAAACATTCAGTGATGGTGAACTGTCAAGTTGGTGTAAACAACACAGAAAAACCAAACAAAAACAAAAACTTTTCAGATGAAATTCTTCCGGCAGAATCGGTGAGTTGGTAATGATATTGTATGCGTTTCTGTGAAATTATCCACACATTTTAAGGCTAAAGCTTTGGCTGACAGTGTAGAGCTAAGCACCGCTAAATTAACACGTCTGTCCTACAGCAGCAGGCTCCTGGGTTATTGGATCAATTCTGCACCAGAGAAGCTACACCCCTTCAAATTCATGCTCCATCAACATTAACCCACTGTTTCGGAAGCTATCCATTCATGTTCCGACTGTGGAAAGAAGAGAGGCAATTTTCTCTTTATTGGGAAAGGTCCAGCTTTTTTGGAACTGTGTGATCACTTCATTATATTGTTTTTGGCTTCCAATATCCCCTTGGCTGTGTATGCTTGGCGTAAGCAAGTCATGCCCTCTAGATAAAAATCCAAATTACGTACATTGAACTTGTACTTGTATCTGTAATAATGTCCCTGAATCTCATGAAAAGGAGGCTTACTTCTTTATTTCCAGTTCTTTCAGCAAGCAAGTCAAATATTTGCAGATTCAAAACCATTCACTGATTTTTTTTGTTTCTGAAAACTTGAAAAATGATAATTTAATCAGTATTTATTTGGTTGAATGCAAGATGCACAAAAGCGCTATATTTTCATTTCTTCCAGGAGGTTACTTAAATATCCTCTGATTCCAAAGTACAGCACAATACAGACCAAGGTGTCTTGTACTTTAAGCAACCTGGCAATAATATAAATGCCAATATTATACAGAGGCAGAAAACTAAGATCAGGTTTTGCCGTTTCTTTAGTCATCATGATTTTGATGGGTTGTCATTCTGTGTAGCAGACCTTAACCTTGGCAGCATCCGGTCAATGCACTAAACATTGAGCTACGCGTGTAATAAAACCCTTAATCCCGGCAGCATTACTGCAAGGCTCCGTCCACTGAGCTTCACGGGACACCGGATATCCAAAGCCAGGAGGAACAAAGAGATCTCGGTAAACAAAATGAGATGTAGCACAAAGTGAGGCTGAAAAAGTGAAGTGGAAAAACATAAATTATCACAAATTCTCTCTGTCCCGAACAGCAGAGAGAAAGTTTCTCTCCCAGTCTAATTTCCCTGGAGGAACAGAGAGAAGGTGCCCTTGTGGTTTAAAGATACTGTGCTGTAATTAGATAGTCACGGGTTAAATCCCATCAGCAGCCAACACATCCATCAACAGCAATTTGTCCTGTTTAAACATCTTTACCGCTCTCTCGTTTGTTACATTCACATGCACAGAGCACTCCAATCATCGACTGCACTCTGGTGAAGGTCTAATTTGGATTAAGCTTTCTAAAAAGAGCCAATCGCACTCTGACTGTATCACCTAATGGTTTAACGTAATATTACATAAGCCTCACGTTATCTTCTATATTTGACTAACTAGAGGGCTTTCAATGCCAAAAGAAATAATAATCCCAGGAGTCATTTGTGTGATCCACTCAACAAAACCAGGCAAATTTGTTAATCCAGATTCTACCAAAAAAATAAATAAATAAATAATAATAATAATAATAAAATGGTGGGTAGCTCAGAGACGAAAAGATTTGAACACTGTGCTGCAGTCATTGGATTTTTGTTGGTGTTGAAAACCGTGTGCCCTCCCTGACCACAAGAGCATTACATCAAAGCAGAACAACAAATGTGTCAAACAGACTCACAAGGCTCTTTTTTTTTTTGGGAGGGGGGATCTTGGCCTGCACAAAGCCACAGTGTCTAATCTTTGACATGCTTTTTGTTGAAAGTCACTCACTGTTGTGGCTGAGCAGCTGTTTTCACAGTTTTAATTCATGAGGCACCGGCTGCCAAGCAGGGAAGGTAATTTTTTAGGAGTGGTTTAAAAAAAAAAAAAAAAAAATTTAATAAAAAGTTTCAGTCTCCAGGTTGACATTTTCATAATGCTGTGTCATTTGAACCTGACGCGGGCTGCCAAAGGTAGATGATCCTCACAAATCATTGTTTCTGGTTTAGGCGAAGCAGACATTAAGATGGTGTGATTATTGGAGCACAAGCTTCCTTTAGTCATTGTGAGAACTGAACTGGGTCAAGACACATTCATTGTGAGACGCAGTTAGATTCATTAACACAATATCAACTGAGCTCAGGCTGGTTGTTGGCTAATGTCACTAAATATCATGATTTATTTATTCATTTAAATTGCTGGCTTTTGGTCATGAAAGCTGCACATCATTAAAGTGGTAGTTTTCAAAGCTTTTGGCTTTGAGCTCAAAAACAAATTAGTTACCCCAAATTAGTGCACCCATGGGCAGGTAACCAGAAGAAAATTGTAATATTTGGTTTTCCTGTTCAGCTTTTATATAATTAATCTACAGATCTTTATAAAGATCAAGGGCTGCAATTAATAAGTCATTTCATTGATTTATATGCACACCATCTTCTCACTTATTTGTCTGGTCTATAAAACATCAAAAAAAACGTAATGTGGCTGAGAAAATCTGGTAATTTTTTTAAAGCTCTGTGTTATCAGTTTTGTTTCTCAATCAATTATTACCTAATTGTGTAATTCATACGATGCCAGAACAGAGACATGAAATTGCTCATTTTTACTTGCCAGCAGCCCAAACAGATTTTGGAAAGTCATTGATATGTAATCTGCATTCACACCAGCTTACTCTCTGACACGGGGACACCTCATTAACCATCTGAGTTCAACTAAGCACACTTGTTCATGTTCCAACATCCCAGCTTCATTCTGATTTCTACAAAGTCTGGTCCACTTTTCCTTCCTTATTTATTTCAGTATTATAAACAGATTTGCATAACACTGTACAGGAACGCTCTCGAAAAAGCAAATGTATAGAAGCATGGCCTGGACTGAGGGAGCAGAAACAGTAATTACACCTGCCCTCACCACCCTCTTCTCTATCAAACACACACAAGTTAATGATGAAGCAGGGGCAGTCCTATTGTCCTATTAAGCCTAATAGTGTGACTTACTGTGCTGCAGGACTGTGGATTAGTAAAATAAGATGGGTGGGGCTGACATTAAGGTCTGAGCTACCACAGTGTGAAGAGAAAGGACTGAGGTCGCAGCAAGGCTGAAGTGGATCAGAAAGAGATATGATTCCTAGTTCCAATGAAGTGCCTCTCTTATTGGCCCACTTCTCCTACGAGAGGACTGCATTTTGGCATCATTAACAAGGAATCTCCCTCCTGACTTCCAGAGCAGGTCGAACCTTGATGTTTAATCATAATTTTATTATTTAACTCAGAAAAATACTTTTGCCTCGGTCACATAAACCTCTAAGATGAGGAGTATTTTTAAAGGAGATTCTGATGAGGGTGAGCTCTTACATTAGTGGGAATGATGACAACTTTATTTCACAACGAGCAGACACCCTTCGGCAAACCAACTTTAAATGACTACAATATTAGAAATAATGACGCCTTTGGTTAAAAGGCAAAAATTGAGTAATCAGTATTTAGTTGATGGAGCCTGATGACTGTTGATGGATTTCCATTTCTTGTTTACAGTTACCAACCTGAGAAATACACTATTTGATAGTTTCATGGTGGGCAGTCCATGTTAGACATCAATCATTAAAAAAATAATTACATTGATTGACTCATTTCTTTCCTTTGGGAGAATGTGGATTTAATTATTATGGCTGAAATACACAACATCTGACCAAGTGTTCCTGCGGTGGAGCTATCAAACATTCATTTTCTCAGATATCAGCGTGAAGTCAGAACACTTGAACTAAAACACGTACCTGGTTCTAACGTTCTGCATCAGTGGGGAACGGACAGATTTATATATACATAGTGCATACTAAGCTCATTCATTCATTTATCTTGTCCTCTTATCCATTTCCAGGTGGCAGGGGGTGCCAGCTCACACTAGGTGAGAGCAGGGTCACCCTGGACAGGTCGCCAGTACATAACAGGGCCAACACACAGAGACAGAGACCAACAACCACTAACACTCAGACCTACGGACAATTTAGAATCACTAGTTAACCCAAACATGAGGAAGGGAGGCAACCGGAGAACCAGGAACCAAACTCGTAACCTCCTTTTTGTGGGGCAACAGTGCTAACCACTATGCTGCCGCACTGCCCTTGCATACTGCATAAGTGATTTGAATTCTTTATTTGTAGGCACAGTTGGGTTTGTGCAGATTACAGCGTTAACAGTCACCTAGAGGAAACACCAGCAGTGGTGATAAAAATTGAGAAGAGCAATAACAACAATGGCCGTGGGGGAAGAGCAACAACGTCAGCTTGAGGGGACGCAAAGATTTAGAAGCCATTTGGCTGGTTATAAAATTGAAGATCTCCAAGGCAACAAAACAAGCTGTGTAATACTTTAGACTAACTGCAGATGGTTGCACACCAGGGGGTAGCTTTTAAAGTATTAAATTAATTTGTCTACCAAGCATGTGCATATTAGAGAGCCTAAAGCAAGTCCAACACTTCATTTTCTCAGCTACTGTAACCTTCAGTTCATGCAATCCCGACTTGTTTCTGCAGAAAGGGTACTGTGGTCCTTACTTTGTCACAAAATAAGTGGTAATGCCAAAAAAAAAAAAAAAAAAAAAAAACATACAGTTGAAGGGTTAACAGCTATTTTCCTGTGAGGACTCCATGGGTATTTTCACACTGGCATCCCTCCCTGACCTCATCAACCTGCTTGAAGCCAATCGTTCATCAATGTAGCAATTAAAGGTAATGACCTCTAGAGCTGCCTCCTGATTCAGTGGCCTCAGAGAACTTAAAGATATTGTTTACAGATGAAGGAAACCGTCGGGGAAATGAATTTTAACACCATCACATCCTCCGTACTCTTTGTGTTTGGAATACTATGCAATACTGATATATGGCTGCTGCTGCTGCGGAGATAATCATATAAAGCTAAAATGGGCTTGCATATTGTAGTAAGCTACTGATGGTGTGCCGACAAAATAAACACGAAAAAAAAAAAAAAAAAGCAAAAACAAATCATCAGCTCCACAATAGAAACAACAACTGATGTTTCAGGTATAGGAGAAGAAAGTCAAACCTGCACAGTTAACCCCTCGGGCAAAATGTCAGCTTACAGAACGTAGCTTAATGTGGCACAATACCATTAGCAAGGTGAGAAAAACAGCAATAATTTACTCAGCCCATGGCGACTTCATTACCAGTAAACTGATTGAAGTGCACATCGATAGGTCAATGTTACACAACCCTTTCCATAGCAGTAATATTGCTGTCTACATAGAGCACATTAAGATGGGGTAATACGTGTGGAGACGCTCTGAAATCCATTTAGTCCTGAAATACAATATTGCACTGCAGAGTTCTTCCACCTATTGATGCTGTAATGCTCAAGGTTACCAAGCAGATCAGAGCTAAGAGGATGTGTACATGTACAGGTTTGTAAATATTCTTATATTTATGTATATATACACAGACAGTCACACAGATTAACAGTTCGTTTTGATCTTTACTGATACTTTCAGCTAGTTCCACAGTTCATTCCAGGAGCAGGTGGACAGACGGTCTCTGAGGAAGAGTGATAGGGTGGAAATTCCCAAAGCAGACAGTGACGAATATTCATTTATTTAAAAAAAAAAAAAACACATTAAACAATGCTTTATGATTTAACTTGATACAGCAGGATAAACAGGTTTGGCCCCAGCTGAGTTCTTGTCACAATGTTCATTTTACTCATAATGACACTTCATATTGGATTTGTGATACTTCTTTGTTTCCTTTACTCAATAGCAAACCTTTTCTTTGTGTTGATGAACAGCCAGTGGAGAAATAAACACTTGGTGTACACCTTGTGACACAGCTACTCCTGTTGTATTTTCCAAACTAATGGCTTTCGTGTTCATCAGACCATGGCCATTTCCTCAAGTATGACAATAAGAGAAGGATGATTGGTTTGTAACCCATCGGTGTGCATAAACGTCTCGGTATTATGAATACATAAATTTAACGTCACTTCATGTAAACAGCAATGTGACCTTATTCAGCTGGGTGCTTTGACTGTTATTTTTCAGCATGGTAAATGTGATCATGTCCCTGTTTTTCCCAACAGAAGTTCAAAACCATCTGTTGTCACAGCCAATATTACTTTGTAATTGATGCAATCAAAAATAGAGAATCCTGTTGAGGCGTGCATGCATATGATCCAAGGAAGCAGTTTTCAGACGTGTGAGCTGAATCCCCCGTGATGTAGTCCAGCATCTTTTCACCAGATAGACGAGCCAATGCAGCCATTACATAAAAGGCAAGACTTTATAATTCAGCTTAGTTTTATTTAGTCGGAATTTTTGATCAGCATGTACATTAAAATGGAGAATAAGCAATTTGTTGCATTTCTAAAAATTCCAACATAACTTTGTAGCATTTTAAAAATTATAATTTGTCCCTCCAAATTTAATATGAATGTTTGAATTTGTAGTAATTTTGAGCAAATAGCTTTTTTTTTCCCACCAATTCAGATTTAATGGGTAAGAACACAAAGAATATATGTAAGGGTTAAGCTCAAAAAAAAAAAAAAAAAAAAAAAAAACTAACAATGCTACAGGAGCAAATACTGATAAATAATATTCTTATTGTAAACTCCTTACTTAATAACCTGTTCAGCCTTTCAACCTGATCACTTATCCTATGTGATATTATGTAGCATCATTTCAGAAATTTAATTACAATCAGAACATTTTCAATGGTGAACACGTGAATCATGTTTTCTGTCTTGGGCCATTAGCTCAGGGTCTAACATCTTTTCTGCATGTTGTGAGCACAAACTGAACAGTGAAGGCTCGTGCTGCCATGTGAGTTTAATGGAGGGAAAACAAACTAAAACATTATGTGTGATGAAAAGCCGCTCCGAAACAATATGTACAAGAGTTGTTCATTCATTAAAAGGTACAGTATTTCAAACGCAATCAACAAAAAGGTGTACACAATGTTTCGCTGATTTTTTTTTCTCTCTCTTTATTTATTTATTTTTTTATTTTTTTTCTCCTCCTCCCCCCTCTACCGTCTCTTTGTGAAGAACTAGTTCGTAAAATACGTAAAATGATTCGTAAATGTAAATAAGTCCTGGCTCAAATATTCCTGCACAGGAACCTAATTCATTGGTTTTACTGTGTCACTGATATAAATGATTGAATCAGATTTGTTGTAATTTCAAATCGTAATCATTGCTCATAACTGTGGTTCTGATTTTATTTTGCACCTCTTGAGGAAAGCATCGGGAAGAGAGACTAATTTTGAGGGTAAAACAGACACATAGCAGGCAAACACACTGTCAGCATATACTCAGTGACACATCTGCCTCATGCCTTTACAGTCTCTGCCAGATGTGGGCGCTTACAAATCACCGGCTAACTTACAAAGAGGGCAAATCGAGGGCCCAGTCTCAGAGACCATTACCTTCACATGGAGTAGTTCAACTGCTTGCTCAGCAGCATTGTTTGTGTGCAGGAAGGCATATGAGCTTAAAGGAATGATGAATTACTGGACAAACAGCCGCATACAGTGCAAGCTAGTGAGCAAAACATTATTTTAACTGCTCCTTTGACATGTTATCTTATTTACATATTTAAAAGGTGGACCATGTGGCTCCCTTTATAGCTCTAATTTACCATCTTCTAATGGCTCCCCTTTCAGCAGGATAACACACCATCTCATGAAGCAAAAGTAGTCTCTCACTAATTTCATGAATATGACAATGAGTTCAGTGAATTGCAGAAACCCACCCAATCACCAGATCTAGATCAAATGGAAGACCTGTGGGATGTGATACAACAGAGACCTGCAGTTTGAATTTGCAGCGGACAAATATGTAGGAATGATGTCAAGAGATCACATGAATATGGAACACAATCTCAACGGAAAGTTTACAGCATCTAGCGCAATCCATGCTACGAGGAACTGAAGCTGTTTTGAGAACGAATGGGGCTCCATACAGGATTAGAATGGGATTGCCAATAAAGTGCTTCTTGAGGGCACCCAAATGGAACGAGCTACGCTTTTGTTTGGCTGCCAGCACCTGCTATCCACGTACAAAGCTGCATTGGGCTGAAAAGTGATGGCGCAAGCTGAAGATCTTGACACTGACCTCTGTGGTCAAGGCTTACATCTTTCACAACACAGGAAATCAATGTCTCTATTTTTAATATTTTACTTCGAACACAACCTTTCCCTGACCTTTGGTTCTTGGCAATAGTTCATAAACTGAGGATACTAAATGTTGATCTCTTGCCTATTGTGGTCACAAGGACAGGTTGGAGTAAAAACAATTACATAAATGAGACTGGAAATTTACAGCTTGAGCATTTTTAAAAAGCAACCTTTCACTAGCATATCTGAGGGACTGTACCTGCTAAATAGTTGCGTGTTAGAAATAATTCTTGCCATGAAATGCTGCAAGTAATTGGGCCCTTCTAAACTTGTCTCTGAAACCCTCCGTGCATTCGGGTCTTCAAAATTCACTTTGACAATTCTGACTCTGTATTGTTTTTTTTGCTGTGAGCTTCCATCAACATGCTTGTCAGTTATCCGACAGCATCATGACAGCTCAGTATCACTGTGAAGCAGTCAGTTAACCATGAATGATAACTAAATTTCAAATCCCCTATTTAGTGTCACAAATATCTCATCTGGGGTTCTGGGGTAGAAAACGTTTTTACCTCTAATTAAAAAACAGTCAAGCACCATCATTGAAGTGACAGAAAAGACAAACACATGGGTGCATCCGATGCACCACTGACCTGCAGCACTCGTACAAAAGGACAGGAATGTGTCATAAAAAAAAAAAAAAGAAATTAAAAGAAAGGCGCCAACAAAAGAGCATCACAGCTTCCTTTCGATTTGATGACATCTGTGCTCACGGATGGTGAAGCTGAGAGCACACTCAAAATGTTCCTCTCTTACATTCAAAATGACACAATTTTTGACAATCGAGGGGACACAAGCTGGTTTGTGGGAAATACATAAACAGCTCATTAAAAAACACTTGAATAAATGAAAGCAATTCAAACTATCATACAGAGTTAATAGATAATTGTAGTTTCACTGAATAGCTATAGCAGAATAAAAGTCAGCAGCAATACCACTAAAATTGAAGTACAAGTGGTGCTTTTGGCAAAGGGTTGTCATGGCAAATAATCATTTCATCCAGGTTTTCTTTTAAGTGCAGTCCCTATGAAGTTAGCTGATAAATCAAAAAATAAAAAAAATGTTCATTTTATTCTTGGTAGGAGCGGGAATCTTTTACTAACTCATGATGTGATTCAGATTTTTGGGGCTACAATTCAAAACAATTTGATTCATAATGATTTCTGCTTCAGTCTATAGGTGTGCAAAGGATCTTTATGATCTACTACAGTCCGCTTTGCAAGACAGAATTGCGATTCTTAAATGAATCGATTTTTTGGCACACCCCTAATTCTCAGTGCCTAAAACAAATTCGTCTTTTTGGTTTGATTTTGTTTTGCTTTTATAAATATGGCTGGTTTTGTAATTTGTAATATCACAACATTTTGGCCTGAGCACTATGTATTAAGAAAATGCAAACATGGCAAGTGAAAATAGAGTCTGAAACGTCTGCAAATGAAAGCCCATCTGGTCCTGTCAGGAAGTTCAGAGGTACATTTGAGGGTCCTGACTCAAGAAGAGGTGTTTGGAGCGGCGCTTCAAAGGCCTTTTACTGAGAGATGAGTGTGTGGCAGCAATGTGCCCAAAAGACCAACTTCAATTTGAACATCAAGCAGCCCGAGAAAAAACCCATCAAAACAAAATGAAAGAGGGGGGATAAACTAAAGCACAATTTATATCCACTTTGCTCTGCTGTGTCACAAATTGAGTTAGTGGGCTGAGACCGCCGGGATTTGGATAACCTGTCCCTGGGTTTTGTGTTGCCTTCTGCCAGCAGTTCCTGAAATCAATGACATTACATATTGATGTGTCAATGTATTCAGTGAAATAGGAAACAAAATAACTCCTAGATAAAGGGTGTTTTTTTTCCCCCCATTGGAAACCAGAGATGAATTGATAGGACGTACACTGAGAACTTAATGCACTTATCATTTTGGATCATTTAATTGGGGGATTCGGTGGCCTCATAATACTATCAGATTGTCATCTTTCAGACAGCTCAGAGTCTTGGTGGATATTTGCCAAGCTGCACTGGGAATACTCTGATCCATAAAGTTGTGCACTTTGTCAAAAGATGAGGGTTTTTTTGTTTTTTGTTTTTTTTCTCCTCCCCCCCTCCTATTTTTTCCTGCAACGTTTTAATGGAGCGTGTAATTCCAAGGCAGTTGTTCCAAAATGGGCATCTTTCAGAGATAAGACATTAATCATTTCCTGGCACATTATACACAAATTTCATAATTTCATGATTTGCATTCAAAATATCGTTAAAATGATATTAGGGAGGCAACCAAGTGTAGGTACCACACAATTGTTATGAATGCTTGGATATTCCCCTAAACTAACCTTTTTAATCGAGTCTGGTCCCAAAAATTATGGGGTAAAGTAGATGAAAAATTTTGTATCATATTACATGAGTTTGTTTAAAAGAAATTGTATTTCAATTAGCTGTTTTTGAAAAGATAAGAGAAACGAATAGTACCAAACAGTGATAGCTCTGCAAATTATGGTATTGAAAAACACTTTGTCTTTTCATAATGTATTTCAGTTCCTAAAGAGAAAATCCCGTCTGTGTTGCTGGAGTGGGGGGGGAAAAAAAAAAAAAAAAAAAAAAAAAGCGCATGCATGCTTGTGCGTTGCCGACATATGGAGGAAAAACATTAAAGCAATCAAACCTACGCAACATTACAGAGCATCCTTTAAAATGTTTTGCAATCATTTGGATTTTAATCAGCTAACCTTTGATTATTACCTGCACATGGTTGTCTTAATTCAGCATTACTGTAATAAGTGTAGTGACAGTTTAGGACCAATAACAATGTGAGGACATTTTCAGGCTTTAGGATATAATAATGGTACATTTCTGCATATAACTAGAAATTCTAGATCGAGGGAATGACACACACGCTGTAGAAACAGGGAAATTGATTGATTACTTGCATAATAATTGATCTTGACACAGCAACAATCCATTGTCCTCTCACAAAAAAAGTGCTATTTCAGTCACGGTTCTCCACACTGGGCACGATCCCTCCAAGTCTTATCTGTTAATTTGGATGAGACATTCAAACACATTCTCTTGCCTTTGCTCCTCAGTGAGCACAAACCTTTGATATGACTCTTTGGAAGGGAAAAAAGATAACTGGCAACACCTTACTAAACCGCACCGAGGGGCTTTTCTCCTTGTATTTCTTACAAATACTGATGTGGACAAGGTAAGCTAGAGCAACAGAAGATATAACTAAATGCAAGTAAGGAATTTTAATTTAAAAAAAATAAATAAAAAAGGCTCTTTGTCATGTTCCACACTGTTCCCTGAAAAACAAAACAGCTTTGACACGCCCAATGGCATTTTCGTCTTTCTAATTATGCGAGGCTGAGTTATGAGGAAACGATCAGTGTTGGGAGACATTTCAGCCAGAATATCCTGCTATTATGGCATCCGTGTTGCAGCATTTCATCTTTTTATACACGTACCTATCTGGTGGATCTCTGCGATAATTAGCCAGTTTACTTCTTTTGTGGGTAAATATAAAATAAAGGTGCATGTGTGGCAAACTTCAGTACGTTTCAGGAGTGTGAGACTTCAGGTGCAAGTTCGAAGCAGAAAATCGACTTTTGAGACTTTGCTGCTCAGTTTTCCGCCCGTCTGTTTCTGGCCATGCATGCCTCTGTCAACCAGAGATCATATTCTGCTCAGTGACAGTTACAGTGTGATAATGTACCATGTCAGCAGGTTGTCAGCCTTCTGCCACAGTAAAGAAGAAAGAAAGAGGGAGCCTGTGCCTTCAGTCTTTTGAGGCCTTCCCTAACCTTTTCCCAGGGAACCAGCAGCTCGTTTACACAGCGAGGTGGTCTTTGATACTGCAGTCTTTGGAGAACGTCATCTCTAATTACCTCTCAAATCCATCTCTACCCTGTTCGTCCCCCAAACCTGCCACCTGTATGGACTCCCTCTGTCCATCAGCGAATATGCTGTCCTCGGCTGCTGGGAGTAACTACTGTAGATTAGGCCCTCTGAGAATCTAAAAGGCTTTCAAATCACATAGTCCAACTTCAATCAGTTCATTTAAAGCTGTAATTATCTAGAATGAGTGGATTTTTGAAAGCGCTCACTTGGGTATCTTATATCTGTGGGTTTAAATTAGCTGGGAACATATAGTACTCTGATGTGCATGCTGACTTGTTTTATGCTGCTTTGATTGAACATGTTAGTCACTACATTCAGAAAACACTGGCAAGACTTCAGCGCTGTTGAAGGGAAATGTTTCTTAGTTAATGCTGCTGTACTAATCAATAGTTTTCTATTAATCACATGACCACATAATGGGGAAAGGAGTTGTCTTAGCCCAGCAGGGGTTTATCAGCTGGCTCTGTCTCTCCTGATGTGTTCGTGATCTTCAACATATCTTTATTGCTCCAATTTGACAGCCTGAATTTTGCCATTTTACTTCAGTCTGACTGCTCTCAACATCATTACCAGACACAGCAGTCCTTCAAAGGGCTCTGATAATCCTCCTATGCAGAATGAGAACGTAATGAGTGGGTGGTGAACAAAGCAGAGCATTTATTTTCTGAAGAGATATTTGTTGGCTAGCATCACTCGCATCACTTTGCTTTGGAGCAATCTTCCAAAGAAACTACCTAAACTGTTCTGCTGCTCACATCTGGTCTCCAGGAACAAACACCCCGATCTGTGGGAGTAAAACTACTGGACCTCGTCATTGCTAACTGTCAGCTTGACATTTTATTGAAAGCATAAATTGTTCTGTTATCAAGAAATACACAGGCAGTGAAGAGCAGCTACATGGTGCCATTTTCAATCCATCACATTTGTAAATTTTTATTTTTTTTCCCCCCTCATGGCAAGCTAGAACAGATATATGACAACTAATTAACATTTAATGAAATGGATCATCTGTGACACTTTTCTTCATTATGAAATCCAATTATAACATCCCCACCTTCCGCTCCTCCACCACCACAAAATACAACTGTACCTTTTCACTGTATCATAATTATATCAGTATAGAGAGGTTTTCATTGTTCTACAGGTGGAACAAAAAAAAAAAAAAACTTTATAGGACAGGTTTCCTTTGTTAAATTTTCAATCTCTCTCAACTTCATTTGCAGAATTATATCGATGTGTGAGGGGAGGTGAGAATGACAAACTCTCACTAATTCCTTTGTCTGCCAGTTGAATTTAATTCGCCATTAAATTGAGTAAGTGTGAATCGCCCTGCCATGGACCCCAACGGCTCATTGTTCCCAGCCAGTCTCATTAAATCTGTCAAATGCCCATTTCCGTGCAGGGTTTCCTGCCCTCATATTTTAATGAATAAGAGAAAGATTACAATAGCTTGCAGTTATAGATGGCTGGGGTATAGAGTGAAACCAAGCAGTCTGTACAAATAACTTGATCATTACAGCAAGGTGGTGACTGCACAGCAAAAATGTAAGACTTGCAGACTTGTTTTTGATTTCCAAAACAGAGCATGAAAAGAAGATGGGTGCATGTATGGCGGGACTGGGCCTTGCATCTGTCTGCCTTCTACAAATAACTCTGTTTGACTTGAGTCTCGTAACTGGCTACACATCCATCATGTCTATTAAATGGAGTCATGTCAAGGGGACATTGAGTTATCATCGTGCAGCTCTATCTACATTTTAGCATTCAGGTCAAAGCAAATGTATGAAAAAAAAGAAAAAAGAAATGTTATTAATGTTACAGTCTCGACTGGACTAATGGCTCTGCAGAAACAGTTAGAGATTTAATGAAATATATTGAGTGTGCTATTAAAAGACTTATTACTGACAAATGTTTTAACATTTAAAGTGGACAAACCGATTAGGAGCACATTTTTTTTTAAATACTTCAAACATCTCTATGCTGATCTGATTAAATATGATAATACGGATTATACAGAGACTAACATTCTGACCTTTATTTTTCTATTTCATTTTTAGTACTTAAAACATTTTCCTGCAGTTTATGGATTTTTTTACTGTTTTCTCTCTCTTTTCTCTGCCAGGCAGCCTATCTGTTTATGACCTTTGAAGACTGCATTTTTTTTTTTTTTTTTTACTTAACTTTGCCTCCTGTTATTGTCTCTGGATCTGAGTTTCGGTTCATATCAGAGGTGTTGCAATACAATCTGGCCATGCTGGGCAATCTCCATGCTGCTCCCGGCCCAGATATGCATCAACTAAGGAGGAGTCAGGAGTCCAAAAGGCCCATGTTCACCACAATGCCATCCAGATTACCATGACAGAGCAGCGCCATGATTTCCAGACTGTCCCCTGTCACAAACCACATGCACCGCTCCATGATAATAAAACCTACAGCTTCTTTCAGCTCCTCTCCAACCTACTGTTTGGCCTGCAGTCACAGGTATTCCCGAAAGAACATTTCTGTGATGCTCCCACAATCAACAGCTTCTTGATAATCTTTTTGCACGGCCTTTACAATATTAAAGATAATATTGTATAGAGCCAAGAAGCCAAGAAGTCAAGCTGCGAGAAGACAACTGAGGGGCAGTCCACCTCCTGGCTTCATACCAAACATCATTCCAGTCCTGTGGCGGATCACAAATGCAGACAAAACAAACAAATGCAGGTGTACTGCACTCAGAAAAATCTATGGGCTCTGAAGATATTTCCTGGCAGTGTGTCCACTAAAGAGAGAGAAAAGGACAAGACACAGCAGACGTGCGTCGACTACAGAGGCCTAGAAGACACCATTTAGGCGCAAGATTTCAGAAATGCATTGCATCCTGTCCACATTGGAGGGAGGGAGCAAGTCGAAGATGTCGAAATACCCATAGTGGTCATGATGCTGTCTTTTCTATTTGCTAATGCCATTGTTGTAGCTTTGTTGTCTTCTCCAAAGACAACAAAATTCACCCACAGCTCAAAGTATACCAAAGATGTCCTCTGCTGCCAGTTTTAAGCCTAATGACTCCCCGGGGTCTACTGGACCATCCGCCCTCCTGTCCCAGTGATTGAAACTGTAATTTGGTACATTGAGAAAGAGGTGTATAGTTGTCCCTTGTGACTGTAAAAAAAAAAAAAAAAAAAAAAAGCCTACATTACAACTTTTACACGGCACATCACTCTGTGCACAACACAGAGGAATGCTGCCGTTGGCTTCAACTTTATTTAAGGGCATTCAATTTTAGAAGTCGAGGGCATAAGTTTTCTTTTAAGCCATTAAAAAAGCAAATTCACTTTTTTCCCCCCTCCTCTCCATGCTCCATTAAGTTTATACATGCAATGCTCCCAGGCTAAAGAATCCTATCTTACAACCAAAGGCACAATGTTCAGGATTTGCATTTTCACTATAATCTTCAAACATGGAAAAGGCTAATAAATATTCTTATTCTTCCCAGTTTATTCAGTGCGTTTGCCCCATAAATACATTTTATTCTTGAACACGTTCTCTGTTGAACAACACTTTTTGCAGCAGTATCAATAAGCCAGGTCGTGTCATTTATGACTTCCCACCACAGATATATTTTAACAATTACATGAATCTAACAAGCACAATGAGGTCAAAATGAAAGCTGGTTAATTTTCACCTCCAAGGGTGACGTGGCCACAACAAGCTTTTTTGTTCAAGACTATTTGTCCCCTGTTGTGGCTAGCGGGGAACTAATATCCCATTCCTGGCAATGCTGATTCGCAACTTTTATGAGGTCTTCAGCCTGTCAAGTATCATCCCACTGAACTGACAATTACCTGCTAATGCACATTGTTTAATTTGGATGCAGGGAGAGGGGTATTATGCAGCAATCAGCTTGAACCTAACCAAGGTATGTGCTCAATATGATAGCGCTGTATGGGTTCGTAATGACAATTTAGAAAACTCCCAGTATATACAGTGTCGCTCTTATTACAGTTGTATTCATTTTCTAGCAGGAACAGATGCAGTTTGCATATGTTAGCTGTGCATGTCTGTGGATCATTTTTGATATTTTCCATCTGATGGGATGCAAATCTTTAAAAGCAAAATGCACATTTGATATGCACCCATTATGTACTCAATGTTTACCAGATGTTAAAATACCTCCTGCCTTAATGAGTGCAATTACTATAGCATACAGTAATGTAAAAAAGGGTGAAAATGTCAGCCATTTCATTCAGTTTACTGATGTATGGAATTGAGATTAAAAAAAAAAATCTTGCTTAGAGTGTTTACTTAAACACTTCACCCTCACATTGGCACATTGATAGAATAATGAATTTTGAAAAGCAACACAGATTTCTAAAATGCACCATAACAGATTAAGATGTGAAATAGATAACAGTGTAATTACTCTTAACTTATCACTAACACGCTGTCAAACGTCATCCCAAGATCTTTATCTGACAAGAATAATAACATGAACTGCCTTTAGCCCTGATTAGTTATCTGTATGGAATATTTTGGTTCAATACCAGTTTGTTTTTTTCCAACAATTTTTATTTTTACTCTGCTGCTCTCTGGAAAGGACTGAGGTTTTATTATATTCTATGGCTAGAAATTTGTGTAATTCCTTCCATCAGATATTCCTAAGTGGACTTCCTGCTTGAAACAGACTTCTATAGAGATTGTTGCATTATGAGTTGTTTGTAGCCTAAAGCTGAAATTGTCTGTGTAAACACCTTTAACAAAACTGCAGGGAGAAGGATGTTGTGGGTAATCGAAGGTCGAACAGGCTCGCTGAGATGCAGGCATGGACACCTGCTAAATCTGAACAACACATAGCAAGCAGCCCAATAAGCCGATTCGAAGTGTGATACACAATGTGGCTCAATATATGGGCAATGACATTCAGCTTAAAAGCTGCTTGGAGACCGTCAACCACTGGGGACGAACAGCAGACTTTAAACCCTTCCTGCCTCAAGTATCAAATATAATCCTGGAAAATAACGAAAACATTTGGTATTTGTCAAGAATTTGTTTCATAACAAATATTTTATTGCTGCTTGTCAACATTGTCATGAAAAGATTTTGATAAGTGAGGCTGGTGAATTGAATGTTCTGACAGGAGATGCGCTGCACTGGCAGGTCACTCTGTCGCTAAGACACAATAATTACATGGAAGAGCACAGAACAGAGCCTGAAAGCAGCTCAGGTGCCCTGCTAAATAACAACTATCTATCTATCTATCTATCTATAAACCTTGTAACACACACACACACACACACAATAACAATTAAAAAAAAAAAAAAAAACATTTTAAATATACTTGACAATACCTCATGGATTTGTTACTCATCATTGTGCAATTAGAAATGTTAACGGTTAGCTGGTAGTTTCTAAAAATCACTTCAAACTCAGGAGTTGTTACTTCAAGTGAGCTCGGGGCTCTTGGGGGGGTGAATGAGATCCTTGATCACTTGTAATTTGGAAGCTGGATGATCCGACATTGCTCCCTGTTTTCTGTCATTTTACATTTAGGGTGTAGATTTCATTCTAACACAGAGAGAAAGCAGGTTTCTTCTCAAGGCACTCAGCCGCATCCATTTATGTTATAAACCCAATTCTCTCACGTCCCCCCATACAAATTACATCCATATGCCTTATATTTGAACTGTTACAGCTCTCCTGACTGTCACAGAGGAGATACGGTGTTTAGGCTAATAATTAAGAAAATGTTAAAGGAAAATATATATCTGCCTCAAAAGTCTTTAACCAAGTGTAGTGACGGTCTGTAGGGAGGAATAAGTGTAAATGGTTGAGAGACCATGAAAAGCAGCAACTGGCACAACTCTAGAGTTATTTGCATTAATGGACAATGTTTGTGTTTATTGTGCTGTGGAGATATTGTGTTTTTGATGTAGAGAATAAAAAAATAAATAAAAAATAAACAAATAAAAAACAATGGATGATGAAGTATAGCTTGAAGAACCCTACATATTCACAACAAACAACTATGATCAAATGATGTGTGTTAATATGCTTTAAGGCTACGACAGTACCATTTAAAGTTATTCATATGAACTACAATAACCACAACGTTTTATATTTACCTGTCAAAAGGCAACAATTATTATAAAATGATGTCAAGGCAGACACATTTTCCATCTATAAGCACCAAATCATAACCAACGTTATCTCTGAGTTTGTACAGAGCAGGTCTAGATTGAGAGCTGCATTAACACAAGTTTGCACTTTACAAAGCTATATCTTAATGAATTCTGTCACTGTCATTCGCACACCCCGGATACAGATTTTATGCATGAGGACATTTTTTCACAGCTATTAGCAGAGGTGAGGTAAATTTTTTTACCTCGCAACAAGAAATGACTTCTGGGAGATTTCTTCATTAAAAAGAGTCTGGGAGGGAAACACTGCTCAGTGTGTGCAGGCAGATGTTCCAAGTGGATGTTAAGTATTTTTGTTTTATTCATGTGATCTTGTTATTTTATTATTTTTGACACCCTTTGTGTGTGTGTGTGTGTGTGTGTGACTGAGAAGCTGCTCTTGGCATTTAATAGAGTAGAACATCTTTACAACAGTTTCGACTGCAAGTAATTCTATTGCTGTCGACGGAATAAGACACAAGACAACAGAATTACAATGGCATGAGAATTCACATGCTGTTTCTTCATATGGTGAAGAAAATTTTTTAGTATTGCCCGCATCAGATCTGCTAATTAAAGATCAAAGTGATGTCATCATGAGCTGAGTCTTGGCTGCTGCTGAATGAGCAGTGTAATGGATCATTTCATTGCCTTGGTCCTCACTTGCATCATCTGACATTCTTTCCAAAGCAGTTCTTTCCTTTTTTTTTTGGTTTAAAAAAAAAAAAAGGGGCGGGGGGGGTGAATGATTGATTTTTTTTTTTTCCTTTGCATCTACAGAAGAATATGATCTTCGAACAATATTTTAAGCACTGAAATTTCTTATTAACACAGCCGAATCGCCGGTTAAACAAATTCACCTACTAATCATCTCCCCCAAAACACCACGCATTTCATCCTCCATCTAGCTCGGTTTTTGCTCAAGTGATTATGCTGCCTGAAGTCAAGTCTGTGCTCCCTGGGAAGGCTAGTCCTTGTATGCATTTTCTGACATAGAGAAATGACTCAATTAAAGTCTATGGTTCGTGCTCTATGGAGCCATTAACGTCTGCTGACCTGATTCTCTCCGCTGGGTTAAGTGAATGTTTTGTTAGAATGGGACAATTCAAACTAAATGTTAGTGTCTTTGAAGAGAGTAATTATGCTGTTTAAAATTATTTCACCTTCGAAATACATTTCTCCAGCCTGAGCCCATGGGGTCATTTTAAATAATTAAGATGATGCAATACAGAACAGTGGCAAGGGCTGCTGAAATATGACAGAATTATTCATTAATATCTGCAACTTCTCTCTTATTTAGTTTAGTTTTAAAGTTTTAGGTCAAGTCGCTTTTTGGATAAATCAGTTCCATCATGTTCATCTGCCTCATTTTCAGTTGCAGCATTCAGTACCGCTACTGTACAGTTAACTCAACAATCCTGTGAAGACACATGAAACTCACAGCAGTTGCAATGCGCAATACTTCTATCAAGAACTGGTTGAGATCAAACTAAACCCAAAGGAAGTGAATATTTCATAAACTGTCATGGGGGAGGACAGGAAAAGGCTCAAAATGAATGATTATGAGCATTTATTCCTGCAGGTTGAGCATATTGGGGTCATTTGCAATTTTTTTCCATCCTAACAAGGCATCTGTTGCTTCTTCAGCTCATCATGGAGGTCATCTGCTCACAACAAATGGCCAAAATGACACTCCACAAGAAACTTTTAAAAAGCTTAATTGGTCTGAAGACTTGCAGACTGAACGCAATACTTTTTTTAATATGCCATTAAAACCACAAAAGAAAAGAATGAGTGAGGTCAATCTTTTCTTCTTACACAGAGATTTCCAGAGGACAGAGAATTTAAAGTTTCTATTGTCCATGGACTGCACTTGAACAAGCTCAACCGGGGGATTCCTGTGTGTTGGTTGGCTCTTGAGCATACTAACCGTTCAGTGGTGATCAGTTTACTGTGTCACGTATGGCCCAGAGCAACACTGATTGATAAAATACCTTTTAGAAGATGCTACACCCTCTGTGCTGTGAACACAAAAGGCAGTAAATCACGCAAAGAGAGGGACGACGTTAAACATTTTGACATTACAACACGTGACACCATTCTCTCAGATTAATTTAAGAGCCATGTTGATTTGTTGAGTCTTTAAGTTGTGTTAGTTATAAACTGTATAGAGAATGTTGAAAAACATTAGTGGAGCTTTAGTATTTTTGTATTGTAATTTCAAGTGAAAATATTTCATACTTCAGTTTAACAGCAACGAGATATACTCTTACCGACTACCTGTGTTGTAAGAGGCGTTTACCTCTGCCCACACCACAGCTCTCCTCACACAAAGTCCATCTATATCCAATATTATTAGGACTCATATCCAGTTGGTACACAAGAAAGAGGGAAAGAGGATGCAAGCACTAAATCAATGGACAGACCTTTACTGCTTCAACATATGGGGGCTTGGGAGTTAAATCTTGCTTGGCTGCTGATTCAATTTTACAGCAGGAGCCTTCAGGAGAGTGCTGAATGGTAATTACCCAATGTAGGGCCAACCAGAGTGGAAAGAAGTGCTTTAAAAAAAAAAGTGCATGAGAATGAATAGAGGACCAAAACCTGGGTATAACCAATCTGTTTTCAAATTTGGGAAGTTTACAAAAGGACAGCAAAAGCTATAAGACGACAAATATGAGGCAGAAAACACATTGTGGTTTTGGTTCTTAATGAGGTTTAGAGTCTTTGTGGCCCAGGAGGTTGTAATTTCCTATTAATGATTCACAATGAATTCAGCAAAACTCCCAACCAATATCAGACTTTATCAAAATGACTCCACACATTCTACTACACATACAAGACTGACCAAACTAATTGTATCGTCATAACTCCTTTCCTTGGAGCAGCTCTTTCCTTCATTTGGTGCAGTATTCTGTGGCATAGCGCAGAATTTTTTATTTTGTCCAAAAAGGAATTCATAAAACTGCAGAAGAGTATATTATGTATGAATATATGTAATATACACATGATTAATACAACATTTGCAAGTTTCAACTTCTGCTTTGAGAGGATTTGTAGCTCTTCTGTCACACACAAAAAAAAAAGGGAACCTGAATAATTTGAGGCATTGGACTGTTTTCTTTTCAATACTTTTCACTACTCGTTCACACTTTTTACTTTGAGATTATATCTGCAGATGGGCAGCAATTCGTTGATTCGTCTATCAGCAGATGATTTTTTGACAAGCACCTTGTTAAACAATGGAAATGATCACGTGAAGTAGTTGCTGTGGCCTCAGCATGCAAGTTAAGACGACAGTGTTTACAGAGAATATTGTCAAATCCCTCCATGACTAAAGGGCTGAAGTTGATCTGGAGGGTGCTGATTTTCATGCATCATCATAATTCAGGCTCAAGACTACCTAAACTTCTAAAATATTTAAGTTATGAACCCGAAACTTCTTCGAATAATTGATCATCCTTGCAGTTGAATGACAACCTGTCGCAGTAAATCTGACAGTTTTTAGTTTGGCCTCGGTGTGAGTTAACACAGATGGTTTCACATGAACCTACATCCTAAATGAGCTTAACCGGTCAGTTCTTATCGACGCATCTTTACTGAAGTACGAATTTAAGAGTCGCACAAAGCAAACCACTTCAGCACTTCACATAATCAAAGGGAAATTGGGATAGAACTTCCAGCTGAAATTGGTGTGTTAAAACAAAGCCATTCTAGCAACAGCATTTAGGCTAATACACATCATGGTGTATTCTGCAGGGGGCTCATTACAGTGATGAAGAGCCAGGTCAGACCTAATCAATTCCATCTACACTGCAGAATACTGTAAGTACACATTTTCTATTGCTGTGGCTCTCACTGGATTTGAAACGAAAGAATGTATAAAGTTTCAATTGCTGACCGTCAGCTGTAGGACTGAGCATATCCCTTTCTTCACTGGCTATCCAATATGGATTGGAGCACTACAATTAAAGCTGACAACAGCGCTAAAAACTTAGTCGTCACCATTTCATCTGAAAGCCAAGTATTGAAGTAATGTTTCCCTGCCGCAAATTAGTCAATGAATTGATCAGTGCACAGACAGCTTCTGATGCGTGATTAATGGCTGAAATCATTTATCAAACATTAGCTGGATCCAGCTTTTCATGAGCGTGAGGAAACGCGCACACACACACACACACACACACACACACACACACTCACACTTGGGTGCCTCCGGTGGTTGGGAGAAGAGGATTAGGATGTGAGATGTCAGTGGCAGAGGTGGACAGCTGGGTGGGGGGGGGGGGGTATGGGGTCCTCCACACCTGGAACACTGCGGGCTGCAGCGTGCCATGTGGATGTGTTGGCTCTCTGGGCATGGCTCAAACACAGGGTGGGGGGCATCGGGAGCCGAGGGCCCTGAACCGACTCTGGGCCCTGGTGATGGTCTCACTCGTATTTAGGGAATTCCCACATGCATGTGTGGTGTCACGTCATGAAGAATCGATGAATCCTGCCTAAAATGGGCTGAGCAGCTCTTTCATTCCATCACTATGTAGCCCGTCTTTGACTCAGCTCCTCTTTTGGGACACATTCACTCACCGCTCCAGACATCGACACAGAAACCCTCTGGACTCTCTTAATCCTGAGTGAGGTGGCAGGAAAAGCACAGGATCCTTCACTCCACCAGCAGCTTCCCTTCCCCTGTCCATCCTCCTACGTCTTCTGTCCTTTATTCCCCCCCGTATTCACTGAGGTGTAGCACTGCCCTCCCTGACACACAAAGGTCATTCCACCCAATAAAGATCAACAAACTAGGTTCCAGGGAGGGCTGCTGATGGTGACACACGGACACACACGGACACACACGGACTCAAGACTAAACCTGCATCAATCTCAATGTTGACACCTTGTGGTGTTAAACTACTAAATTTAACCACTTAACCAAATCTCTTCACAATATCAAGTCTTAGAAAGCCCAGACATGCTGTTTCATTTGTTCTCCACCTTTGCAGTACCATGCCGTGTACCTTTATCTAAACTGGCTCCCATCAAGAGCAGCCAGGTTAAAGACACGTGTTGAGGTGCTGTGAAGACAGATTTACTGAATCAGACTGTCTTTAAAACTTTGAAGTATAGCCCATCTACACTGAGCACTGAAATGTCTAAAAGAAAGCAGGCTGGGATTATATACAGTGGGTTTTTCCTGGCGGTGATGAGATCTATCAAACCTTTGCGCATTAGCCTATATCTGTTCATAGTAAGGTCTGATTCTGCAAGGCTTCCCTCATTGCTTCCTCCCTAACAAAGAAAATTTGACTTGTGGATTTCTCTTTACTTGCAGGATGGGAATTGTTAGCTATTCATCTACTCTCAATTGGCGTTGCCTGCCAGTGAGGATCTTCCCGATAGTGTGTTATAGCGCTGCAAGGTCTATCGACTCGCTTTGCATCCAGACAGGTTACGACTAGGTTTGATCACAGGGTGCAAGATTACAGTACACTGAGAAAACAAAAAAGTCTGGACATGCAAATCCCATCTTCACTGAACCGCCATCACAAGTTTTTGTCAAACTATTAACATACTTGGAGGAGGTGGTGGAGGTAAGCATCTTTAATTGGAAACAAGTTTTTCTAAATGTCCACATGTTCTGAGAGACACCACCTGAAAATATCAAGTCTGTCTAGTGTGCAAGTGGTGAAATCTGCCCCTGAACTGAAGATGTACGTTTTAGAGATCGATGGCAAAGCAGTTACAACGTGCATCAAGTATAATCTCAACTGAAGTCTAAACCTGAACGTACTTCATTTTAGGGGCTCTACAAAGTAAAAACTATCTATTTGTGCTTTAACAGTAATGGAGATACTCGGGGACTATGATTTCTATGCACGTGATGTGAGTGAACCTGTGCTCAGTCACACACAAGATTTCTTAGATGCAAATCAAATGTTCTTTCAGCTGTCATAAGACTGAAGAAGATAATTGGCTGCTTGCATTACACTTGAGTGTAATGTTGCAGCGCATTGACTTAGCACTACTGTGTCAAAATCAAAAAGTAATTTCCCCCACACAAAACATAGGTGTTAGACTGTGGGGAAACATATGATAAAGGCTGATTCACAGAAATGTCAGGATTTTGTTCAACAGATGCTGTTGATCTGTGTTATCAAGAGAACTCTAAAAATAGTACAACAGGGCCGCAAGACCCGATAATGGACAAATGTGTAAAATTGCACAAATAAAAGTGAAGACTAGAGTGAGGGAGACTCGTGCTGCGAAGCCTTTCAGCATTGAAAGTTGAGCTGAATCTGAGTCCAGAGAATAAAAACGAGGTTCAACAATGAATTTTCATGCGGCAGCCAAGGTCTCCACACGTCACATTACTACCATCAAGGTTGTTCAAAATGAACATAGATTTAATTTAAAGACAACTTTCATAGAAATAACTGGTTGTTTATGATTATTTAACAATAAAGCATATAATGTGTATCCACAGTCAGGAATTATGAGTGGTCCCCAATCTGCAATTTTCCCATGATCCTTATCTTTATTAGCTCATTATTTTCAACGTTGCCAGCAGTGGCTGCTGATCTGTGGCATTTATCTGGGAAAGAAGAAACAGCCAATTAGTGAGCGCTTATCTCACAGATATGGAGGTGCAATAAGAATTAAATAGCACAGTAAATTTTGTAGATAGAATAGGCTCCAAATTGGGTTAATAAAATATATATATATACACACGTACAGACATTGTTTAAATTTGGTATCGCAGCAGCCGGTGGAGGTAAATGGGATATATTTTAGTAAGATATGGGATGTAAAGAAACTTCCTTTCAGCTGTTTACCTTAGTTAGGCACATACATGGAGTGTATGTGAGTTTTGACTTGGTGGTGGTGGTTTGGACTGGTGCAAATATTGAGCTGAACACCAGCCACTGAAAACAAATGTGTCCCTTTAATTCTCACAGAGCGCGACAGAAATGGTATGGGCACACCCTGGAATCGTTTGCTCTGTCATCACAATGTCTCGAACAATATCACACCACCAGAGAGCGAGGTATCTGACATTCACTGGTCATTTATTACTCACACTGGACCCGATTATCACACCTTCTTTTACAGATGAATGTGGTGCAATTGTGTTTGACTGAAGGCTAATGTGCTCTCACACACACACGAGAAATAACATTCACACAGTATACAGATTTTCTTTTAGACCATCATTCAGCTGAACATTCAAATGTTGCATAAAAACAAAAACAAATGTGTTATTGAAATGCTGAACTATTTGAACATTTGTACTAAAAAGACTATAAACTTGACTGGCTGTAAAATACTTTCAGTTACTGCCACGAAAACACCAAAGCGTAATGCTGGAAAGTGGGCTTCATTGATAGATAGCTTCTCCTTCAATAAAAAAAACTGACATTTTTTTTTTCCTCTCGGGTGTGGACCAGGATGTATAATGAAGGATTTACTTACAATGTCATCACCATTCAATCAAGGGCAGTTTTATGTCAAGCATGAGTTTGCGTAAAAAGTTTGGGTTTTCTTATGCGTCTGTTCTCATCATTTCTGTTTCCCTTCAAAACAGAGATTTGCATTTTTTCCCCACTGGCCTGAATCCCACTTTCTTCTTTTTATCTATTTTTTCAAAGCCCTTTGCCAGTCCACTTTAAAACATGATTGTTGCAACAGCAGGTCTATGAGTACAAGGAGAGGGTGTTCCTGATTGAACACAAACAAATGTGGGGGTCATCTCTCAGGTTGAGGATTAGCATGCTGCTATAGGCTGTATTTTATTTCATTTGTAAAAGTTTTGCATCGAAGTTTTAGTCAAAAGCTCTGATGAGAATAATGACAGTGCCATCTGTGATGTTGCAGTTGTCTATCTCCTAATCACTAGACGATAACAGAAATTGCCCAAATGAAACATAAAACCACCAACCAGGTTTCAGCTTTTCAATGGCACATCAATTACACTACTACTTTACTACTTGCCCAAAGAATCCTTAACAATCAACAAGAGTAAATTAACCTTAAAGGCCCACTAACTACCTCTTTCATGTCACAAGTATTGCTGCTAAAGTGCTTTAAGCCTCTTTAAAAAAAAAATAGAAAATATAGGTAAGAGGAGAAAAGGCTCATTCCGCCAACAATAATATTCTGCATTTGTTTTTGATATTGATTTTATTCAGGGTTTGTGAGAAATGCCTTTCGTGGTGGTCGTCACTAGTCCATATGATGACAAGTGGGTCACTGTCATTTCCGTTCATTTGCATTAAGAGACTAATTTCGGTCTTTTGTTTCCTGTTAAGGTCACTCATGTAACTTTCCATGTTTGGATTCTTAGTTGGGGTCTTGTTTATCGCTGCTGTGACTTTTTCTGCTTTACTGACAAACAGAGCTGACAAGCATGTAATTATGGTTTACCCTTATTTACAGCACTGTAAGGCTCAGTAGTTTTTGTTTTGATAGCGTCACACTATAAAAACTGAAGGTTAAGGTTAACCCTTCAGTATTTGCACACAATTTGATTTTGCCCACATATATCCAGGTTATCTGCTGCTGACTTTATCAAAGTAATACCTTAAAATTAACAGAACTAATGGTAACTTGTACTCTACACCTCAGCAGTCACTGATAAGAAATTACCTTAACATTTGGAGGACTTTTGCTGCAAGTGCCTGATATAAATTGCCTGACATTCTAATTAGTTTCATGAGTGCATTTAAATTCACACATGGTTCAGTTCTCAATTTCTTTCAAGGCATTTCCTTGATGACAAAAATTATCTTAACGACATTCCCACTGTCAAAAAGCCTCTAATTTAATGAAAGAGGGGTGTGCACTTTTGAAACCAGGAAAGAAACTACTATATAAACATCTTTTTACTGGTCAGATGGCCAAAGCTGCCAACATTCATTTGGGTATGACTACGCTGATGTAGAAAACAATGCGTTCCTGTGTGTTGGGCTTGTGATTGGCCAGCATCAGTTTGATATGTCTTCCTGACTGGGACTGACAACAGATCGCCTTAAACAGATCTCTGAGCCAGAACAGTGGCACCAATCTACAGAGCATGGGGACGGGTTTATTTTTGGAGGATTAATAGGATCAAACACAGACGCCAGCACGCATACACGTGTCTGTTCACATTTACTCTGAGGGCATCATTCATCAAAGCTTCAAGTAACTGCATATATTCATGAATCTTGTCACGATAACCTTTTTAAAAAATGAAAGACAATTATTAAATTATTTGCAACAACATATACACAAGATGCAGTTTCTTTCAGTTCTTCAAGTAATGGAGCAAAACGGGTACCTGTTTAACAACAGGTTAAAATAATGGATATTACAAACACGTACAAAAAGGGAATTATTTGGAAATTCATGACTTCGATCAATTTCCTCCTGATCCATCATTTCGATTAATAATTCAGGAAGCATGACTGCAGATATTAAAGCCTCAGTTTTTACTGAGAAATGTCCAAAAAACTACTCCTCTGTCTGAAATACAACATTAATACAAGTCAGTGCACCAAATTTAAGGGCAAATTTTATGAATTAAATATATCTCATGCAAGAGAGGTCTAGTCCTGCTCTATATGTAAAATGCCATGGAGTAATTAATAATTTGACGCTATACCAATAAAATGGCAAGGAGATTGAAGACGTTAGCATTTTCCTCGTTGTGAAATCTTTCAGTAGTGTGAAGTGAAACTCATTACGTAATTTGACCACTGACCATGATTCAGGTTTCAGTCGTGTTAATGAAGTCATAGCTTGTGTGAGTTGTTCACAGGTCCATCATGCACAGACCGCAGACCTGCAGCAGCGTCGACAATACCCATCTGACCCAACTGCACTGAATTAATCAGTGCCCGCACCCCACTCGAGTCCCAGATACATACAAGTCTGTCAAGTTCTGAAGAGTACTGGTGACAATAACTCCAATCCAACCTGGTAAACGAAATATAATTAAAGTGTAATGGAGCGAAAATGCACATTATTTGATTATCAGTATCCATTCATTTCAGCTGCAGTTATGTTGAGCTAATTTCTGGTCATTGTAAGCACAAGGTCGAACACTAAGTCAGGTGTGTGGGCATGCACAGCTGTGTGTGCTATTAACGAGCAGAAATCCAACTCGACATGAACTTCAACGGAGGAGTCACGCTTGTGAGCAGGAATTTCTGCATTACCTCATTTCGGACAAAGTCACACTGCAAGAAATAAAATACAAAAATATAAGAGGAGGAAAATCTCAATCTGTGCCTGAGCAGACGACAGCAGGAGTGGCTTCATTTGCATGAAAATCACATTGGTCACTTCCTAAACTTTCCCAGAGCACACTGCCATCGTAGAGGAGAGTACAGCGGGCATATCCTGTTAGGATTAGTGGGTCCCCGGGAGCTTTGGAAAGTCTGCAGGCAGTGATTGCCTCAGTTCGACAGCGGAATGAGTTACTGCCTCCGCTGACTAGAGGCGACAGCAAAAATCACCACAACTGCTGCCGGACCTTTTTTTTTTTTTTTTTTTTTTTTTTTTTGCTTTAGTTTTTTTTTTTTGGGATGACAACCACCCCAAACCCTTCATCACTACCACACACAAACACACTTATACACATGATTACACACACCGACAAGCTCTGCCCACATATCTTCTAGCCCTTGGCTTTTTAGACGACGGGGCAACGGGTCCAGAATGTTATTACCTAAGAGGAGAGCTGAGCAGCTGGCAGCGTCTCAAATTCATGAAATCTCAATATCTTTTGTTTTCTTCTTCCATGAAAAAGGGGAGCAGTGACTCAGAGACTAGCCATCACTGAATACACAGTAAGACTCTGGGGAAAGCCAGCCAGAGTGAGATAATTGTGTGGATAAATTTTGATACAGGGAAAAAAATAAAAAATTGTTGTGTTCAAAACTTAGAGAGCAACCATATTTGGCCTTTGGAAGCAGACTGTGGTACGTTTTCTGTATCATTCAGAAAAAGAAAAAAATATTGATTGTAAATAACTTTTTTTGCATCACTAATGTTGAGTCTCTTCCTAATTAGCTTAATCTCAACAATCAAGAACTATTGTCACTAAAGGTCCTCCACAGACTGTAGATATTTTTGTTTAACTATAAACGTATATTTCCCTGTAACCTTGAAAAAAGTAACTGAACAACATTACGAGCCCGGAAAGTGGGAAACTAAATTTCTCAAAATTAGTTTGAAGAACTCAGGAAATGTATTTGGTTGACTTCTCAGTCCCTTCTTCATTTGACATGATCTTTGCTGAAACCAGATTGCAGGAGACTCAGTGATGTATGCTATATCCCTAAAGCTCACAGGGATACAGGACCTACTTCAATACTAACCTTCATTATTGTTTTATAAAAAGTAAAAAAATATATATAAAACAGAAGGTAATCATGTTGGTTCAAGTTAAAAAAAAAAAGGGATTATGTGGGACGTATTAACTGTGAAAGTTTGCATCCTGAGAATTTTGTTAGATGATAGTTTTGTTTCTTTAAAATCTAAATTGAACTAGCCTGCTACACTTAGTGATCAGCTAAATATTTCATTCGAGTAAAGAGTTACTTATGTTTCGAAGCACTGCCAAAGTTGAATCAATTTCCCTGAGTACCTGTTTGATGCTGTATATATATTCAGCATGAATAAACATGTTGAACATATTCAAGCAGCTGCCTGGATCTTCCCGAATTTTTTTTTTTTTCCCCAAGAACATTACTACTTATTCTGCTGACAAAATTACAATACATTTTGGTGTGGGCTTGGAATATTTTCTTGAAATATAACTACAGGCAAGTTTTCTCTCCACAGAGTTCTGAAGCAACCACCTCCATCAAATTTATGCCTCAACTTCTTGGCTAAACTCTTGATGGCCGTCTTTATGCAGAACACCATTTTCTGACAAGCACTGCGCTCTGTGAGTTTCTGTCTTTCTACCAGTAATTGTGACATCATGCTGATGTGGTGCTGGTGTTTCGTAATCAGCTGTGTCGAGCTGCAATTTTCTCCAATTGAGGGTAATCGGGATATAGAGATATTTTCCATGCTGGGTTGTTGGATGGCTGAAAGACAAGATTGTATTCACGTGTAATTTCTCAGTTTTTGTTGATTTAAGCTAGAACTCCTGAAGGAGGAACAGATGCACATTCAAGGTACCATCTCTTCCTCATTTTGAGTCAGGGCAAATTGGCATTATGAGGTTAAAGCGTAACTGAAAAGAAGCATTTTGCTGCCATCTCTGCGTCCAACTAGCCAAACTGTTGCATAGGATCCACCTGTAAGCATCCCAGCGACTTTTATCACCAATCAACTTGGGTCTCGTAATAGTTTACTGCTTAGTTTATGAAAGGGGGGGGGGGGGGGGGACAAACAAACAAACTGACAAAGTGCCCTCGTGTGTGCAAATTACTTTTTAAAAGCTCACTTCTTTCAGCTTTTGCTAAATCTCTAATGAGATTAATGACTGGCAGCAGATAGGTTTGGGACTGTGATTTGTTCCAAATAAGCTCACCTGTACAAAAACAAAACAATTATTGGTAATGTTTCTTATGTCCCATTTTTGTTTTTACCATTTTTACTCTTAATTGGCCGATTTCAGACGACACTAAATTTTGTGTCTAAGGCAATGAGTATCACAGCAATAACCGCACACTGTCTCCCACTAACTCCATCAGCACAGGCAGCTGAATGCAGCGGACTATGATTTGTGGAAAAAAAATAAATAAATAAAAAGGCTTCTGGGACTTACAGTTAACAAAATTATTCAAGTCACGTAGCAAGCCAGGTTTTATTAAGTGAATATAAAAGCAGCATCTCATATCATTTGAGATTAACCTGAGATGTGCAGATCAAACACGAGGGACAGACATAAGGTTGCATAGGAACAATTTTATGTTTTAGTGGACTAAACAATTCACTTCCTGCTAAAAAAAAAACAAAACAAAACAAAGTGGAGTCTCAGAGGTCTGAAGGTCACATCTGCCACTAAAGGTAGACAACATGTTTACCACACAGCATAGAGGAAGGATGTACTTCTCATTAACAAGACCAGAAACACCTTCACTTGTATCCACCGCACACTCCATCTACACATTACTTGTGTTTTCAGTTATTATATTTCACTCCTGGCTGGGATCTCGGTGTCATTTTCGTCCAGAAACATGAAGCTAATAAAGTAGAGACTAACAACTACTGTGATGAATCTCACAACCTTTTGTCACGTTGCTCAAAAGGCAGACAGTGAGACCCGTTTTCTGTGAGGTGAAAGCAAAATTATTTTCACATGGCATATTTTTGTGAAACGATGCATGATGTTTAAAGTTGTCGACTCACTTCACTTTGCATATGTGCGAAACTGTGATCAAGAGCAGGTGGCACTGAGTGATGCAGGTGCACTGAAACATCTGGTTTGCACAGTTTTGATAAGTCAAAGTTTAATAACCACTCAACACCTGTGAACTGTCCAGTTTTTTTCACTTCCACTATTGTGTCTTGGTTGGTTGCTTAAAAGCTCTGATATATTAACTCATGTCACATTTTAATCATCCTTGAACATCCTTAATTGTAAACACATTTAGTCATACTAAAAAAGTGGGATTGTTTTCATGTTTAAAAGTAACTGTGTGCTTCTTCATTACATCACCTGAAGGCACGGTGCTGAGCAACCATTTAAACGTGCCGAGTTTGAGAGACACTCAGTGCACCAAACTTTGCGCTTGGATAGGTCAGAATTTTTTATTTCACTTTTATTTCCCTGGAAAGACCAGCTCAGCAACGATACAACTTCCCAAGTACTCTGAGGCCTATATTTTATTAATAAAAATAAGAATTGGAAATGTGTCAAAATGCATGACAGCATGTTTATGGATTGCCAGTTCGGAAAACTGTTCTGTGGCGGACAATTGGCTGATTTTAAACTCATTAACATCAAAAATATTTAACACGATCTTTTCATGAAAAATCCGACTGCAGGCATCCAATTCCCTCTCTGATGTCCCTTCAGCATATTGCCATGACAATTCAACACAAAATAAGCGTTGAATAATAAGCGATGAAGGATTTTTCAGTTTCTGAATAAGTTTTGACTTCCAAACGAGACAGTTTTTTTTTTTTTTTTGGCTATTGATTTGTTTTTTGTTTTTTAGTGTTTTTTTTAAATAGGTTTCACTGTAGAACACCTTGTTCCCCCCCGTTATCTCTGAACCAAATAGCAGGGTGGTATAGTGTTAATCCAACCCCCTATAATACCATGATGTGGATCTAACTGTTCTTTATGAAATTGGGCTTCGACTGCACTAAAATGAACAGCAACAAGTCATTGTTGGTTTTGGTCTTTAGAATTCTGTATAGGTATGGGGTGTTTTGTTTCCTTGTTTTTTTTTTTTATATTGTGTCCACCCACTGTATGTTTTCTACATTCTTTTGAGTTCCAAGCTCCAAGGGCAATATGCCAACTTAATCTGTATGCAGTATCCTCAACAAAATTGAAAATGAACCATAGGAGGAAAAAAATAAAAATTAAAAAAAAAATAAAAAAGGGACAAACAGAAGGAGGACGACAGAGGAGGACAAGTTGGATAAATCTGTCTGCAAGCAAAGGTCCATCCCAAAGAGTCAGCACGTACAGAGGAAGAGGATAAATCTGAAGAGAAAGTTCAAGAACAGACCGCAGTCAAAGTGTGATAATGTGGCAGTCTTAGTGTCACAATTTCAAAAATGATTTGTTTTTTTTCTATCCAGGTCTATTCATTAAAACTGTAATAATACACAGAATACAAACAGTACATTGAATCCAGTCTAATCTCAAGTATCAGCCCAGAGTACACAACATTACACTAATTTTATACAATAATGACACACAAAGGACGAATTTAATATGAGGTTACATTCATTAATTGCTTCCTCTGTACTACACAAAGAACAGCTGCCAAATTGCACACTTTCACAGCAGACCCTGATCAGACTTTCTCATCTTGCATTGCATTGCATAATCTCTTTGATGCATTGACAATGCATAAGGTAGAAAGCGCCCCCCCCCCCAATCAGAACAGTATGTATTGAAAGCTGAGGTGTTACTTTGACACCTACCTTAACATTGTTGCAGGCCTTCATGAAAACAAGCTGCTTCAATCACAGCGGGCTCTTTCAGCAGGATAACGCTTCAAGGTGTTCTCTGGGCCTCCAAATTCCAGTTTGGAACTAAAATACTCGTTTATGAATACATCAAGAGCTGTTCAATCTAATATTTAATTTGGACTAAGTAGATAATAAAATTTGCAAACAGAAAACGTGTCATCTGGTGTGAAGTGACGAACAGGTTACATTTCCAGGTTTAAATTGTTGCTGCTATACTTCCCTGTGAGAGGGACGTGGGCTTGTGTCAGACTTGTCTTGTAATAAACAAGTTCCTCTTGAGAAGCATCTACAGCCTCCTAAGTGTTTTACAAAAGAACACACACACACACACACACTAAAATCCTTAAGTGGTGGTCTTATTTTTCCGCCCACTCTGGTGTTTATAAATTTCACACAATGCAGTTTAAAAGTTTCTCACCTTAACAAAACCGCATGTACAAATTGGAGCTGTAATTGGATTATTGGCTTACAGTTGTTAGGGCACAGAGACAGACACGGTGCGCTGTTGGGCTGAAAATCAGCTGTCTTCCCAGGGTGCTCCGCTCCAGTCAGAACGGTCCTGATCCATAAACTCTCTAAACATCATCTTCATCACAACTTCCTCTTTTTACTTTTATTTGACTCTTAACACCAGTTCTCTCGTGTCACAGATGTACGTTTCCATCTATTCATCTTTTCTCTCTGCATTAAACAGGGGACATACAAATCCTCCTAAGAGGGCAACAAGAAACATTGATTTGTACAACGATGATTGACTTGAGAGTTTATTGGTGTGGTGTGATGAGTATAGTTTCACTGGCAACCCTTCTTTCCATGGTTAAAATATCACTGCCTCAACGTAGTGAGGTCAATAACTCCGAGGCCCGAGACTCACATTACATCTCAAACCAGACAACCACTTCCAAAGGTGAGTAAAATAGCAGCAGAATCGAAAGATCTAACAGTCCAGAGTAATTGTAATGTCTCTGTTCAGTCTGGCTATTTTGGCCCTCAGAAAAGTGTTTCCTGTCGACATACTTAGTAAATACTGCAATACATCCCAGAGCGGCTCATAGAGGCCTGTACAGAATGCATGAGAGCCTGGATGAGATTGATCAGTTGCTCATTACACAGAATGGAGGTGCGTCAGCTGCTCTACGCGGTGTTTTTGATGCTAAAGCTCTTTGTTTATTGGCAGTCCCAGAGTTTGTTTGGTTTTTTTGTGTGCCTCAGGCAGCCTCATATAGACGAGATCCCTTCAAGGCACCCTCCAAGGCAATTTAACAGAGCATCTAATTCCCACCTTATTACAGTTGCACTGAAATCAATTAAGATCTGGCTCTGGATCCCCCATCCAGCTGCACATAACAACTCACCTGTCTGATCAACCTCCCCTACACTGAGTGCCTGTAATAATATTCCACCTACTTTCAACTGAAGGTTAAAAGCACTCCATATTGTCATTAAAACCCGAGGTAATTAATTCATTCAGTCCATCAAAGGCTTCTTTCCAAATGCTATCTTGAATTAAGTCATCAAGAATAACAAAATGAATTAATGTGTAGCCAGAAAGGTAATAATTTGTCATTATATTCAGTTAACTTGGAACTCCAATATAATTTACTTAAAAAAAAAAAAAAAAAAAGGTTTTCTTAAGACATTAGTCCAAACATGCTATTTAATTAGATTTTATTTAAATAAATAGGATAGTGCACTAAAAAAAAAAAAAGTGACTTTTTGGTGTCGTAAATTCTATTAGAGTAACTGTCATAATTTCTGCCAAGTATTTTTAAGATTCAATCAGAACTAGAGATTTTTTAGGTAAAATTAAACATTGTATTAACGTAATACATGAACCTTTGTTTTCCTCATAATATTTAAATGTTTAATATTTGTATGTACATAAACCTAGAAATACTGCATAAACTTTACTCTGAAAGTGTAGTTTTTTGAAAGGCATGCACGACGCATGCGCGGTTGCGCAACAGGACTGCCTCTGCTCACGGACGTTACAGGATCACAGAGCAAGGTGTAGCACTAAGGTCTACAACCGCAGTTATTACCGTTCTGTTTTATATTTGTGATAATATATAGGTCCGCATGTATTTTGATAGTTTAATAGTTTAATAGAAGATATGTTGCTGTTCACAAGTTAATTTAAAGTTAGCATAACGCCACATTAGTCCAGGCTGGTCTCCACCTAAGTGGGAGGGCTGCAGTTTTTCCCAATAAAAATAACTAAAGTTTGGATATTAAATAAAGCACTAACGTAACGGTATAACGTTTATCAAGTGACGTCAACATAGTAGAACATGATTCTCTGTAAAACACGAGTGAAAACTTGGCGGCGACACTTAAGTAACGTTGCCTTAGTGAATTAACGCTGTCCATTGAGAATGAGGGGGAAATACTGAGAAACGCCCCAGAATAGGCTTTTAAAAACACACGTTAACTGACAGAAGTGCCAGAGGTCTTTGAGAGCTCCAGCTTGCAAATACAAAGAGACTTCACAGACAGTTTCCTTTCCTTTCTTTTTTTTTTTTTTGACAAGAAGCTAGTTAGCACGGCTGGTAGCCTAGCATGGCATGCGGTGTGAATCACACAGCAACTTCGTGATGTGCGGACCGATACTTTCGATACCAAATGTGTCCGTTTAGTATCGAAACTCATAATAAATTGTCTACATTTTCACCAGTCTGCACTGATTTGGGTTAGCAACGTTTTTCGTCACAGACAGTTATTTCACTAGTTATAGGACCTATTCTCCGGTTCCTGGTTGTCTGCTTCCAGTAACTGAGTCCACTTAAGTTGTATACATAAATGTGCACGTGCGCGCAACTTAATTCAAGTGACTGCCATTACTGCACACTGCCTGGCACCACTCTCTGTTGAGAGAGAAACTTGCAGAAGCAATCTACCACTACCAGGCCTATCCCAGTGCTCTCCAACAACTGGAAGTTGTAGAAGCTCTACTAAAACAAGCACCCATGCTTGAGGGAGCCTGGAACGTCATATTCAGGCACATATGGGTGGCAGAATCGTCTCAAAATGAAGATGGCCAATTACTAAATTAAACTGAAAAGGCGCAATGTCCCTTTTCCTGAGCTCCACATCAACTCAACGAGAGACATCCTGCAAAAAAAAAAAAAAAAAAAAAAAAAAAAATGCAAGAAAAAGAGAGCCGAGGTCAACTTCCTTCCTCTACATCCAAGTGGAGAAACCAACGACAGCCTGGAGAGGGACAGACAAGAGCTCCTTAATGAGGTTAAGAAGAACAACAATGCTAAATTAATTAAAGAAAAAATGGCCAACACATTTTCCTATCGAAGACTGGAGGTTGTGAGTGATAGTCCTGCTGCTGCTGACTTCAAAGAGAGGTGGCCTGCTTTGTTTTGTGAAGCTGAGGTAGGTGAATCTATAAAAGCCTTAAACATTTTACTTGCTTTATTGAGCTGTAACAATAGTTATTGAATGAATTTTTTAATGAACTAATTAGTTTTCTTTTCGAATATGTACGTTTATATAAAAATATTGATGTACTTGTGAATCTTTTGTCCTTTCAGATCAAGGGGGAATTCAGGAGAATAACTACCATTCCCCTGGAGCAAACCTTCATGCGCAAACTTGACGATTACACACCAAAAATTACGCTGATGAAAGCCAAGGGAGGTGCTGTGGGGATCAAGATGAGGCCGCTCCTGGACAGACTGAGTCAGATGTGCTTGTTGTGTTTGTTCAAATGTTTTACAGGGAGATGGGCCTACTTTTTTTTTCCCCCTCTCACTCACACATATACACACATACAGCACAAGTCTCTCACTTGGTAGATTCAGTGCCCCTGCATGCTCTGGGTCCATGCACTTGAAACACAAGAGCAAACATATGCACTTCATTGTGTACGTATAATGGTCATGTTCATGTTCTTAATCTGTTCACAGAAACAGAGCATTGAGATGAGACGTGAAACCGTTATCCGCAGCCTTATACTGTACCTTGGTGAGAAGGATGAGGAACGTTTTGAAGACTGCTTGGTATAGCATGATTTTAATCATTTAAAAAAAAATGTATTTAATGAAACGGGTTAATTTAATGTTGAGAGGAAAGCAGACAAAGGAACAGACATATTCTTGTGTTCATTCTTTCCTGATAAGTCACTTTGAATGATTCATGAATTCTATTTGTTTCTCAATAATATTCCTCTTTTTTGTTGTACATTGTATGTAGGACAGGATGTAGGACAGTTGGAGTGATGTCAGTAACTACATCCTCAAGATACTCGTCCGTGGTGTTGACGAGGATCCAGTCAATGTCTCCCTCCTTGTCGAAGGCCATGAGATTTTGCCAGGGTGCAACAGTACTGCGAAAGTTTGCTCACTGCTCATGGGACTGATTTATGCCCTTAACTTGGCATACCCTTCATTGGAAGTTAGAAAATGCTGTTGCTTCAAACTGCTTCAAACTGTTCCAAAGCAATAAAGAGAATACCAACACTGGACGCAGCGGGATGCATCCTAATAAGCGGCAGCGGTCAAAGAGAAGAAGTGTACGGTTGTCTCAAAACAACAACAACGGTTCGCACATTTGGCCAAACTTCCAAGTCACTAATGCTGTTTGACAACAGAAAGGTGGTACACCATCAGCAACTTTTAGAAATTGCAAATCATACTGCAATTTCATCAGCAAAATCATCAACATAGCGATTGGTCAGCTGTGTGATCTACAATAGACAATAAGCACGTTTCCACGCAGAGTTATATCTCATGGGACTCATGGGACTTCTGTCCTTGTCCCAGTAAACATGCACCGCAGTGAAATCGATTTTGTTGAAATCATGTCACCTCCGCTACGATAGGTACTGATATGCACTCTTTCAGCTTGTGAATAACGGAATAACAGTCCGGCTGTCCGTATACATGCAGCAGTAGGTCAACTATGATAAGTTCCATATCAGTCGAGCTAAAGTGTTTACGTGTACTTTAAAAGTCCAGTATTGGTCAAACTAAAGCAATTTTTTTTTTTTTTTTTTGGTGTGTCATGTAAATGTACTAACTGTTAGAGAGCTGATAGCAAGTCTGTGGAGACCAACCCAACCATCAGACATGTCAACATGTAGAACAGGAACTATCAATCAGCAAAGCTGCCAAATCTGACACTTCAGGCGTGATATCGCCCAGTTCACACACCACACCTCACATTTCTCACAATGAATAATTAATCCCCAAAATAAGTTATTTCGTTGGATATTTATGTTGAAGGTACCACATTTCTTGGCATCTTTATGCACATGAGTTGAAGCAACATTCCTAACTTCCCAAGCAGGACACGAGCCCTGATTTTCATTCTGTGTGTGTTATCGTGAGCTGTGTGCCCTTCAGTGGACGACCAAAGGTAATAGCCTCATTTGAATTATCGGGCTGTTCTAGAATAAAATATCAACAAAATAAGTCACTGCCTGTGAGGCCAGGATGAGCAGGTGGGGCTGTCTCATATTGCTGAACAAGTTTTGGTGCATCCACATTCAAATGCTGAATGAGTGTTCTGAACAAAACCAAAGTTCAGCACCGGCTGGCTCTTGACAAAATCTTTTCATCCATTTTGACGGTGAAGATGATGGCTGGAACCGCATGCTTTCAAACAGGAGCCCCTGAGATCTTTTATCAAGCAACAACATCTGTCACAAACGCCTACAACAGAGAACACTGAACGTTGGATTATACTGTAGATTACAGTAATTAACTGTAAATAAGACAATGAAAGGTACTCAAGGAGCAATAAATACTGTCTAAATTTTGAAGTTTTGATTTATTGGACTGTTTGAACAACCTTTATTTAAAAAAAAAAAAAAAAAGTGAAAATGATCAGGCAGGAAAGATGGAACACCAAACACACACTCCAAACTTTTGGTAAAACTTGACAAGCATCTGAACCAGACCAGTAAAGCCATACTGAGACATCTTTGTCAAAAGCTCACCTCATAATGAACTGGTTCAGGGGTGATGTCCCTGTGTGGGAGTTTTTTTTTTTGTAAGAGGAACCAGAATCTTCTGCCTTTTATCATGTAACAAAAAACAGGCATAAGCACAAGGTCACCTCGTCTTTCTTTATTAAATTGGTTCTTGGCCCATCTTGACGATACAAATAAAGAGTTCAACATAATGTTGGCAGGCTTTTGTTCTCAATGCAGCATGACTGTGTTGTCCAAATGAGAGATGCTAATATTTACAGCAGGACTGAGGGACGATTGGGGGGGGGAAAAAAAAAAAAAAAAAAAAAAACTGCAATGAGCCAAAGAGAAATGAGGAAGAGAAAAAAATAAATAAATAAAAGAATGGGAGGTCATTTCATTCACATTATTTGAAGCACTGCAAATTCCACAGTAAAATTAAAAAACTCTCTCTTTACTGCTGCATAGTTGTGGAGTTCAATGCTCATCTCTTATTTTTCTTGTCCCCCGTTTGGAACAGACTTTGCTCGCAATGTCAAACCAGGTATATGCAAACTGACAAGATGATTAACACCTCTCAATAACACAATCAATGAATCATTGCAAAGTTTTGTTTTCTCTTTTTTTGCACTACTTGGACCTTCCACTTCCGCTCTCCACGGCGTGTCAAGGTCAGACTATGCTGCACTGTTGTTAGTCTCTCCTGACAAAGAGTCCAGTAATGAGAACAAAAATGAATGTAACGATGATCATCATGAGATGAATATTGATACCAGTTTTCATGCACCTTTTAACCAAGAAATGATACAGCCCATTACTAACAAAGTTGTCAGATACACCAAATGGCCCATCACACGACTCCTGCAACTCGATGTAAACAGACGTCCCACCCATTTCAGGTATTCAGTTCCTCCAAAAGTTGCATTCTTAATGCAGCTGCAATGTTAAGTTAATTGCAGTCGATGGTAAATTAAGCAGAAACTATTCTGATAATTATTGATTATTGTAGACATCTCTTAAGCAGAAATGCAAAACATTTGCTGTAATGAGGTCTGCCACGTCAGGCTTTGGCGCATCTCAGCTCAATTTTTGGAGACCGTTGCATAGAATCCGAGAGATTTAAAGTGTGCCTATCATGATGATGCAAAAAAGTCACCCAAAATGTGATAAAGGTTATCCAGCCTGTCTTCTTCAAACTGTCTATGTTAGCAGCCAGACTGTGGTCAGCTGAGTGTCTCTGCCTTCAATTCCACCCCTCATCGATTATAGAAGGTCACTTCACTAATGAGCGAAGGTCAGCCCCTCTCTTCATCCATCACTGTCTTCCTCACCAGCCGCCCTTTCCTCTGAGTTTCCTTGCCTCTCCGCTCCCCTCCCATTGTCTGGCATGCAGCAGAATGTGGCGAGAAGAGGACATGTCAATGTTATCGCCGTGCAACAGATGACAGCTTTGAGGGAGGCCATGACTTTCAGCTGTTGCCCCAGTGGCTAATTACCCTCACTCCACACGAGAAGGACCTTCACACGCCACTTTGCAAAACAAAGCACCGAGCCATGGGAGGCCATTTTGATTTCGATGGAACTGCTTTTAATCTTTTCAACAACAGGGCCAAAAAAAAAAAAAAAAAAAAAAACCCAAACACATTCACATGTATTTTCAGAAGCACTTTGAGTATCCCACACTTCACATTCAACTAAAACTGCCATTTCACTATTCAGACTGGTTTAAGTTTGCATCACTGTTTCTCCAAAAGGCTGAAAAATATTTACCAGCTATTGTGTTCATAGTAACCCTGTGAAGAGTTTTGACAGAAACTGTAAGATTTAAAAATGTCATCACTGCCTTCAGTAATTATTATCTTTATTGATACATATACATTTTTTTTAATTTATTAAAAAGGATTAAAAGAATAAGTCAAACGATTATAACAATAATTTATGAGTAAAAATATCAGGTGAAATGGTTAGAGTAAATATGGCTGAGAAGTTAGATGAAAGATTTAGGTTTAATCACAGAATATACATATTTATTAGGACTTAAGCCAAAGGGGATTCAGTTCAAATATCATCATCAATTTTGCTCATTTAACACCTTAAATTAATAAAGTCACAGATTCTATTAACATTTAAAAAGAAGCCATACGCTCTACATTTAATGCACCAAAGCACAAACTGATCATAATATACCTGCAGGGGGCTGCTGATCAATACCAACAACTGTCACTTCACCAGGCGTGATTTCTGCTACTTTCCTGAACATCAACTGCTCAATTCCTAGATTATTAATCTGATGCTTTATATTTAGCATCAGTGGGAAGAGATAAATCAAACAAACAGGCAACAAGTGGGTAAATTTTGTCAATGGTGTGATTTTTCTTTGGGAGATGAAGGTGATTGCAGTCACAGAACCTGTAATATTATTCATCACTTAAATTTTATGTCGTGTCCGTAAAGTTCCAGGTCCAAATAAAGTTAAACATTATCCACTGATACGCACATGAAACATCAGAAGGCCAACTCAAAACTGAAAATCCAAAAAGATGTTTCACATTGATTACTGCTCATTCAGACCAGTTATGTGCTACCAGAGTTTTCAGCTGGCTGTCATGAATGCAGATCTACATGCAGCTCAATTCATTGACAACAGATCAAAATAAACATGAACTAAAAGCCACAGCTCAGCTTCCTATAGATGTCTGTTATTTTCAGGGTGTGGTTTCATGAATTGGAAGAAAAGCGATCAGTTGTATTTAAATCAATATGGTTGAGAGCAACAAATGACTGTTTAGAATTGATGTAGTTTCATCAAATCGTTAGTCTGAAGCAGTCATGCCAAAGATTTATTTCAATCCCTGAACAGCAAATTATGCATGTTGGTCTGTGGTTGAGGTCAAACAACAAGTTTACTTGAAGTCAACAACGGAAAAAAGGCTCACCTCTACCAGCATCGAGTTCATTCATTAAATTGTAACACCTACGGCCCAATAGTTCATGCTTCCTTTCAGCACCTGTAGTTCATATCGATTTACAGTTGCTGCTGAGCCACTTGCAACACTTAAAAACTAAAAACTGAAGTCAGCATATTCCCCGTTTGCCTCCCACATCACCTCTTGTGATGATATAACATGAAACGTGTGGTTTCCATAATCCTTGAGAGAAGCGATCCAGCATTATAGGAAATATATCTAACCGCTTTCTTCCTAAGAGGTAGAGCTGTACAGCGGCATCGACAATCACCAGACAGCACACACAGAAAGATTTTCATCACTGCTGGCAACTTCAATCATGCAAATTTAATGACTGTGGTACCAAAATTCAACACCAACCTGTCAGGTTTTTACAAGGAGAAAAATACACTGGACATTTTTTCACACCCAAGTTGTTGCTGCAATATAACAGTTCTCATACTTTTTCTTCAAAAGCTGACAATGAGGCTGAATCCAGGATTATAGCAGTTCTGCTTTCATTTTTCAGGCACAAAGCCCTCATTTGCCTTTATAGAAAGTCTAATGATATAAAACACTAGTTAATTATCTTAACCAAGTCAATGTGAGTGGATATCGTGCTGCAAGAATGTACATGTCAGTGGAAATTATCTGAATATTTCCACCATCTACACACTTGTGATTTGTCAATATACTGTTAAGGGAGGGAGGGGAAAAAAAAAATTAAAAATTTAATATTTACTGTTGGAGTCCAGCTCAGCTTGAAACAATTTCTAGGAGACAGAAGTGAGTTCTGAGGATTGTGCTAATGAAGCAGAAGTCGTCTGCTTTATCCAGAAAAAACAAACCCACGGAAAAAAAAAAAACACGTCAGTGAGTCAGACTGAGGTAAAGGCTAAGAAAGCCCTTAATGAGAACTAATGGCTTCTTTTACACACACACTCCCTTTAATAGTCACAGCTGACGGCAACAGTAAAGTTTGGGTATGCTTTTTTTTTTTTCCCCCCCCTTAATTCGTGCACCAACACGGGCGGAGTGTGGTGCGTTTTTCTTTTGCTCTTCATACATTGTTATGCACAGTCGGGGTATGACAGAATCAGAGCTGTGCTTGAAAGGCATCAAGTCATATTTAGCATTGTCTGTCTTTCCGAGGCTGGTGGCAGGATTACATGCTGGTTTCTACGTGCTACTGTCTTTAATAAAAAAAGACACACACAAACAGGACCACACTCCCCAGCTGTTACAGTAGAAACATTACCCTCTTTGAAATATAATGAATTGCACTATGCAGATGCCGAATCACATCGGTTGATCTCACAACAATAATGTGGCAGTCCTAAATCTGCTGACTTTAGCAGCTGCACGGGTTGTGACCAGGTTTTTAAAATGAGCCAGTTAGCCCACAGCAATTCATTTAGCTACTGAAGGCCCAGCGGCTCTCAGTGGTCGTGGTGGGCTGGTTGCGGTTTGTTCCATCGCTGGTCAAATTGTATGAAGGTGGGGGATTATTAGGGTGATACACGGCAGCACTGGTAGCTTAGACTTCGAATCAGGGCACAGAGCTCTGAAACCTGAAGTCTGGACAGAGTCAGGGACCTGTGCTAGTCGAGCAGCCGCTGACCATTAAGGGCTGCAAAATCCTCCGCTTCTAGTGTTCACAAACTGGCCTTGAATCACAGACAGCAACGGATGCCAAATGCTTTTCATTTAAAGTTGTCAATTTGAGGGGAAAAAAAATAAATAAACATTTGAGACCAGCCAAGGTCTTCTGGAAGTCATACACTGTATTATGACAGTTTTTTTTTTTTTTGTTTATTTGTTTTGGAGGTTTACCTTTCTCTGCTGAGGGAGAAAAAATAAATAAATAAATACCATAACCCTAACACCAAAATCAGTTCACAGCAGACTGGCAGGCTTCAGACAGCTTTTATCACTGTCACTTTTTTCTCTCCATTCATTGCTGTTATTTGCTAAAAATGTGAGTCACGTCTCTTCAGTCAATACAGACTATTTAAACAGCAGCATCATTTTGATTGTTAATGAGTGAAGCTGGGGGGGAAGAAAAAAAAAAAAAAAAAAAAGCTCCTTGCTTCATTGGATTTATTGATGCAGTAAAGAGGCATATGAGAGCATTAACATTGTTTTTGTTTGCTTTTCCTGCATTTGTGTCTACAGTAAACAGTTGATGTCCAAATCTTTATCACCATTAGTGAACAGACTGTTTGAGGTCACCTAACAAGGGTATTGACTGCATCCTCAAAATCTCCACTCAGTAATTAGCAGAGCATTTATGCACTTTTATCTTCAGATGTTTTAAGTTAAAAACATCAGTTAAATCTAAGTTCAATGCACAGAAGGTTAATAATTTTTATGTAAGCCCCCAGTTGGAGGGTCATCATGAAAACTGACAGACTTGGCACGGCAATTTTCGAGTCAGAACAATGAGCCACAACTGTTAATGAGCTGCAGCGGATTGTGAAGCCTATGACTAAAAACAAGGTTTTTTTGTTGTTGTTTTTTTTTTATAAAATAATGAATTTCAAATTCTCAAATATCACAGACAATCGTTTCATGTTTTTAAATGGAACTTGGGTGGAGCTGTGCTGGAATTGTGTTGTCAAAACAAATCTACTAATTGAATTAAAGAAAACAAAAAGATACAACTTCCAAACTAAGAAGCGTTGGACAGCTGTTTGTTGTCCAAAACTCATGAACTGCACATCACATCTTCAAATGGGAACAATTGGGTTAGGTTAAGAACTCAACTATGTAACCGCAAGGGAGAACAGGCTGAAATTTTTCCCAGTGACTTAAGAGAAATACGGCCCACTTTAATAATCAATCAACTCATCAAAACCATGAGAGACTGAATAATCACCGGACGAAATTAAAAACATGAAATTCCAGTTACACAAGCATTATTCACCCAAATGACATCTAGTTATCCTTTCAGTCACAGGACATTGCTTAATATAAAGGATTAGACTTAAAACACTGCTGCTTCATAAACAGTTGCATATCAATAATGTTCCCCTCCCTATGCCAAGAGCTTCAAACTGTCCGCTGACACAAGAGGTGCTATAACTCCCAACTGTTTAGTTTTTTTAAATTTGAGAGTACTCAACAGGGACGAGACTCAGTGTTTCACCTACTATTGATTATGATCATGTACATTCCAAGAGCTTCTCAGACTGCATTTTGCCTTGAAGCTCTCCAAAAAGAACAATTACAAGCTCCCTCTTTGCTTTATCCCTCCGATTAGTCCAGATGATAAAGTACCGAGTTATGCACAGAAGAAGGAGTGCTGACAAGTTTTCTTTGGTGGAACTGAACAGTCAACAATCCTACAGCAGGTCCCAAATAATCACTGACACATGTTGACTCATTTTACAGAGCTGGGTGACAAAGACGCTCATGTAAGACAATATTGCTCTGATCCAGCTGTCAGAGATAATGTTACATCAAGCGTCCATGTTCTGATAGAGAGATGAGCGAGGTCAGTTTGTACATTTTAGCCCGGGGACATAAAGCATATTTAAAATGCATTTCATCTTCCTGAGTACAGTCTAACTTTTAGTGTTAGACTGTAATCTTTGTTTTCTTACCAGCCATGTTAAATTTATGTCAGAAACTCACACATAACTAATTCTAACGATCACGCTGTGTGTGTGATATTTTCCGACTTTGGCTTAATGTTGTGTGAAAGCAGCCATCGAGATGGTAATGGCTCAAGATAACTCAAGTGGACACCATTTAAATGCACATGTCGACTCAGATATTTGGTGAGCATCTGGGGAAAATAACACAAGGCAGGGTACAGGAATACTAATATCATAGGTGGGTAGACTGAACACTGTCATCAGCCTTTCACTTTCCCCTTCTGTATGAGAGGTCACATGTTGTCTGCGGTTTCCCTTCCATTTCCAACATCAGAGCGGACAGCTAAAGATGACTCAGTAAGAGAAGAGTAAACAACTTTTTGGTGTTTGTGACAAAACATGAGTCAACCCAAACAGTAATCAATGGCCACCCTCCCTGTCTGATAAATAATGGCTTGTGTCCAAAGGAGCCTCAGAGTTGGTGCTTAAGTGTACCGTGATTCTCTCAGGGGGGAAGAAAAGAAAAGGAAAAAAAAAAATAAATAAATAAAAAATATCAAAGTCATTTCAGCTGATGTGCGATAATGGTCTGTCCATTAGATCCAACCTCGCCAATTCTTAGTTGGCCATTGAAGCAGCAAACATGATGGACGGCAGCTAGAGAAGTACACAATAAAAAGAACAGTGTACATCGTGGACTGGACTGGACTATACACAGTTTACACAATTTCTGCATCACTGCAAACTGGAAAATGTCCTGAAGTATGTGAAGGGTGGGGGGGGGGGGCTCACAGAGAACGCTAAAAAGGACTAATAGCAGAAAAATGTACTGAATAAATGATGAATATTGCTGCATGTAGCACGTACAACATGCAAGATTAATGCATGAGCAAAGACTTGGTTGCGTTCCTTTGACCACTTTTAGACGAGTTAAATAGGATACTGAATACACTAAACAAGACGTTAGAAGAGTTAAATATCGAGTATTGCTGTAGCTTGTATAACCTGAAACAAACATTTTCAATTTTTCCTTCAAGAAAGGCGACAGGTATTTCATCCACCACACAAAGAAACCATTTGTTTATGAAAACGCCATTAGCCTGACACCAGCTGCAAAGACTTCTCCACAGTGCCAGGTGAATCCAGAAGTATCAGCCCAAACCCAGAAACATGCTTCAGTTACATCATCAACAAAAATAAAATAAAATAAAATCTTACAGTATGTCAGATAAAATGGTTACTGACCCCCAGATAGGGTCACAGCTTCCGAGTCATTTTTGTTGCAGTATGGTGTGCAAAATGTAAGATAACAGCCACGTTTACATCCCAAATGTCAATCCACAGTCCAAAATGTGCTTCTGTAAGAGACCAAATCTTACAACAACACCTCCCAACAAGCAATGACAGCAACAAGGGAAATCTGCAAAGGCATTTGTGTTCATGACACTCAAATCTGATTATTCATATTTCCACAATGCAAGCAAACAGCAGGAGAGCATCACAATGCACCTTCCAAACAGCCACAAATTAACTTCGCCACAACAAATTAGGCCCGTTTATAATTAGCACCAATGAAAACAGACAGAAAAACAGCAAAAGAGGCGCTTCATCCAAACAGCATTTTCCAGCCAGCAGCGAATGAACCAGCGTGTCGGCAGCAAACACAAAGCAGAGACAGCTCAGAGGTCAACTGATAGTCAGCAAAAGCAGGAAAATTACTTTCCTTGTTGTGGAGAAGGTCCGGGTCCAAAGGTGCTGCAGGCAGGACAGGTGAAGTCCGGCAATCCACAGATTCCTCCAGAACCTCGGTAAATCCCTCCGTGAATTCCTCCAGGAGGGGGGTGACCTGATTGATTCGGTCCGTTTCTGAAGAGGTTCAGTCGGGTCAGCGGTCCAGGCCTGATCCTCATGATGTTCATGACGCTGCCGGATAAAACCCGACCGGAGTCCGCCGGCCGCAGCCAATTAGGGCCTTAATTAGCACGTGCGAGCGTTATCAGCGGACATGACGTCACAGACAGGTATTTCTGTAAAAAGGTAAATCTGTGTTGGGTTTCCGGTCAGTCCATTTCATACACTAATCGTTCATGATTAGTCCATTACAGGTGGTTTGTTTAATCCATATGAAAAGTCAGAACAAACATTTTTCATTCTTCCATGAGTTAGCTATTTGCCAGACTATTTCTCCGGCTTTGTTTGCACCTTAAATTCATGACAAGACTCCAGTATTTGTGCTAAGCTAAACTAACTGTCCCCTGGTATTTATTGGAGAGCTTTGAGAAGCTATCAACAGTCCTGTCATCTTGTAAGCCTCAGCTTATCTTAAGCTAGAACAGTTTTTTTTTTTTTTTGTTTTGTTTGTTTGTTTGTTTTGGGGGGTTTTTTGGACAACAACTATTGTACAGTCAGCGTTTGTTATTACACAAGAGCCGTTACAGCACTGTGCCGTGCACCGGAGATGGTCTGCAGTGCTCAGCCCACCACAGAGGGGGTGGGAGATGCTGCTTAAGATGGAGTTCAGTTCAGTCCTCGTCCTCCCCACTGATGCTGCCTCCAGGCTGTCCGGAGCTTTTTTACACCAGTTTGTTTATCGTGCCTCCCCCGCCGTGATGCTGCCTCCCCAGAACACCAGAATACACAACCGTGGCTTCTGCATACTGCAAAGAGAGGACTGAAAATGTCAGTGCAATTAAAATAGAGGATGTAAAATGGTGTTTCTGACCTCCCGAATCTATGGCCATGTCCATAAGCAAGTCTTTCTATCTATTAAGCTAAGTAGGATTTTGCCGAAATGACTATGAGTAGAAATGCAGAAAAATCTGATTATGGTAGAGGAACTTGAATGCGCATGGTGAGGCACAGGTTATATTGACTGCTGAAATTACCAGCAAGCAATGCAAAGATGTTCAGCAGGGCGTGCGTGCTGCTCTACAGGTAACTCCCTGTGGATTCCAGAGCAGCTGCCACCTTCTGACCTTTATAAGCAAATTTTAGTCTATCTATTGTCAGCAGTCAGCAGTTTTCTTAATTCATGCACATTGCATGAATTTGATAAGTGTAAAAAATTCCGATGTGCACTGTCACCGCTCGCTGTTAATGATGAATTATTGACCATCTGTACGAGAAGCTTTTGAAGTATAAAATTGGACGCATAATGAGAATTTGGTTCAGTGGCAGTGTGAGTTCCACCTCACCCTGACGTGATTTCATGTTGAATATTGATTATGTAAAGCCTCTTTTATTACATTAGAGACTAAATAAGATTTAATGAAATTGTGTTTAACCCGGAATTGTCGATGTTTTAGTCTTACAGAGTTTATTGATTTAAGCTAATCTGTACGATCGATTGATTGATATTCTTGAGGAGAGTTTTTACAACAGCATCACCAAAGTATTAGGCAGAGTTCTCTTTAAAAGACGGTCAAATATGTTTAATTGTCAAAAAATCTATGGGTTAAACATATTCTACTTGAAGTAATTCATAATTTTACTCATTAGCTGGTACATCTATTTATCCCCAGCCCACTACTTTCCACCTCAAAGGACCACTCAGATAATAAGCCTGTAATTAAACCTGGCTGCAGTGGTTTTTTGTGTCCACAGAGAGAAACAGAAATAGCAGCAGAACTAATACCAGCTTTATGTTATGCAGAAAGAAGCCCAGATTAATATGGTGGGTTGCGTTAAGAAGCAGTGACAGCCGAGCCCCAATAATGTCCCTCGATGTGTACCGTACTTTTCTCTTTTTTTGTTCCAGCGCTGGCAGACTTGAAAGAGCTGTGTGATGTTCTGACCTGCGAGTTTACCTTTTGTTCATCCTCATCCATACGCTTGTGTGCAGAGGATTCTGCATTTCAGATCTGAGCACTGAGTGAAACCGACCATGAAAAATTACAGCACGTACATCACCAACTTCCTCGTGTTTGGCTCCCTCTTGTTTTGATCTATATTTGTAACCTATATTTTCTCTCGAACACCTCCTGAAAAAAGCAACTATAATATTGTCATAAAGGTGTGATAATAATATTTTGACAATGATATTATTAATAAAGTAATGACTGAAATCTAATAATTGTGGTAGTTGGCTGAAAAATTAGTCACATTCATTTGGAGTGGCATTTTAGTGTTTAATTTAATTTAATAATTTTTCAAAGAAGCCTCGTTCTTAATGACTTTGGTGGACATTAGGTGAACTGCAGTCAGTGTGTGTGTGTGTGTAAGCACCAAACACGTGACTTTCATGAGATAGACTGAGCAGCATCATATTCATAGATGATGTAAATGAAGTTATTATAGTATAACATTGCTGCTGCCTCTGCTGTTTATCCTTCAGGGTCATGAGGCTGGAGCCAATCCCAGCTGACAACAGGCGAGGGCGGGGGCCACCCTGCAAAGGCTGTCAGTCTATTACAGGCCTGACATATAGAGACACTCAGAGACAATCAATCATCCACATTCACATCTACAGGCAATCAGCAATTAATCTAAATGTGCTTTGGACTGTGAAGGAAGCCAGAGAAGCACAGCTCCACACAGAACGGCCACAGGCCCAGAGTCTCCACACAGAACCTTTCTCTCTGAGCGTGCAGTCTTTTATAGTTCATTCGTAAAAAAGAAAAAAAAATTAAAGGCCAGCTTCTGTCTTACACTTTGTTCAAAGTGTGCTTAGTTTGTTTAATAGCTGTGCACCCGCTTGCCTGACCTGCCCTCAGTGAATGAGCCTATTATCTCAAGACTTGATTAATACAAGCCCAAATTGGAACGTTAGAAATTACAACATAATATTCACGGGCTCTTGTCCCAGAAATTTAAAAAAAGGATATATGTTGAACAGAATCTGAGCGTTAATTGATGACTATAGATGAATCAGATTACTTAATCAGATTAAGTAGTTTAGTTTCGAGGACCCCACAGTGAATCAGGCTGCTCAGAGGTCAATAACTTAATAACGACACCATCATTTTTATGTCACGTCTCGTGACGGTGGGCGCTCAGCCAGAGACGAGGCTGAATTCACCCATGTGAATCCCGATCAGCTCAAACGTGGACACAAACACAGAGAAGTGGACGCTGAGTCTCCCAGTTTGATCTCACTCCATGGTCAAACTCTGAATTAATGTTTTCTCACAAAAACTAAAGTATGTCATACTTTTATGATGATTTATTAATAAAATCAACACAGTAAGGGGATTTCATGTAATCCCCTTCAAAACAAAGAATGGCTGACATGAAGGTCACTGTGGATTATCAACAGAAATGATCAAATAAATTAAAGATAAATTAAACAGATGAAATAACAGTTTTTGCATGTATTGCAGTCACATTCAAAGAGAAGAGTTATAGCACTTTAATGATCCTCGTGGAGAAACTGGATATTATGACATTATCAGTTTTACTTATGACATTTTCAGCGCAGTTGCCCGGACACGATTGTGAGAGGCATATATTTAAAATTGTGCTAAAATATAAAGAAAATCCACGAGTCAGTAGACTGTTCCCAGTAGTAAATCATGGCTTATTACATTATAATGGACTCCTTATATCATTTCTTGCATTTAAAAATATCACCCCGCAGTAGGTTGAGACCTTTTAATCACATGCTAACACACTCAGCCAATGCAGGACATTGAAAAGGAGAGCCGGCATCCTCCCCTCTGCATGCCAACTAGCTTATTGGGAGTTCCTAAGTGAGTCCATGGGTGGTGCTTCTCCTAAAGCACGGCCATCAGCTGTACAGTAGAGCTGCAGCAATCAAATATGATCTTTCAGGGTGAGTGAAACGGAGCAGATCTCAGCAGGTGGAGACACATAGGGGATGAGTCACTTATGGACTTTCATGCCTCCTACACATTTTCCACCAGATACACACAAACAAGCAAACAAACAAAAAAAAATTATTACAGGAGATTATGTGTGTAGAGCTGTAAATGTAACGCTGCTGTGTTGCTGTGAAATATCTCCAGCGGCTGTACAATCCAATAATTAATTGAACACAGGTGAGGGTCACTTCAGACCTGCATGTGACTGTGGCTTTCGTCCAGGTTTAATTTTTAGAGATCGTGCCATTCAGTCCTAAAAGGAACAGTTCCCACACTTTGCCAAATATCGGTTATTCTCTTTGTTGGTGCGAGATACAGAGGAATGAGGCCACTCTAATTTTTCTTATTAATGTAGATTAAAGATGATGTTCCAGAAACCCAGAAAACAATCTGTCTGCTCCCACAAAAGCTGAAAAAACCAATTCTAACATTTTCCTGATAGTTCAAACCCCAGAAACAGAGTTAGCTCATCTTAAAATCAAGACCAGAAACAAACACAAGCAACGAGGCTGGATTGACTGAGAGGGTCGATCGTGTTCGCTGCTAAACAAAGCGATTCCTCTGTGATGTGAGTGAGTTTTATGGGTTTGTGTAGGTGCTGGATGATGTTAGCTTCTAATACATGTGCTAAGATACATTATGCTGAAAGTCGCGAGGTGACTTCCTATTTACTGTGTCCAACAACACAACAACACAACACACGTCCAACTATCAGTCTCCCATGTATTTTTCCCTGCTGCCAGCGCTATCCATTAGAACATACATTGCACTTGCATTTGAATGTTCAAAGCTTAACTCGGGGTCATCTCCATGACAATCCCAGACGTTTATTCTGCGGTAGGGCAGAATGTGAGACCTTCAGTCTCTGCTCTGAGATGAACGAGGAGGAAGATGGAGGACCGACTTATTTATGAGACCAGCCTGTGCTGAGATGGATAGATTGATAAATGGTTGGAAGGATGGATGGATGGATGGATGGAAGGAACTATTATGCTTTGAAAGGTGAATTACTGACATTATGACACATTACGGCTGCAGAAACTCTCCAAAGTAGCCCTGGGAGTGATGTGGCTGCGTCAGTGTAGGTGGGTGCTTTTGTCCCTGATTATGAGGAGGCGCTCTCTCCTTATCTTTGCACATTTGCGGGTGCTCGGTGAGAGACAGACCTCGCTATCTGCTCATCTACCTCTGAGGGGACTATAGAGCCCGAGCAGAGTCAAGGGAGGATCGACACTGAGAGCAGAACAGAAGAAAAACACTTCCTCCCTCCCAAACAACCTAATGGCTGATGGGAGATAATAACAGATTCACATAGTTTGAAAAATACGGTTTGCTGATTTGTAGTATTGATTTTTCTTATGTCATAATATTAAAATCTATTGACGTACGTAAAATGTTTTATGTTTTTTTTATCTTGTTTTTTTTTTTTTTTTTTTTACAGTGGCAATTGCCTTTTGGAAATTGGTTATTAGAGGGTGGGAGAAAAGCTGAAAGGATGGAGAAATGTATTATAGTATTATATGAATGCATTATATTATATGAAAGGGGCTCTTATCTCGGAAAAGAATCTTTGCTGGTGCCTCACATTGACAGATAATTTTTCTTAGCTGGGATTGTTTCCAATTGAATACAAAAAGATGACAAATCTATAAAAAGTATTCAAATAGAGTAAGAAAAATGAAAGGAATCAATGCTATTATTTCATTACACTCCTTTCAATGATGTTTTAGAGCAATGCGAACAGCATGAGTCTCCTTATGTTAAATATATAGATTTGCCCAGTCAAGACAAAGCAGGAGTGAAATCTGTTCAGAGCTCAGACCCTCAAACCTTCGTTGGATTCCTCCAGAGCACATTCGGCAGGCAAGCACCTGGCCAGAGGAGCTTTTATTAATCTTTCTTTTCCCCCAATTCTTTGACTCTGACAGCTTTTAAGTGAATTGTCTGCTCGGCCCCCGTGCAGCCCCGTGGAGTCCAGACACAGGCCGGTGAATGCTGTGACATCTCCACTCCCCTCAGCTCTCGTGCTGCTGCCTCCATCCAATTTACCATGAAAGGAATCCAGACAGTCCCATAATATGACCCACAGCTGGCTCGACTGAACACTGCCGACAAGTCTGTGCTGAGCTTTACACACACACACAACCAGCCGCCTATCTACAGAGGACCACTGACTGCCTGCTGCTCTTTGATAAGGGCCATTGCCCTGGGAGAGGCTGGACAGGGCGCTGTTGGGGTATTTCATAGAGAGCAGTGCCCCCTGCTGCCTCTGAAGAAGAGACACAGCCGCAGAGCCGAGTCAGCAGTAAACACATTCCCTCTAACTTCCTGTTGGATACAGATTACAGCCTCGTTTCCTCTGTAATTTCACGCAGCAGTCTAGCTTGGGGTATTATTGTTGTTTTGTTTCCATCCTCCTTGTTTCGTCCTGTCAGTCACAGTTATCTTTCTAATGCAGGCGACTGCAGTCAGAATTTCTTTTTTTTTTTTTTTTTCCCAGATACTTTATCACAATGAAAACATGATTTGTCAGTGTTAGGGCTGTACCTCCATTTGTGCTGAAGGGAAAACAAGGAAAAAAACTAAACAATAAAGCAAATGAATGTCACTTTGTTGCTTTTTTTTTTCCCCTCCTCATCATTTTCTTTCTGTGATTGCACAACTCGTGAATAATAAGAAAGTAGTGATGTCCCAGAACTCTGGTTCAGTTCAAGAAACAAAAACAAAGTGTCTGTTTTCCTCATTACATGAAAATGAAACCAAATTAATTGGGACAACGACTGAAGCTGCACTGATTTCGTTTTAATCCTTTAGAAGCTCAAACAGGAAATGTCCACATATAAATGGACAGAGGTCAGAGCTGAGAAAGCCTCCTTTCATTTCATTTTCTGCTGCAGGATCAAGAACACAAATATTTGGTAAAATTGAAAACCAAATCAAAAGAATTTTACTTTGACAGCCGCACGGCAAGGTTTGTTAAGTCTTTAAGGCTGAAAAGTAATGAACAAATGAAATAAGATACAACATCCTTGGCTGTTACGACATCTCTGACTTTGACAGAGAATATTGAGTCTTGGCATAAATTCCCTGCAGCTTCAACTTTGGGAAAGTCTCATCTCCTGAATCCTGTGTTCCCGCCTCCATGTAGTGAGAGACAGGAAATAGAAATAGAAATGGAGGAAACAAACAAAAAAAAAAAGAAAGAAAGATATTTTTTACCTTTATTTACTGCGCTGGAAGTGAGGATACAATTGTGCGTGTCAGTGCAGCTCCTCATTTCTCATGGTTGGGGTGTGTATGAATTTTTTGGAGAGTGAGACGAATTGGGGCCGCTGGCTCTGTGGAAGAAGGAACCAGGACCATCCAGCCTGAAATATTCATGAGGACTGGGAGAGTTCAGAAAGTGATGCAGTGCTGAGTGCTGGAGGACGGAAGCAGTCACAGGGAATCATCCCATCTCCCCACACTCACTCATCACTGAGGCCGATGAAGTCTGTTTTCATCAGAACATTTCAATCTGCTTCGACAATTACAGAGACTGTAAGACATTTGAGAAACATTAAAATGAACACATGTTGAAACTAAAGCAGTATTTAACACAGTGTGTAGGTGGAGGGATCTGTTGGGCCTCTTTAAATCATTTTGGTCTTTGGAATTTGGTCTCGACCTGCTCTGTATGTAAAGTGCCTTGATGTAACTTTATGATTTGGCGCTTTATAAATAAATAAAAATCTGTTTTTTGGACGAACAGTGCCCTCTCGTGGTTTTTCCAAAATGTTATTAAAACCACTTACTGCAAAAGATTGAGCTTTATCTGTGTGGTAAGAACTTCAGGCATAAAACAAAACCGACAAACACCAGTGAAAACATGTTATTCCAGGATGCCTGCTTTTATTATGTAGCTGCAGGCAGCTCTTTAGTCACTATGAATTACTTTTTAATCTACTGAAAACACTTCCCTCATGTTTTATTAATTGGATATTAATATTTTCTCAAGTTATTACAAATATGAGTAAACCGCAGCAATTATGTCAAAAAAAAAAAAAAAAAGACAAAAATAAAATGCTTCACTTGCAGGAGAAATAACTCTAACTGCATTTATCCCCTGAGCACCAGCCAGGTTTGAATCGATTCATTTTTCTCTAAAACAGGAACATGGAGCGCATTGAGTTGGAAATGTAGAAATTTCATTATGAAGGGAAATAATCTAACACACAAATAAAAACCAATAATGAAAGAAAGAACTAGAGATGGGACTTGTGCTGCTCTCACAGCTCTATATAACAAGACATTACAAGAGAGAAGCAAATAAAAGCGAGGGCAGACTTCAATATCTCTTTTTTATTAATTCTGACACTGAGGCCAGATAGAAAAGTATGAGTTACACGTTTCAAGTTGCTTCCATGACTTGTGCAAACACTAGACGGTATCTGGGGGGAGAAAAATTTTGAAAAGAAAGACATCAAAATGCAGAAGAAATGAATAAGTGCATTTAAACCTAGATGTTGATTCTTTATGCAGTATTTATTGATTCCCAGCTTCATATAAACTGGATGTTGAGGCATAAACATAGTACATTTGAACAAAAATATAACCAATATTTACAATTATTGTATTAAAAATACAAAAAACAACCGATACATACTCCACCAATTGTCTTTTTAAAAGACATACAGGTCAAAGTAGTACAAGACAGAATGAAGAACAGAAGGTCATCACCATCTAAATGTACATTTCTCACTGACATCACACATCAAATGGAGTAGCAGTTCTACCTACTACACTATCTTGTACATTTTTGTGCAACGTTTTGTTTTTCAAAATAGGACTCGGCCCGCTAATATGCACATTATCTTCAGAGTTGAATGAAAGTGAATGATGCATGTCACCACTGTAATACAAACAAATTATTAACAATCTATCTGCAGCCATTACAAATGACAAAAGAAACCCAGGAAATTATTAGTATGTAGTCACAGAACACAGTGGAAAACACTGCACTCATTCATCTTCTTCTCAGTCTGTAGTTTCCAGGACTGATCAATGTGATCAGTGCGAATCAGTGATTGAAGAAAAAGAAAAGTTATTATCATAATTGGATGTCTCATCATTCTGATTGGCAGCCTTGAGAGAGGAAAAAAAAAAAAATCTTCAGAATGTCAACTTCCCCACCGGAGTCAAAGTTAACAAAAATAACAATATAAATCTTCAGTCACTTCCGTAGATTTCAAGATATGCTGGAGAACTGGATGCAGGCATTAGCGATATACATAAAGCATCCACTGAGCTGACGCTTGCAACAGGTGAGAGAACTGCTTCTTTTTGTTTGTTCGTTCGTTCGTTGTGGAGATGAATCTGGTAGCACAACAGCAGAGGAAGAGGTGCAGGGTCACTGTATGTAGACAAAAGGCTCCACAACACCGTGACACACAATGGCAAAAGCCACCGTGCCAAACCATGTAACAATAAAACAAAGAAAACGGTTCGTCTTCATCTTGTACCGAGTCTTAATAAAAAAAAAAGGAAAATCAGGGGAAGTATCTTGAATAAGGCATTTCACTCCACTATTGCTTGAGTCAAGACTTGCTCTTGAAACAAGGTGATTTATGATGAGAACAACCACGTAAAGAAATGTATGCAATCATGGCATCATAAGGCGCTTTGGACATTCACAACACGTGGCATGTGTTTAGGAGGGGGGAAAGCCAATTCTGGATTTGGGGATACTTTTATTTGGAAGGGAAATGTGTATATTATAAGACTCTGTACAAGATCATCTGTAAAAGTACATGGTCAGAAGTACTCTGACCATCTGCACATGAGCAGCTTCTGAAACCTGCTGATGTTTACTACCCTGCTCAGTCTGAGTCCCTTCAGACCAGAAATGAAGTGACAGGAGGCAACTTTTCTGACGCCAGTGAGCGCCGCTTACAGTTTCATTTGTAGGTTTGATTTCTGCCGGCATCCAACCCTGACAGGAGCTTTTCATTTGGGCAAACAGGCTGAATCTGCAGGCTTCAATCTCCTCCACCGCCGCTGCTGCTGCTGCTGCTGCTGCACTTCCTGCCGATTTAGTCAATTACCTCGTGTACCTCTGAATGCGCTGCAGGGACCAACGTGTTCACTCAGTTTTCAGTGGGTGGTCAAGTCAACCTATGTGCTTTTTGGAGATCACCTTTAGGCAACTGAGAAAACGGGACGCTTGTGATGTAACAGCAAGCCACAGGATGATGAAAAGACTGATGTAACCAGACTGGCTCAGAGGTGGGATGACTGTAAGACATGGTTTGCTCATACCCTGGTATCCAGGCCAAATGTCTGGTAACATCTAGGATTGTGCTGAAAGTGCTATTTTTTATTTATTTAGTTTTTTTTTTTTTTTTTTTAAGAAATGAATTTTGTGTATGCACTGATACAAAAACAATGTGTGTATCTGTGTGTGTGTGTGTGTGTGTGTGTATGCGCGTGTGTGTGTGTGTGTGTGTGTGTGTGTAGGTATGTCAGTACACTGTGCATGTTGATTCTCTCTTGCTAGCTTTGATTTGAACCAACACTTGATAAGCTTTCACATGTGAAACATGATAATACTGGATTCAGAGTTCAAACACTCAACAACAGATGGGTTGTTTTAGTCCAGGCAGAGAAATGATGGGCTGACTTGGTTTCTCTTTTCGACCCCGGGCCCCCAGCCCAAACCCCCGACCCCCACCAGAGTGCAAACAGCTGAAGAAAGGAATACAAAAACAAAAAAAGAAAGAAATCTAGAGGGAAGGTGAAAAACAAGAGTCAAGTCAACCGTTGTTTCTCTCTGTCGTCAAACAAAAGTTTCGTATGTTGATTTTAACTTTGTTCGGTTTTTCCAAAGTAGAAAATGAGAAAGTGCAGATGAAGCTCAGCACATCATGATGCTGCTGTGGTAACAGGTGGGCTCTGCAGGTTTTTCACTCAGTGGAGGAGGGTGGGGGGGTGGGGGGGTGGAGAGGGGGGTAGTCTTAAGGTCTTAAGGAGCCGTGCCCCCTTCTAACAGCAACATCTATGTGGTTTTGTGTGTGTTTGTGGGGCCAGGTGGACCTCCCGGCGCTAGTTAGGTTTCTGTAGTCTTTTTCCAAAGTGCCAGGCTTTTTGTCATCGTCTTTGACCTTCTCTCCAACTCTTCTTTTTCTTCACAGTATTTTTTTTATTTATTCATTTATTTTTTGCATGCAGGGTCATTCAACCCCCCATGATGCTTTAAGGCAGGGGAGGGAGATGAGCAGAGGAATCTGCCGATCGGGATGGAGAGCCAAGTGGAGGAGGCAGGCACGTACGTAACTGATGATGAGTCTATTGGTTTGTGTCTCTTTAATCCTGCCCACCCCGAACCAGGGGGACTTCAAGTTACTGCAAGAGGACGTCCGCTGTTGTCCCTCACACTGCTGACACCTGTTCATCCTCTGTGGGGAGAGACGGGAAAAGACTGTCAGAGGTCACATTGACCAGCTCCATTTTTAATACAAGATAAAAAACGTTTACTTCAGTCAAAGCTGAGAAATGATGGAAGAAGCTGCTGCTCTATGTTGGAAGCAAACTCCTGCCCTCGGCCCTCCAGATGTGTCACGGCTCTGTCACGTCTGTGTCAGTTTCCAAAGTACAATGAAACTGGGCATTTGCTATAGGTGATATAATAACGTTTTTTTGTGACTGAGCTTTACTGTTCCAGCTTCACACTGTCTTGTATCTCAGTCTGATATATTTAGCAGAAAACCCGTCCTATGTCGTTTATTTACTTCCAAACACAAAAACACATCAGCAACCTTTAAACCTGCAGATCTTTGGTTCTCGCAGCTGAGATGGAGCATCTGGAGCCAGAGCTGGCTGCTCAGCAGCAGCATCTTATTTCACACACAGCTATATTTATGATAATTTTCACAAAATCAATCCATGTCTGCTTTGTGTTTGTCTTGTAACTTCACAGGTAATGAACGTGGAAAATGATCACCGGGGTAGTTTACTCATCTCCAGGGTGTTTCAAATCTGTTATTCGATTTTCATCTTGTACATCTCATCTTGAGCTGGAAAGGCTCCCTGACAGGCAGGAAAAGCTCCTTTAAAATGCTTTGGTAAACTGCTAGTACTGTCTTTCTTTCGCTCCTCATTCTTGTATCTCATTTTAATACTCCCCCCCCCCCCCCCAATGTAATAATCCTATGACAACTACCAACAGAACGCAGATGAAAAAAAATAACACTTTTGTGTTGACAGTGCAGATAGCTGTTTGGCAGGAAAATGTTATAAATGACTGCACATCCGGAAGAACGTGGAAAAGTCTCACTTTCAACAACAACATTTTTGTGACACACTCGAGCACATTTCAGTCTTTCAGTTCAATACCTGTAAACTACAATAAGACAGAGTTCAATCAGAGCCACTGTGGGTGAGGCAGACGTGTGTTGCTGCAGGAGAATGGAGGTGCATGTTTTCAGGCATCGTGTTTTGATTGCATGGGCGAGAGGATTCGAACATCACTGTGCCTGTTGATGGATGTTCGACACAGTGTGTGAGACGGAGGAGAGAGAGAGAGAGACAGAGAGAGGAGCAGGATGTGTGGTGGCAGAGAAGTGGTGAGTTTCTGATCCAACCAGTATGACTCATGCATGATGACACATTGTGAGTTAAAGGTGAGGGTCCCAATCCAAATGAACAATCCTCAAATCTTTAATACGTCATGTCTAAAGTTCGGCTGATGGAAAATTGTAATTTGAAATGGGACCAATCCTACTGGTGCTGTGGGAGGTTGTGTGAAGAAATGGTCAGTCTCAGTCCAAGTGCGTGTTCCTGATTGCATGCAGGTTCATTGCAATGGAGAGGGGGTGGGGGGGGGGGGGCAACCTGATAAATTAGTTTTTACCTGCCTTGGGGAGAGGGGCCCTGCCTGTTAACCCCCGTACACACACTCTCATGGTCTGGGAGTCTCAGGTGTATGCTGTGCCACTGGCTTTGGCTTCCTCAGAGCGACTAGTTTGGAAGACAAGGACTCACCCTCCTCTTCCTCATCGGGCTCTTGCTCCTCGGCCGGTGAGCGAGTGTGGTGGAGGCCGCCCGACCGCTGTTTCGCCCCCTGGTGGGCCTGGTGGGAGTCAGGCGATTGGGTAACCATTCGAGAACGCTGGAGGGCTGTGGTGTAGTCTGGTGGCCGGCGGCCCGAGTGAGTTGCTGCGGTTGTGGGAACAGACGGGCTTGGGTGTTGCCCTTCGGCGAGGTCGGAGATGGTTAGGGCAGTGTAGCCGGGGGGAGTCGGGGGAGGCTCACGGTAACGGCTTTCTTTCCGAGCTGAGGAGACACGACACAGATGATAATGAATCTGACCTAAATACCTGACTGGAATTGGATTAATGAATGAAACTATTCTTTTCAATTTTAGAGAAAATTTGGTTCTGGATAATAATTCAACAATTCAGTAATAAAAGCAACTGGACTGTGAAGTGCAGTCACTCACAAATGAGGCCTTTACCCCCAGCGGTGATGGGTGATGGAGATGGCCGGCTCAGATGTTTGGCCTCCTCCGACCCGGTGGATGTGATGCTACTTGTTTCTGGGTCAGCGTTGACGTCCTTCCCTCCTCTCCTCTTGATGGTGCCAGTGTCCCCCTCAGAGTCCTCTCCCCAGTACGCTGCTGAGGAAGAGGAGGAGCTGGCAGAAGCCCAGCTCCCCCTGGCCTGTGCAGCCCAGAGGGCAGCAGATCCGCCTAGAAATGACTCTGGTCCGCCAGGAGGGAGCCCTCCAATGCTGCCTCCACCCACACCAAAGGCCAGAGTCTCCCAGCTACGTCCCTGCTGCATTGTCTGAATGTTGTCATGAGAACCAGAGGAGCAGGAAGTCCAGGAGCCTCGGCCGCTGTCCGCAGCATCGAGGGAAACACGATCGCCCTGATCCTGAGTGAGTTCCTCTGAACTGGGCGAAGAGAGCACTGTTGGGCAGCCGGCGTAAATACCACGACAGTCCTGCATCGAGGAGTATGACCTGCGATAAGATACAGAAAAACAAAAAAAACCCCACAAGATGTATTAATGTCATTTTAAAGTGAGAAAAATAAAACCACACATCTTTGTCCTTAGTTTTCCTACCCCAGGCTGTACTGGTCTGGGTCAGTGGTGGCTCTGCGTTCCAGCCGCGGCCCCCCCATATGAGATTCCCCAACTCCAGAGTGACGGAGTCGCCTCTCCTCCTGGGCCATGTCGAAAGAGGAGTTACTGACCAGGCTGGAGCGAGAGGAGATCTCACTGTGACCAGAGTCCGAGTAGGCGTCTCCCATCCTGTTGTAACCTGGAAAAGAAAAAGAACATTTTGATTCCTTATAAACTTTGACCTGTAGAGAAAAATCCAATTATCATGTGAACCTCACAGCCATCAAAAATTTTATTTTGCAAAAGGTAAACTAGACCAGACTAAATCAGAAATAAAGGCTTCATAAAGGCTGAGAATGAAGAAGCCCTAACAGCCTCCAATGTGCTGAGGGGCAACCATCCACATTCCCACACACAACTCCAACGTCCTGATTAACCATCAAGAAAAGTTATTACAGCTTGGTTCCCTTCCCTCTCACACCATAAATAATCTCTAATTCACCATCTTATCTCAGGCAGTTTTTAAACGAGCCATCACACACAGTCTGAGGATAATTGTAGAGTGACATTTCCAGGTTAGCCAGCAAGCTCATCAGAAATGCATCAGACTCTGACTGAAGCAGCAGTTTATTTGTATTTCCACACAGTCCTGAAGAGTGTAGACAAGTTGATGAGCCAAGTGTGAGAGGGTCGGGAATCGCTTAAAAAAAATAATTGGTGATGACCACCCATACGTTTAGGTACATATTCTGTAGTTAGAGGCGACTGTCATCAAGCTCAGCTGTAGTTGAGTATCATATTTCTCAGCAATCATCAGTTTAAATCAATCCAGTCACCAGTAACACATAACTCTGTCTATGTGTGTGATGAATGGAAGAAATGTTGCATCACTCTCTGCACAAGTGTCACAGGAGACAGAGGTGCAGAGTGCCAAGAGATCTGGGTTAGTTTCTACAAGGTGATGTAAGATTTAATCTGGGGCTGACCAGAAGATGTGTGAAATCACAGGACCCTCAAGACTTCATTTACGACAAAAACGGTTTGTAAGTGAGTTTAAACTTCAGCTCAGGAAACAAAAGGTCTTTCTAGAAGAACTGTTATTCTGACTTGGAGCCCCTGGGTCTCCAGCTGCAGATGGACTGTAGAAGGCCTGAAGCCAGCACAGCTGCATGAAAGGATGGGGAATATCTTTCTCAATCGTTATTCCCTCATCATGCTGTCATCCAAAACGAAAAAGATCAGAAGAAGTACATGGACAATCACAGCGAGTGAACCTCTTAACCTGCAGGAGGCTCCAAAATGACATAATTACCTCCAGTGGGACATTTTGGTAACTCTTGTCCTGATAGTGGAACACAGTTTGAAACAAAGTTGACATTTAAAGCAATTCATGAGGGGACCACCAGATGGCATTTGTGGCACATCATGACAGAGGGAAGGAGCCTGGAGAGTAGTAGGAGGGGGTGTGTAGGGGGGTGGTGGTTATTGGCTTACTTACCCTTCTTTGGAGAGCTCTGGGGGGAGGTGGGAGGGGACGAGAGCTGGGAAGAGGCGTTGGACACTGTGTCCTCTGGCTGCCTCCGGTGCCTGTCGCTCCCCTCCTCCGACAGAGACAGGATCTTTTTCAGAGACTGGGGGGAACTGGTGCCTGTGGAAATTTGCAAATAGATGAGCAGAATTAGCATTAGGAACACAGCCATGCCCCAAGGTTGTCAAGATGCAAAGCTGCTTTGTCTGGGATCTTTTCTTTTTCCGTGTGCTTGTTGCCAGACAGCCTGTAGATGGCAGCAACGCCATGAAGAAACTGGAGAAGGCTGCCTGCTTTTGTCTGCAGATAACAGGATGTGGAAGAGAGAATGAGGCAATGGCCTCCACTCTGCTATCAGGAGAAATAATCAATAAACTCTATTTGTGGGAATAACGCATACTGGTATCAGTTAAAATACAGCTGAATTCGGTTTTTATGCTCAAAATACGTAAAATTCAGTTTTGTTTTGTTTTTTTTCCCCCACAGAGACTGTTGAGACCATCAAGAGCCATTGGAGATAGATGTAAAGAAATGAGTAATTCTTATTAAGGGACCCTATAGTATTGGTTGCTCTAATCAAATTATTCACATCTTACCAAAAGGCGGCAGATCCTTGACTGGCACTTTCTTTCTGGATGGGTAAAGGGCCACGGCTGGGACCTGGAGAGCCTGGTTTCCTTTGGCCAACTGGCCCCTTTGTTGACTGGCAGCTCTGGACACGACCGGGGAGGTGTCTGGTCGTTTCCCACCAGCATTCTTGGGTACTGAGTTGGGTTAGAAAATAAACATGTAGTAAAACAGACTTGCTGTCTAAGTCCACTGCTGATGGACAGTGAGGTTTGTTGCATGGATCAAATGAATAATGTGAAAATGTTGGCTCAGTCTTAAATCAAGTGTAAGCATCCTGTTACTACAGTGGTCCCACCCTGTCTGACTCTGGGCTGTGAATCTTTGGAAAGTGCATTTATCTAAAAAAAAAAAAAAAAAAAAAGAAAAGGGCCAAAATTATATTGGTGCATCTGTGTGTACAAAGCTGTATGAAAAACTCACGCGTACTGATGGAGGGTTCACACTGCAGTGACAGCGTCTGCAGGCTCTCCTCGTTCGTCTCCAGGCTGAGGTTGGACAAGTACTGCTTGACCTTCCTGGCCATCTGGGCGTCCTCATAAAGCTTTTTGGCGTTCAGGAAGGAGCTGCGACGCACCCGCTTCTTGTGCCCGCCTGTCTGGGTGACGTCGAGCACTGCCGCATTGGCACTACCCTGGCTTAGAGACCTGGTTGTACATGAAGGCAGTCAGACAGACACATGCACATAAACACACAGAGGAACGCAGATTTACACAGAGACAAGTGAAAAACACATAAGAGGGTAGAGAAAAAGACTTGTTAGGATATCTTTGGCTTCGAATGCTCCTACAGTTCATGATGAACATTTTGATCTTCTACTTGGCTGCACAGAGGCCGTGGTATTTAAACTAGGACATGCAGAGAGCAGCTTTAGGTATTCCTCTCAACACCAATACATTCCAGACATACCAGGCATTATTTCAGGAAGGGGGGAGGTTACAGTCAAACAGCACGGTAGTAGAGAGGGGGAATTTTACTTGTGACACGGTCATAGTTTACATTTCTGTGGCTTGAGTCAGAGCTGGTTGTAGTAGTAGTTAAAGCCTTTTTGGCACATGTTTAACCCAAACAGTAAAAGACAAAAGGCTTTAGTGTTAGTTAATGAGAAGCCATGCTCGTGCTCGTCAAATTGTTCAGGTTTCATTTCCTCCTGACGCTTTCTCTATGAACTGTGTCTTTTAAGTGAGACTGACGTCAAAAAAAAAGAAAAGAAAAAAAAGTTTCTGCACACTGCATTCACCACTGAAAAAAGAAATTCTCATAATTATGAGTTCAGTCTCTTGTGATTACAACTAAGCATCTCATATTTCTGAGACTAAGATGTCATTATTACCATAAAACGATCCCATCATTACAAGATTCAGATCTTGTAATTAAAAGGCAGTTTTCTCATAATTACAAGATGCTCAATCATGATTATGGGATACAGAAGTGAAAACATTTCCTTTTTTCTTTGTCTGAATGTAATGTGTGTGCGTATGTTTCCAATCAAATGCGCAATGATGTCCCATTAGACCACAAGAATGTAAAGCGTGATGTAAAAAAACTACTTTACATCCACAGTCTCTGTCTGTTTGGAGGTTTGATGCACAGAAAAAAACCTAAAAAGCCAGAAATGTTTTAACTAACGGTGCATGCACATTGTTAAGTAAAAAAGAAAAGAAAAGAAAACATCACAAGAGGTCACATTTGCTCTGCAAGGCGAGATTCTTTATTTATTATCAATTTTAGATGTATTGGTTTGGAACTGCGAAACAAGTAATATTCTGTGACTCTGAATGTATGCAGTAAATAGCTATGTCAGCACAAGTGACCTTTGTGCAATGCATGCCCTTAGGGTGGGGTCAGGCAGTGTTAATGGGAGGAATCAACTCAAACTGGTTAATGGAAAAAAGGAGAAAAGAAGCACGCAAAATTGCAGAATAAAGGGCTGTGGTGCAGGGAATGCAAAAACGCTGCAGGGTTACCAAACTTACCCTAAACTTCTCCATTTCTTCTTCCTAGAGGGTGGGTGCCATGAAAAGAGAAGCATGGGGGGCAAAGGGTGGATGAGTAGAGAGAGAAAGAGAGGAGACAAAGCTTAGGACAGGAAAGACCACCAAGATCCACCAAAGAGAAGCAATTTCACCAAAGAACCTCATGGAAGCGAGCAGAGAGGAAATCAAATGGCAAAAATCCACTAGGAGAAGACATCATTAGACAAAGACACACTTTCACAAGAGCACTGTGCATATTTATGCCAACAATGTGTATGGGGAAACAGTTGCTAGAGGAAACAGTTGCCAGAAGGGACAGCTGCTTGAAAGAAAAGCGTGATGCAGAAATCTTTACTGAATCTATGTGAACCGGTTAACCCCCACCCAATTTGGTTAGTCAGAAGTGTGCTGACTGGTCCTACAGGGAGGGTGAAGCATCGTGATCGTTCCGAAACATTCATCTTTGAAAGTTTCCGTACCTTGTCCGGAACATGAGGGCTGGGTCCATGTTGACGGACGCCATGCGACCAACATGGCGAATTTCTTTGGCAATCATTCTCAGCTTCTCAAAGTTCACCAGGCCGTCCACTTTTGAGTCATTGCCTGAGGAAGGGGCCAACAGGAAACTTAAATACCAGTGACTCACATTACAAGATGACAAAACTAATCCTGATCAGAACCACAGCAAGAGCAAACATCTGATTCTGGCCCAACAACCACACCAAGCCACAACTTTAGTTAAAACTAAGTTTGGACGAGGACCTGATATTTGGTTTTACTAGATAAAACCCATATTTGCAGGAAAATGTCTGATTTCTAAGGAAGCTGCATAAAACATCTGCAGTTGCTCCAAAAGGCAGTAAAGTAAGAATGCTATCTTTGGCTCTGTGTCATCTACCTTCATGAAGGAAGGTGAGGTCCTTCTTGATAACGGGGAACAGAGGGATGATTGGTGGCTGTAGGTTTTGACTATTGAGGACATTCCTGTACTTGGCCATATTTCTGGAGGGGTCGAAGAGGTCTTGCAGGTCCCCGAACAGCTTTTCATATTTGCTTGGTAGCTTTTCCCAAGTTCCCCTCAGTCTGGAGACTGGAGCCAGATTCAGACCGCTGTGGAGAGAACCAGAGTTTCCATGAGAAAGACTGCACAACACCAGCAAATTATTTGGCTATGACTCAGTTCATTGCTATTTTTCATTAGAGGTCGTTGCCAATATATTCTAAAATAAGCAATTCATGATCACATTAATACGACAGACAGCAAACTTTCTGCCTCTCACCTAATGATGGCAAACATGGAGTTGAAGTTCTTGCACTCTCTGCAGTGCAGGGCGATCTTGATGAAATGCTTGACGGTCTTCATACGTTTCAGCTGGTTGGGCTCTCGCGTCACCTCCGTGGCCACCCAGAAGGTCTCGTGATTGATGGCCTCCTCAAAGCGCTTCAGGCTGGCTGAGCCCGTCTTGGAGCGCAGCTTGAACAGGTCATCGATATATTCGGTGGGCTCAATTGCACAGAAAAGTTCGAAGGCCCGCATCGAGAGCTGAGTAGCCACCTCCACAGTGCTGAGTTGCAACAGAGAGATCTGGCCTTCTCGAAGGAGGTCTTGGGCGTCGTCATCTGAACATAATGTCTCTGTCTCCATGTTGCTCTTTAGGTAGTATCTGGTGAAGAAGGAGCAGATGCGTTTCAAAAGATTTTGTCAAGAACTATTCCACAACAAATGAAGTACGAATATCACACACTTGCTGCTTTATGTGTTTTATATATAACTTTACATCAATATCTATGATTGCCAGTACCTGCCGCTCAGCTGGATCCTGTCGGCTAGTTTAGACAGCTGGTCTGGTAATCGCCTCTGTTTGATGACGCCCTCTGGTGTGACTGACACCTCACACAGTGAATAAGCCTCCGGTGCTGCAGTCAGAGCAAACTCCCTGATTGCCTGGGCCACCACTTCCTTGGCTGTCGTGTCCTTCCCGATCATGATGTACCGAGACTGCTGGTCTGCCTTGAAAACTCGTAATACCTGGTCTGACATATCTGTGAACAACACAAGATGCTATTGAAGACAAAGCATTTTTCTAAATGGTCATTTCCCCGAATTTTCTTTTAGTGAAGACAGACCACCACCTTTTGTCACTCGCAAACTGCATTTCCCATCATTCATTTGACCAGAAACACCCCAGAAATGATGAGAAACCAAATCTATGTGACAAAAACAAGCACCCCATGTGGCTGCAGAAAACTGAAAGCTCAGTAATCAGGAGAACAGTGTTAGCATCAATTGCTTAACATCCACCAGCCTGAATGCAGATTAACTTTATTTACTCTACATCAGGAACTTCTTAATGTCTGACAGCATTGACAAAGACAGGGCTGTGCCTGGAGAAGCAGGATCATGGGGAGAGGATATACTCACTCAGTATGACTGGATCTGGGAGGACATAAACAACATGTGATGGACGGGAGTTAATAAAGATGGAGTAAAAATATAAGTTCTATAGTTCTGCCACTGCCTCTATGCAGTTAGCAAGGTGACAAAATGGACTGGAGGTCTGGATGATGTGACTATATGCTGTAAACTGTTAAATGAAAGACGGCAGCCGTCACAAACTTCCTCACAACATTTAGGCAGCTATTACTTAAACATCCCTGGTGTGCTAGCAAATGTCGCAAATCAATGACTTTTACAAAATTGCTCCATCGGTGTGATACCATAAGTTGATTTTGATATTTAAACCTGTTTTTGTTCCGGAGCTGTGCGCCAAACTGTAAACCTGCATGTAAACCTCAAGGTCTGAGAAGTTTCATCATTAAATTGAGATTCTTGAAAAAGATGTTCAGATGAAAACGGGACACAGACCATCTTGTGAACGATGAAATGTAAATGAAAAGCTTGAAGTGACCATCAAGGGAAACCATTCAAATATATTTCCAGAGAAAGTACTGTAGCAAAATATGGTGAAATCAATATCATGACCTAGCAGGTTATATTTTATCTTTGCTACCGCCGTAAAAGAAAAGTATATTATAATAATGCTGTCCCAGATCAGAAGGAACCAGCTCTCAGGGCTCTTCAATATTGAATTATCACACAGAATAAATAAATTAATAAAAAACAAAGTTGATTAACAGCATGGTTTCAAATGTTTCTTGTTGATTTACATGTATGACCTTAGTTGTACATTTTCAGCTATTTGTAAATGAGTATATCAAATGTTTTTTGTGAAACTACAAACACACCAGGCTGGTTGTTGAAGTCGAGGATGCGGTGGTGAGACTGCAGGAGGTCTGGGTTTGACGACGAGAGGTTTCCACTGACAGGCAGAGCCGGTGGGATCTGCTTGGACTGTTTCATCCCCACAATGCTGTCGTCCTGCGATTGGCCCACGCAAACGTCACTATGGAAGCAAGCGTGAGAGAGCGAGGGAGGGAGGGGTGAGACAGCAGTTCTCCCATGAAAAGGCAGAGGGCGATGTTCATGTTGGCAAGGCCTGGGAGGCGTGGGCTCCTCTGGCTGTGCAGAATATATTTCACATGAAACAGATCCACATTTCTCACCTAAGACTGGCTGACAGGTGTCATGACTGGCTCACATTTGGCTCAGTGAACAGAAATATGTACCTGTGCAAGACCATTAGAATAAAAAATTTACTTCCCTTCGGAAATACGGCGAAAAAACCTCACTACTGGTGTGGCTGATGAAACATCTTACGGCGTCTCTAATCACCGTACATGATATATATAGAAATATAGTATTAGGCATTTAAAGCAACGTCATTTTTCAGTGAGGCGTTCACTTAAATACGAATATCTTGACAGCACCATGACACTCATCGGGGGTCTTTTAGATTCGGCTCAGCAGAGAAGCAGGTTTGCAGTGTCAGGGGGGGGAAAAAAAAAAAAAACCTTCAGAGTTTTTATACAGTGAGGAAAGTGGAGACAAACAGCCAACTACTTCCTCTCTCAAAGAGATCAATCGACACTAGAGAGGAAAATCTTCAGTTTTACTGACATGAGATGCTTTTGGATCATTCTCCCTTTCAACGTCTTTTAGTACAAAGTAATCAAAGATAGAGTGCAATTTGCTGACACAATCCAAATGATGCCTGGATATTAAAATCTAATATCTCAAATGTGTAATTCACCACCATCGAGACCTGTCAACATGGAGAGCTCACCGGCCGCTTGGATGGTTCGTTCTGCTTGTAATAAAAGTCATCGCTCATGTCAATATGTTCTTACTTGTATGGTTTAGGAGGCAGGATGCTGGTGAGCGTTTTGTCAAAGATCTTCTTCAGCTTGTTGCGACCACCAACTGTGTTGGTCTTCGCCTTCTTGCTGACCTTCTCCAGGCCCATGACCTGCTCCACATCCACTGCCAGGTCTGGGATGGAGTAGCGGCTAGCCTTCTTGATGTCTCCAATCTTTGGAAGGTGGGGTGCCCCGTTCTTTCTGTCATGCTCTTCCTCACCATCCAAGTCGTGGTCTTGTTCTGGCCTCGTTAGAAGCTCTTTAAACACTGGAGGAGGGAGAGACAAAAAACAAAAACAATGAAGGGAGGAGTCACATTCTTGATATTACTGAAATTGGGTCAGTAATGGCTACCTATTGAGTTCTTGTCAGCTCTTCTGTTCCTCTTTTCAAAATACTGCTTTTAATGTCCACTATATAAAGTATACATTCAAAAATACAAACAAAAGAGTTTATTTTTTTCTGGACTTTGAATCAAAACGCTTACCTAGGAGGTTTGTTTTCACAGTTATGGACAAGTGGGTGTTATTCTTCAGAATCTCGTTGGCTTTGCTGAGCTGGACATTCTCAAAGTTCTGCCCATTGACCTCCAAGATCTGTGGGGAGAGGAAAAGACTTCATAACTGACTGAACATAAGATTACTCAAAGCAGCAGAAGGGATTATGCAGTAGTTTTTGTAGTTACCTCTGATTCTGATGCTAGAAAGTATTTTTTCATGGCAGTTTACTTTCCCTTTCCTAAATTTCCTTGTGATTTGTTGTGAGACAATTATCTATTAATCTGATAAATGTAATACAAATTGTACCGCCAAGTCTACAAAAACCTACATTTTCTTTTACATTTTTACATCAGTGTTTTTGTCTCCCATCTTTTAATCATGTTGTATAAAGAATAAAACAACATCCAGAGATAAGAGGTGGCACTTCAGTGTAGTTAAATAAATACAGTTGCGAATAACTCCTCTGCCTCACTCTTGAGCACACATTTCAAACTGCATGTGTATTGAACCTTGCAGTAAAAGGAACTTGCCATGACCCCTGAACTATACATCATCCAGTGAACAAAGGCCGGTGATAAACTGCCAAACGCTGGCGTGCTGTACATCACGACACTCAGTCCGACACAGGGTTTGACATTAACGTCAGCCACGCCGCCTTCAAATTGTCTTCACAGCTTGACCTCTGTGAAAGGGTTGGGTATTTGCCTTTAAACACAATGAAGCAACTACAGTAGGCTTTGCGACTTCCTCTTTAGTGGAAAAGGAAGTCACCTTTGGCTGTGGTGCAGGAACAGTCCATCCTCTGCTGCTAATTAAGACCAACTTACAAAACCGAACATCTGTTTTGGGATCAGCAGCGATTAGTGAGATGCTGAAGTTTTCTGCTGCTAATGGCCCAATGACAAAACCACTGAGATTAACACTAAAGCCTTGAAATGATCGGTCCGGAGCGAACGATGGCAGTAATTGACGCCGTTGTGGCTGTAAGAGAGTGAATGCGTCCAAGGATGTCAGCTTCTCTGCTTCCTTTTCGGGAAACAGCTGCAGGGGATGTTTGGAGTCAAGAGGGCTTAACTCGCATCCACACACCCTGAGGATGGTTTCAAGGATTAAGGGACTTTGCTTAAAGCCCTGAGGACTGCCGAGTGTGGAAATGTCTGAGAATTCAAGTTGCAAGTAGAATGCCAACATAGGAGGCCTGCAGCTACTGGCAAGTTCAATTGTAGACTTTTTTTTTTTTTCTTTTTCAAAAAGCCCTTTAATGCCAGTAAGAGCAAAATGTAAAACCCATTTCACAACAAAAATTTACTTAGACTGGGAAAAAAGTAATCAATTCAAGTACTGGTCTGTGTGACGGGAGTGATATCGCCTCACAAGTAGCCGACAGAAAGGAAAAAAAAAAAAAAATGTAGACTGCCGAAGCTGTATTCCTAGTTTTTAATCCCTGAAACTGAAGAGGAGCTCCAAAGATTTTAACAAACTGTAGACAGCAGAAGCAATGTTTACTGTGACCAAAAAAAAAAAAGCATCACCTGGAAAACAGCTCACAGGTAGATTGGGATGGTAATGCAATGATGAAGTGTCCTCAAGTGAGACACCAAACACACCATCCACAGTGGTGAAGAGCCAAATATCTTACCTGATCTCCACGCTTAAGGCCAGCTTCTGCTGCCTTGCTCCCAGGCTCCACAGCATCAATAAAGATGCGGAAACCTTTCTCCTGACCTCCCAGAAGGCTGAATGCCAGTGGAGAGTCCCTGGAGGGCTTGGTCAGTGTCACCAGCCGTGGCTTGGCTTTAGCAGCACATGCTATATTTAACAGTCTGAGGTGCCCACACATTTTCTGCAGTGATAAAAAAAAAACAACACACAGATGTGAGACTGGTAAAATCAAACGAATCAAATTGAACTTGTCAGTTTAAATGTGTTACACTTACTTCTTTCTCCAGATTGTTTTCAAACTCCTCCAGGAAGTGAGTCATGGCAGGATCACCCTCAAAGTCATTGAAGTGATTGTTTACCCACAGCAAGACTACCCGTGTAACCTGGAGCAAATCACACAATCAGCACATTGCTTTTTTTTCGACCTTATATTTCATAAACTGTGTGTTTTTAAGCGAGCATCATGGAACCGATCAGTTCAACTCTGACTAATTGAAACAGTCTTCAGTGATCTTACTTCATCAGTTCGAGCAGCTATAGGAAAAATCCCTCTGCTCATACCTTGTCCCTGAGACTGGGGTCGTGGAACCACTCCAGGAGCTTCTTGCCCACGACCATGGGGCTAGAGAGGAAGGTCCTGTAGGTCAACAGGAAGTCCTCGATGTAGGTGGGGTCCACCACAGAGTGCTCCTCCACTAGGTGCATGGTGAGACGCTCTGGTGTGCCCTAAAACGTACCATTATATTAGTCTTTGTATTAATATCACGCAGAATGTGAGATGTGAGGTGAGATCTGTCTGAATATATCGACATAAACACTAAGCTGTCTGATGCTGCTGATAGTCAGTCCGGCAAAATATATCTTTGGCATTTAGGAGAAAGGAAGATGAACTGGACGCTGATTTGTCACCTTGATTACGATGTGCCCTTTCCTGGTGCCAGTGCGGTCCAGTTCACGATGTTCCTTAACCATGACAATCTCTCCTTCCTCCTCGACCTTCTGCATGTTCTTCTCCACCTGGTTGAGGATGCAGCAGTAGTCCTGCTGTGCTATGCACACAAACTGGGCAAGATCAAACAAAACAAGGGTTAAAGACTGACAACATTACTGCACTTCTACTTTTTTTTTTAGATGTCTATTGCTCCTCCTCCTTAATTCTCGATCTGTTAATTGTATTACTTGATTGGGGAATGATGAATCTCTCACAGAGAAACTGACTGGAGCTCATAAATGAAAATGAAATTGAAACCAACTGAGTAGAAATAAATTCTGCATAGCAACTGAAGTACTATTCTGTGAGATAAATTATCAAAAAAGGGCTTTCACTAATCGGTAGTAAAGATTTTCTCATCTGAAAATCAGGCTTCTCATCATGAAGCCTGATGAGCTCAGCCCATCATGATGAAAAACACTTAATTGCATTTAATGCCACTGTTTAGTCGTTCATTCCTGCTAAACCCTGCTGTGACCGTCCTAATTATCCGGTTGGCCAACTCTCTTGAAGAAGGCTGCTCATCACATTTAAGAAGACGCAGTTTTCCAAAACATCTTTTAATGTCATGAGTGCAAACGTCTTCAGCACAAGTAGGTCATAGTTGGACTTAATATCAAACAGACCCAGTCCCTTCCTTGGGAATAATATGATCCTACCTGGCAGTCATCCACCTTAGTCTTCATCACACCCTTCATGTATTCCTTTTCCATGGTTGGTGACACCCCAAAGCTGTTCCCCATACACAGGATCTCCGTCCGGCTGTCTGGATACGTCACTTCCACCGAACCATTCAGAATCACTGACCAGGAATCCAGCTGACCACAAGACAAAATTACAGCAGTTAGATGAGGGAAGGAGAAAACAGAGAACTGAAAAAGACAATAAAAACAATTCTAGCTCTGTAGATCAGATCAAGTTAAACCGAATATTATTCCCAACAGCTGCTGTTCCTTAATGACTCAAAGTTATTGTCAAAAATAACAAAAAGCTGAAACTACAAGGGGACTGCTGCACCCAACAGATGGTTTCTTACTTTTCTCGGAGGGATAGAGTAATGCCCTGAGAATATTAGAGCTGGCCAGCAAAACACAACTAACTTTCTTGATTGAAATGAAATGTTTTTTCTATTCTTTCTATCATTTTGAGCAACCAAGTATGTTTCTTGAAAAGCTGGCAATCTTTTCAATCACTCATAGCTTTCACGCAGACAGCAACAATATGCTCAATGACCCCTGAATTCTCTATGACTGGACATTCAAGTGTTCAGGCTTTTGAGGCAAGTTATTTTTTCTATTATTTGAATAGCTCACGGCAAAAGAAACCTAATTGTCTTTGAAGCCTCATGTCCTGGCCAGAGTGAAAGAGAATAAATGATGCCTGCTTTAGTTGCCTAAAGGATCCGACTGAGGCCTGGTGATAAGAGATGTTCACTCGTTCAGGTTTAATAGAGCAGAAAAAACACATCAAATGGAAAATGTTTCAGTTGTGTGAAGGGGTGAGACCAAGATTCAGCTTCCTGAGATGCGTGAATAAATACAAATATATGCAAGACAAAGTCACACACACCTCTTCTCCATCATTGAGAACGATGGTGCCAGCGCGCTCCACCACAGCAAAGACCATGACGGCGCAGAGCTCCCTCCTCACTGACATGGTCATGTTTGCAAAAGCTGGCAGTTGATGCATGAATTCTAGTAATTGCTCTGTGAGAAAGACAGAAGAGAGACAGTGGAGGATGTTGAGGAAGGGTTAACAGTCTTGACACCCAGAGGAGAGAAAGAGGACGTGGCAGTGCTCTTGGCAGGACTGTGCCACCCTCGCTTTGAGCCAGGACGACATGAGCTGGACGCTGAGCATCATCACCACAATCAATATCTGAGACAGGAATCATTATCAGGAGGACATAAAGCTAAATATCAATTTCATTGACATAAACTTTCAATGCAAGCCAAGAATAATTGCTGACACTTTACTCATTGACTTCTGTGCGACTTCACAGGAGACGTCCATTGAAATCCGTCAGTGCTCCGTCAGTGACAAACCCAATTTAAAGGTTCTATTCACCCAAAAAACACATTTTCTCACACGTCCCTAGAGGTACAGATGGATAACAGATTGAGGCGTCGGTCCACCACAAGCTGCCAGAGCAGCTTCAGTGCTACTGGAGAGATGAACGCCGCCCAAAAACGGAGCGGAGAGTGCAGTCAGTCAGCTTGGTGGAGATCTGATGATGGCGAATCATCAAATTATTCAGTGACCCTTCATGCCTGATGGATGGGGAATTGTTATCTGATTTGTCCCAGAATCTTTCAGGATTTTCCTTCAATTTGTAATCTGCCTGATGCAACTAGCTGCATATCCTGTGTGAGGCTAAAATCCCTGAAAAAGTGAAGATCATCAAGACTTCACAAGCAGAGTACCTGCAGAGATGGACGTATTTGGATTGGCTTGAATAACCGAATATGGTCATATTTATTGTTTAAATTAAATGTCTCCTGCCATCATCTACAATCTATAATCCAGGTCACTTCTGCTGACTGGTCAGCAGCAGTCTGTTGCTCAGCCCTGACCTGTGCTTGGCATGGCAACAGCGTTGTGTGTGTGAAGCTGCAGAAACATTGAAAGTTTAATGTCCTGGGAGAGGTGAGGCGAAAGGATGTGCCGTGGTGACCTAGAAAAGCCTGCTGGCAGAGGGAGGGGCGCGTGGTGGCGGGAGCTGCGAGGGGAAGAGGGAGGAGGGATTGGCACTGTTTCTTACTGTCTCTGCATTCAACGCATTATCATCCCCTCAGTCCACATCTGTAGCAAAGCTCAGAGAAGGTGTACTTATTTCTCTTTGAACAGGCCCATCATGATCACTGGAGTTGAGTCACGGCTTTCAGGGATATGATACTGTAGGGCTGATGTGGCTCTTTGTTGCTCAAAGGCTTACACCCTAAATGAGAGCACTTCAGACCTACGTAAATTCACTCTGACCGATTTAAATAAGAAGGGAGGGTGTGGCTTTTATAGAGCACCAAATTCATCTAAAATTGGGACAACTATTGTCCCAGCTGAGAGCGGCGCGTTTTTACTGGTGTCTTTGTTTTACACTACTCTTACACTGTCGTGTTCGCACAAAAATCGGATGGATTTATTTGAAGTGAATCGTACAGCCAAACAGCCGTATTCACGGTTGTGTAACTCATATGTTCATTTGGGATGCAAACATTGTCTGTTTAGCACAAAGAAAAACAGAGGCAATAAAACCTTAACTGGGTGCTCACCTATGTCATCATCAGTCCGGTCCATGGGGTCTTTCTCCAGGCAGTCCCGCACGATGTCCCGACTCATGAGGGGGTCCGACGCTCGCTCGATGTCCTCTTCATCATCGTCCTCCTCGGAGTCGACGGCGGTCTCTGGCAGGCCGCTCAGGTCCATGTCACCTGGTTCGTTCTCTGTGGCCTAAGAAGAAGAATAAAATGAGACTTATTGACTGGTGAGACACATGCCGAAGGATTTGGTGTCTCTACCCAACGACGGCGGTTGGCAGAATGCATCTGGCTGTCCCATTGCCAAGGTCAAAGTTCAAATCTGTGCAATGACCAGCGAGTCCATTGAGGCTACGGCAAGCCACATCTCTGAGCAAAAGAATAAACCTGCATTCTGATTAAAATTACTAGGAGCTCCTGACCAAGCCCCTCACCAACTCATGTTCCACTGATGCAAATCAAACACTGTAAAAATTCAGCCAAATAAAGACAGAGAGGTGCAGCGCAACCTGCACGCCGCTGAAATCATTTCACCATAAAGACATCCTCTGCAACAAGCTGCATTTTCACAAGCCTCTGTAAAGCTGCTGTGCAGATTTGACCCATTTCATGAGATGGATGATATCTATTCAGAACAGCATGAAAAAGACAGGTATCAATGCTGCATACCAAACAGTCTGTTATGCATAGTACCAAGCTAATTAACTCCCAACCTTCCTTTCTTCTCCCCCACAGCAAACACTGCCTGCCACGCAGCCAGATCGCGTTCTTTGAAAGTGCAAGATGTAACGTGTGGAACCAGGAAAATGAATGGAGATGATAGAAAGTAATGCAATTACTTGTGCATGAATAATGCTAACAGAGTTCCTCTGGTATAATCAAAGAAAGTATTTCTGTGGATAACAGAGGGGGCACATCGCCTGGTTCAAGCTTTTGCTTCACAACATGAAATCTTCTTATACGTACACCAAAGCCCAAAAAAATTTAAATAAGAGCCCTGTCATCCAGCCACTCTTACCTCAGTATGATGCTCGACCTCAAGCTTCTTAATAGACAGAGAAGAAAACGTTGCCTTTGCAAAATGTCCACAAAATCCCAGAGCCAGACGCATCTTCACCTCCCAGGCTGACAGTCTGGCTTTAATTTTTCAAAGCTCTCCATACCCAGTCTCTCAACAAACCCTATGTCATTTCTCCTCAAACGCCACATGCAAAAGGCTCATTAAAGATTCAAGCCAGTGTCTGAGTGGCCATTTGGGCACCAGCGGTGGGTGGGGCCACACAAGGTCTGCAAAGATGATACGGGTGTGTGTGTGCGGCTCTCCAGAAAGTCAGATGAACTGAGGCGCAGTAAACAACTCAAGCAGTATTATATATTCCATCCCAAACTTAAACAAATAAACAGGCATTGATGAACTGTGTAAAGAAATCTGAAAATGGAAGAATTTCACCACACAAATCTCAAACTTATCAAACCAGATATTTGCAACTTCATTGTCCATTTTCAACAGATGTGACAGACTAAACAGGTCCAGTCTTTATCTGCAGGTTACATGTTAGGGGACAGACATAAACCAGCAAAAGATACATGAGGATGCATATATTCCTTTACAGTCTCTCCTTTTGATGTGAACAGAGGAAGAGAATGCTTCGGACACCACTTTGAGGCAACTTGTTAGAATCTGTAAGGCAGCTAGATGCATTTCAGCAAAGGCTATCTCTTTGCCTTTGTATTCATGCACAGGCTTGTTTTCGTGTCATGTATGCATCAAAAATCCATAAATGTGCAGTAAGCATTAAGAGTCAGTGGGCAAGTCAGGTGCTGTTAATATTTCATCAGGGCTATTCTTGGATCAATGCTTTCAAAGTCCTTCAGAAGGACCAATTTCATGATTTATTCACACACAAAACAGTGCGCCATGTTGGCAGTGACGTGAAAATTATCTGTTCCTCCTCATATCCTGCTTCAGTCTGCTGTATCTGCAGTCAGTCTTCAAACAGAATCAGCTAAATATTGAAAAATGCAATATTCTCTGTTATTTGAATGCACCACCACCATGCTCCTTTGCACCTTCACCTTCCTCTGGTCTCGAGTAAAGCAAGTGTTTATTCAAAAAGCAGCTCCAATGGTGATCCAGTAGTTTCTATTATTAACTCTGAAACCTTAAAAACACACATCATATTATACAAACAGCATGAGGAAGCCAGCTGGGTACCCTTGGATAGTAAGCGATTAATTTTATTCTTCTCTCAATTTTTAATGCTTTCACGTTTTAATTTTGTGTGCTGAATCTCAGTGGTCCAAATGTTATGGAGGAGGGGAGTGTGATCAGCTGTTCAGCCCTTCAGAGTTTTTATTTAAGCACAGTCACTTCATTTTCATTACGGTGGTGGTGCAGTAGTTACCTCAAATGGTGTTGAGATAAATCTGAGGGTTCAGGAGGTGATTAAAATGAGAATAACTGCACCATAAAATATGTAGTGGCACAGGGTCAAAAGTCGACACTATTTCACTGGTCGATCACAAATTTTCTTCAAAGTAATAATCAAAAATTCTGCCAATAAAAGGTCATAAAACACATTTTCAAGAGCTGAAAGTGACACACAAGCATCTTGTTTTATCCAACTAACAGTTCCCAGACATATTCAGCTTATGACTAATTTTCTCATGATTGGAAAAAAAAAAAAAAAAAAAGAAAGAAAGAAAGCTCTAAATTCAAATAGTGAACACACACACACAAAAACAATTTGCATACTTGAGCAGGGAAAAGAAAAAAAAAAAAAGTTCCAGATGTGGCACAAGCACACAATTAAGAAAATCACCACTGAGCTCAGTAGAGAAGTTTGATCATGGAAAGAGAAAGGGTGAAACACCAAAGAGAGAAGTTAAGAGTGAAGTGTTGGGGTAGTTCTGGCCATCAGAAAGCAGTTTCGGAAAAGGAAACAGGAGAGTGTGTGGGAGAGTCATAGAGCGAGAAGGAGAGAGGGATATCGGGAGGCTGCCAGAGAAATGATAGCAGATGGCACTAAGACCAAGATCACAGACTGGGGACAGTCAAGCCTGTTCAACCTGCCCCAGCCAGCGACAGCATGCCCAAACACACACACACACACACACACACACACACACCTCTACCGACACATTCACACACTCTTATAAGGCTGTATTCAGACATGTTCAAGTCCCTGCACACACAAACACAAGCCGGAAAGAAGTGTGGAAAAAACAAACAAACAAACCCAAAAACCAAAAAACTAAGTCATTCTGACCAATTCCCCTCCAGCATTGTTTCTAGCACATGCACATACATAAAAACACACACACACACAAAAAGGCACACAGCAGGTGACAGAAGTGGGAGCCAATGGGGTGAGTGTGCTGTGTTAAGAGGATTAGTTGTACTGTTTGGGGCACGTCCATAGTCACGAGAAATTGTGTACATGTGTTCTATTCAGTTGGTTTATATTTTATACGTGTGTGTTACTTTTTCTTTTCCTTCTTCTGCCTTACTTTACCTTTCCTTCACCCCAAACCACGTAATTTCATGTCGAGACGCCGTATCGCACCGTATTTGAACGTCACAGCTTCCTGGGAGTCCTGTACATTTGCTTTGAGGTGAGGAGGCACAGCTGGGGTCGGGATGTTGACCGGACCACCTGCTTGCATCCACAAGCCTGTCTGCTAATCATCTTCTGATCGGCGACGGTGCCCTATTAGCGGTTTATAGCTTAACCGGCAGCATTTACAGTCCGTCCTAAAAATTTAGTATCCTTCTAAATGAGACCACCTCATGCTCCCAGAGGTACGTTTGTCGTTTCAAGAAGGAACATTTTTTGAGCCGGGCTTTAATTTAGCTGTATTTCATTCTCCCACACTGTGTGGGTTAGAAACATCGGTTAACGGTTGTGTTTACACCAAAAATTGTGTCATTTGTTTCTCTCACTCAGCATTACCCATGAACTAATTCAGAAAACCACTGTAGGGAAAACTGTTTGACATTTTTAGAACTACAGATTTACGATTCAAGACATACCAAATGCATGATTGTACAGTAAGTATGGAGCTTGGAGGCTGTTAGTTCAGCATAGCACAAAGACTGAGGGAAACAAAATGTGCATACCGGCACTTGGACACTAACCCTTAACAACATTTACTGGTGTTTAATCTCACATGACCAGCTTTATTACTCCATCAGCTAACTAGTAGTTAATGAGCTGCAGCACCTACTCAGCTCTCCAGGGGAGTCCAAGCTGGGGATCCAGCACCGAGGTGGGGAGGCCTTACCTGGTAAATGTCTGACAGGCTGCTGCTTCCAGAGTCGCTGGTGATACTACATCCTGAGTGGCTGGAGGAGACGTGGGTCACCTGTGGGTGCAAGCCGTCGGCCAGGTGAAGTCTGCTGAAGTCTGCGGGGAGCTGCACATACACACACACACAACATACACACAGATGGTCAGTATCAGTCGGCTCAGCAGCCACCACTGGCCACTCACACTGACGCTCGTGCTGACGGCCGGGCGTTAGGAAACACACTTGGCAGCATGATGTGCTTCAGTTTGTCTGGATTCATGACCCGTAAACCCTGCTTGGACTTTGCTGTATTTCTGCCCTGTTTTATAATTCAAAGTCACTGCGGTAATCTGTTGGCCTTCGTATGATTTAGTACATTTTCTGGTGAGTTGTGAGTTAGTCAACGGCAGTTTTGCACTTGATTTACACACCAGCAACAAAAATATGTCTCCTCAAGAGTTAAATGGAAAATAGAATGAAATAAATGTTGGTTGGAGGATCTGTCTGTGTCTTTATTCTATTTGGTGTGATTATCCAATTTGAAGAGAAGAAAATAAAACCCAAAACTTAATTAGCCGCTCTGTATGAGCTCAAATTTACATACAACTCATTATCAAAGAAGAAACAAAAGTGGACAAGTCTTAAATTAAATCATCTGACTTCATGGAATCTGCCTAAAACACTGATGGCGCTGACAAAGAGCACCCCTTCATTAGTTAAGTGTCAAAAGGGAAATCTAAAAGTAAAAAAAAACAAAAAACAAAACACCACCACCACCTTAGATTCTTACTTTAAAAGTGACAAAGTAAAAGAACTGAACTGACACCAAAACTTTTTTTTCTCTCTTGCATACTAGCAGATATCTGCCTTCAGCGGTTAAATGCACCGGAACTCCTTTCATGAACTGTGCAAACAAACAAGCAGCACTGCATACATCAAGGAAATACCCTAATTAAAGCGTGAAACTCGTTAATCTACATAAACTCCAGGCAGTAATGGGGGAAACCCCTCTGAGTAATTCACACTGTACGAAGTACCAGGAAGTCCCAACGTAATTAGCCATATTTTAAATGAGCCATCTGACTCCTGTAATGTAAAATACATTAGAAGTGTGCAAATAAAACTTTAGGAGGCAGCTGAGGAGCTGAACAGCAAAACAGTTTAACCAGTTTTCAAAATTTGTTAAAAATGAAGTAATTTTTCAAGATTATTATTATTATTATTATTGAGGGTTAGACATTAGGACAGGATACAATATAATGCTGGATGTTAATATTCAGTAGATTGATGACTGATTCAAATATTCATCAAAAACTATTTTTGGTTCTAAAGAAATATTTATTATTATTTATAAATTTTTACTCACAAACACAGTAAACATCACTGGTAACCTATTTTATACTCTTAAAATATTAATATTTTAACAACTTGCTATGTGGGAATGTCAAGCAAATATAAACAACGTTTTTAATGATGATTATAGTTTATATATTATTCTTAAAGTGTACAATATATTTTCTTTTAAAGTGAAATCCATAATTTCTGACTATAAACCTGGAGGGGTGAATTATGAATTTAATCAAACTGCGTAAACTGGTTCATGGGGTCTATAGATGTGAATATTTTATGGCTTAAATGTTTTATTTACCAATATATATTTGATCCTCAGCAGGGAGACTGCTCTGAACTACTTTCAGCTCCTCTTCTGGCTGTGGCAGATCATCAATATTACATTTTTACACCTAAAAGTCAAATGTGGCTGATTTAACTAGGCTGTTTCATTCATCTCTGTTCAGATCGGAGCCAAATCTAAACATCTTAAGAGGGAGTTTATAGTCCTTTACATGCTTTATAATTTCAGATGTGGATAGTAAACACGATTTGGAGTTTAATTTATGAGTGACTATTCAAGTCTTCCTCTGGATGATGAAAACCTTGAACAATGTTTTTTCTTTCCCCGCCTACTAAAGCCTGCTGAGACGGTGATATTGGATAAATTGTGTAGTGACTATCAAGGCTTTCAGTGCGTCTCATCTGTAAAAGTTAAGATGGTCTCTGTACGAAAGTAGTCTGGGTGTCAGCATCACACATGCACTTTAAGGCTGTGAATGACTACACAGACTCAGTTTTGGAAATCGGTCTCAGCAGCTGAGACAGCATGAAGTCTAACTTGGATGACAAATGGAATAGGCTGGATAGAAATAAATCTTGGGGAGGTTCATTTGCAAGTAAATGGGTTGGAGCCATCACCTGCTCTTGACCGAACTCGAGGAAAAAGGTCCATCGTACCAGCCACTGCGGCTCCTCTGCATTATGGCTTAATTAAGGAGTTTTGGAGGCGTCGGTTTGGACTAAGAGACCTCTCAATATTCACGAAGGAATCGCAAGTTTCTCCGAGCTGATTGTGAGGAAAAATTAGGATATGAGATACATGTATTCACCAAGTGCTTTTATGTGTCAGAGACAAGAGACTGAGAGCCAGACAGTGCAGCTCCTGTGGCACCGAGGTGTGATGTGATTACACTGTGTCAAAGATTGCCATCACGTTTAATTATCTGGCTGGCTGCACCAACCAAAATGGTCGACCAGAGGGGCCAGCCAGTCACTAACACCCCCCCCCCCACCAAAAGGCTACTTTTTCCCATCCCCTGGTCTGGTTGACTTCACTCTGGCTGCCTCAAGCTGGAATCCATGTTATTATCACTGGCTGTACAATATTGTGATAAATAATGCAATGAACGTTTCACACTCACTTCTCATGAGTTTTGGGAACAACACTGATTTTACTGAATATGTCCAATGAAAGAAAAACCAACAATGATCTGACCTGGTAAAGTTTTATTAATGTGCAGCTTTTGTTCAGAATTTTCAGTCAGACAGGGGATACTTTCTGGATTCAGTTAAAATTTAATTTTATTGGCCTTCTCCAGGTAAAGGTCTCCTGATGTAAAAAAGCATTTTGTATATTACATTACAAGAAATACAGCACAGCTATGCTTGTGCGTTATTGTGCATTGCAGCTACGATGCTACTATTCCAAGTCAAGCTATTTCCAAGTCAACTGAATAAGCACATGCTGTAGCTAGTCAAACTAAATAAAGAGTAACTGGAATAAAACAAAAATTTAAGGCCAGGTAATTCCCTAAATGTTCAGCTGTTCTTAACATTTTAGATACATGGTCAATAAGTGGGAGTGCACAAGGAGGAAATGAATTGAATATTCTCATTATTGAGAGTACAGGACCAGTCATGTGGAGTTTGTCGATACAGCCTTCCAGCCAGCACTGAAGTGGTCAACATGTCAATACTAATATCCCTGCTGGTTTCCACAACCAGCCAGAAACAGTCCCACCTCTTCCAACAAAAAAAAAACAAAACCCCAACAACGTAAAATCACCCCCACGAATAAGCCCATCCTCATGAACAGAGGGAGAGATAAAGGGAGGGCAGGAAAGAAGGATAAAGGGAGAGGATAATAAACACTTAATCCTTTCTCTCCACTCATTTGGGTCATCAGTCTGTTGGTCAATAAACCAGGGTCCATTCAGTCCACAAACATGTGGTCCATTGACCTATTCCACCCAATGGCATGCAAGAAATTGGGCCAAGACGGATGCCATCACAACAAAATTAAGCTTTCTGAATTAGTGGAACAACAAAGCAATGCATGCACCGTGCACTGTTAACCCCAGATCGATCTGTGGTGTCAGAAATAACACACAATTGGCTAAATGTAAAAGTCTAACAAAGCTCAACATGACTGCTACACCAAACGTATGATCATTCTCCTACCTTATATACGCCTTCCTGTATGCCTTCTCTACTAACTCAGTGTTCTCACAAAAGCAAATGATGTGAACTCTGCAGAAGCGCGAGCTGAAAATGCGTATATCAGCTGTCACAGGAGGATTAAGCATTCCTCTAATGCCCGAGCCACAACATTCAGTCCTGCCTACATGTGAGCAGATGTGGTGCTCCTTAAATTACACTGTAGACCTAATGACCTAGATTGCTGGTTGGAAGCCCTGGATGGACGCGCTGGCTGGCTCTCAATCTCTTTACCGCCTTTATGTACTGCGGGGTGAGTTTGTGCATGCACACTACACGGCCAATGTTGTGAGGGGCCACGCTCAGAAATGCCTTCCAGACTCTTCACGGAGTCTCACTTTTGCTAAAGTCACTCAAACTTAAATTGTTAGGTTAATAGGTTTCAATTATTTATCAAAAGATGACAAATGTGTTTTTTCCCCTTTCTTTCTGAATTCAGTCTTGCTATTCATTTTGTCTGCTTTTTAAAGAGACATCACACATGTCAGAGAGTTTTCCCCGACCATAGTGGCACCTTCTCGCTTTCCCGAGCCTCACAGATCAAGAGATTAAAACCCTTTCAGCGGGGTGTCTGATTAAATGGGCCTGATATGCTCTCTGGGCTTTCCTCTTCCTAGTTCCTGCTCCACCAGTCAACATCACACAGGCCAGCAGTAAGTCAGGGAGAGATGATTACCTATAATGATAAACACAGTCCGCAGGACTGATTTTACAAGTTGTTCCAGATGTCACTTGCTGTAAAAGGCAGAATTGGTGGAAGTGCGACAGATAATACATCTTTAAAAAAGTTTAAGTTTGCCGTGTCTTTAGTAGAGGAAGTTTTTATTGTAAGGCTGATAAGTTATGACATTTATCGTATTTACATGTCAGGTAAATCAAAGAAAGCTCTCAGTGTCGAGTCGCTGACTGCAATTTCCATTTGATTTATTTTCTTAGCCCAGCAAGAACACAACATTTGGTCTTACAATTACAGACAAGGTCAAGCTATCAGCAGAACACGAAGCCATCAAGTTCCATAAAACGCTGATAAATCAAGTTGAATTGTACTGTGACATACTAAGTCAACATGTGTTTGGTTGCAGTGAAGATAAAATGCAGCAGTAAAAACTGAATTCGCAGGCCTTCAGAGAAAAACAGATAAGCATTATGGGCATTTAACACATTGCAGCCAATGGTCATGTGCCTACCGAGGTGATGTCATTACTGTAATAGGATATGGTGGCATTATTGACTCTACCCACAGTGGGTTCCTGCTGGGCTAAATTAATATTTACCCAAGCTTCAATATATATGCTAAGAACATAAGACAACAGAAAAGAAACGAAGGGGGTGGGAGACGAGATTGAGAGTAAAGATAGAAAATGAAGTTGGATAGTGGGGCGATTGTTAAACCCATTAAGGATGGTTTTTATGTAATTACTATGTTATTAACCTGCTGGCTACTTTAATTATACTGAAGGTGCGTCTATGTTGGACTTTAATCATCGTTGGATCGATAATAGACTGTAACCATGCCGGTAATAACTCTTGAACTAGAATGATGTGCAGGTTGAAGGCACATTTGCTGTTTTTACTGTCTCCTGTTAAAACTATCTATAATAATGAACATAATAAAAACTTGAAGGCTATTCTGAGTGTGTATAGTGCCTAATACCCAAGTGGCTTTGTGATTTTGATATATTCCTGGAAGACCAGTCCAATCTATGCTGAAAGATGTTCTTTTCTTTTTTTTTGCAAAAGGAGGATTACTCAAATGACAGAACACGCCCTTGCATCTATAGATTATGGAGGTTTATCCATATCAGCCAAGCAATGCCTTAAAAAATGTGCTATAAAGCTACAGTCAGTGTCAGCACACCAATTAGAACTGCACCGTGTACAGATGTTAAAGCCCTTGAGCTTACTAACATTAAGTTTAGTCAAGACAAAGCAACACATGATTATTTGTGTTGCACATGTAATAAACAGGAAACTACTTTACATAAGACACAAAAAGGCTTCCAGACATGGAGACAGTTTCATTTTTAAAGAGCTGCTTTTGGCCACATATGAATGATAAACAAATAGCGTTGCGCCTCTAACTATTTAGTTTGGGGGGGAAAACTAAAGAAATATTAATGACTTTCATGAAATGAGCATAAATAAAAATAAAAGACTGAATTGAATATAAAAGGTTATAGAAAGTGAGGATGCTTCTATCTGCAGAGATTCTTGCTGGCCCTGCAAGGCCTCAATAAAGGAAGCTGCAAAAACTGTGTGCAGTGTGGATGAAATATATCGTCAACAGTGACACATCTATGACTATTATAGGAATATTAAGGTGATTTTTTTTTTGTTGTTCGGCAACTGTGCTCCGTGATCCAAGAACCGTCCATCAGTTTGATTTACAGCATTATCAGCTGTGTGTGTGTGTGTGTGTGGTCCCGGTGTGTGAATGATGCCAGCGGCGCTGACAGCCGATCAATCCGTTCACCGTTCAAGTGCAGATCAGATCGGCCCGGAGAGTCAGGCTGCCTCCAGCACCACGGACAGCGCCACCGGCCAAACGGAGGGGTTCATCAGCGTGGACCCCTCCAATAAATAAACAAATAAATAATAATAATAATATTATTATTAATAACAAAGAAATACATACATACATAGACTACACTAAACCGGGCTCACAGAGGCGAAAAGGTGTGATAAGTGAATTTAGGGGCAGCTTCGTGTCTGCACACATGACATCACCTCTCTTCAAAGCTCAGATCAAATGCCTGTTTTTTTTTTTTCTCCCCTTTTTCTTCTTCTTCGGTACAAAAAAAAAAAAGGCACCTGGAGCGGCTGATTGGCTGATGTGGTTCATTTCACGGTCACGTCTTATGAACTTACAATCAAATATTGTCTGCTCGTTGCGTTGTTAAACATAACGTGGGCAGAGACGTCGGGTCGTTAAACACACAGCGATCTGCAAACTGCGCGTGTGTGTGTGTGTGTGTGTGTGTGTGTGTGTGTGTGTCTTTAATCAAAGAAAAAAAACAAATCTATTAGCCTATAGCCTCTATGAGGTCGATAGTGCGTCTGGTTGACCTGCCGATCTTTAAATCATCCACCAGCCTACGTTAGCTGCCGACGAGGCCCGTATGACCAAGTCCATAGTTAATATTCACGCGAGCGTGCGCGTGTCTGCGCGCGTGAGTGACAGCAAGCACATGGCGGCCGTTTCTCTAGTACAACACACTGACACACAAACCAGCCCTGATCAACATGCTCAGCTCCGAGGCTCGTCCTTGGCCTGCCCTGCGTCCATTCATCCTGCACAGGCTCGATAGAAATCCAATGCACGTCCATTATACGGCCAGTAATCATATCTAGTGGGTCATAAATGAGGATGGGGGGGTGGGGGGGGGGCATTGCACGTCGATAGGCTACTTACCGGGGTTTTATCTTGCTGGCTCGGGACTCCATTGCTGTCTGACGCTGCTAATGGTTTCATAATGAAAAAATGTTTGCCGGGCTAAAATCTAACATCCCGGACCTGCTCTATGCCTCAGCAGAGACCCCCATCTTCCTCCAGCCACCTGCCCTCTCCCCTCCCTCGGCTGCACCGACTCTCTGGCTTGACAGTTTGGGGAGTATCCGCTGTTCCTCGGCCTGATTACTCTCCAAAGCAGCGGCAGCTTCTGCGTTTATTCCAGCCTCCCCGCTGCTTCCCACAGAAATATCTTAAAACCACAGAAGAGGAGGGGGAAGATATATATATATATATATATATATATCCCATATATATTTATATATATATATAGTGATATATAATATATAGATATCGTTTTATCCAAGCAAAGGGAAAAAGCGTCTTCTCTCCGCGCACTTGACATTCACATCTCCAGCCGGCCGTGGCTCCGATAATAAAGCCGAAAAAGGAAAAAAAAAAAAAAAAGAGAAGATGATGATGAGAAAAATGGCTGACAACACTTTCACTCACGTTTGCTCCCTCCGCGTTGCCTCTCTATCTCTCTCTCCCCTCCCTCCCTCTCTCTCTCTCTCTCTCTCTCTCTGAAGTAAAGCCACACACGCAAACACACGCACACACAAACGCCTTTATGCACCATTAGATTATTTGAAGACCGAGACGCCTGCAGCCTCCGCCGAGGTTTTGTACGGTGAAGCCAGAGGTTTGTTTGGGACGGGGGCAGGGGGATGTGTGTATGTGTGTCAGGGGTGGAGGAGGGGAAGAGGGGTAGATGTGGGGCGAGGGTTGGGGGCGTCGGGGCAGTAAGGACCTCCTCCCTGCCCTGACAGTGACGCTGTAAGAGCGGCCGCGGTGGCTGTGGCTCCTCTGGAGGGTACACTACGCCCCCAGCGCGGATGGAGGGATGGAAAGAGGAGAAGGGCGGCTGAGAAACTGAAAGTGAGGGAGAGAGATGAGATGGAGAGATGAAATGAGATGAAACACGGCAAAACGACAAGCGGGAGCTGCAGAGAAGTGTTGGGAGGATACAGAGGAGAGTGACAGGGCGGAGGGATAGATGGATGGATGGATGGATGGATGGATGGATGATCTAAGGATGGAGAGATAGAGGGAGGAGAGCAGCACAGTGCCAGTAATGCCATTATCACGCTCACTTCGGCACAAGACAGCGGCTGGAGCTGGTTGGCATAGTAACTGCATGAAGGAAAGCCATTTCCTGGGCGGAGAGACAGAAACGGAGACAGAAGCACTTCCTCTTGAGAGGGTGTAAGTAAAAGAGGGAGAGAAAGAGCAGCATCATTTCTGGAGTTAAGGAGTAAAGAGATGAAACGAGGAGAAGGAGGCAGGGAGGAAGAAAATGGCTCAAAATGGGCCAGCAGCAGAGAAACATGGGAGACTGACGCCGATGATGTCACTCCGTCACCATAACTCAGCTGGAATAGCCATGGCAACTGGGTGAGCACGAGCCCCCCGCACCCAACTAATCACACACCCGCCCATCCGCCCCCCTACACACCCTCTGGGGCCCTCAGTTGCTGTGGCGACGGACGCAGCGAGACATGGCGAAATGGAAGAGGAGGATGAGGATGAGGATGAGGCAACGGTGGGGAGGAGGGGGTGTTTGTAAAAGAGAGAGAGAGACAGTAAAAGTGGCAATACACCCCCCCCCCACTTCACCTTCACTCGGCTGAAACTACAATGTACAGCAGCGTCACTGTCACAGCATCAAATATCAAATAAACAACATCACAATAGAGGAGGAGGGAGAGTGAGTGTGTGTGTGTGTGTGGGTGTGTGTGTGTGTGTGTGTGTGGGTGCGCGCGCGTGCTCAGGTGGCAGGCCAGGCCAATAGAGACTCTGGATATTTAGTGGTCCTATATCTGAAGGTCTCCTGACAGAAGGAGATAATATGAGTGAGGCGAGAAAAAAAAAAACAACAACGTGTTAAAAGGACGACCAGGACAATAAACAGCAGACCTACATGTCAGAAAATAAGCAGCAATTCAGTCCACAACCAAACACAAAGCTGGAGTTGATATTACTAAAGCTGTCAGGATGCATTCAAAGATAAAGCAGCACATCAGCAAGAAGTGACATTTACTTTTTATTTCTCCTGTATGGCATTTTGCTGTCAAACCTTTGCCCTCTATATCGTTCTGTTATGGTTATTGTTTTGTCCTTTCCGTGTTGGTAGAGTAAAAAAAACAATGTTAGCATTAATACTGCTGCTTGGTTTCTCAATAGGTCAATCCAACAGAAAAATTATTGTTTGATGTGTGATTAACAGTATAGATCAAAAATTTTAAAACAAACTGGTCCTAGCTTCAAAGATTTTGGACAGTTTAATGGGCCAAACTAGCATTTTATTAGGTTTTACTATCTTTCAGGATCTTCGTGATTTTGTATCTGAAGTAATGAACTGACTGTTTGACCTGAGCTGGACGTTACTGATGGACAAATATCATGATGATATTTCTGCGCTTCGTGCTCAATCTGGTTTAAAATGTGCAGAAAGTGTATATAAATTGTTTTGCAGTGTGATTAATACACATTTGAAATCAGCAGTAATGAACCTATTAGAGCCAATAAAATATCTGACACACTAATTTTCTGTGTGCAGACAGCTGAGGCTGGAGCTTTTTGTTATGGTGCATAAAGAGCCTGGCTGCTCCGGCTCAGACAATGCCTAGAAAGCAGTGCACTACTAGCTGGTGTTGGAGCTGCTCCAGTCAAAGCAATGGGGAAGTGAGTGGGAGGCGGCGGCGGTGGTGGGGGAGGGAAGATGGAGACCCGGTATGACATCACCTCTCCTGCCCCGAGCCATGATGTAATGTATCAGAACAACAAAAAAGCTCAGGTGCTTTGCTGCGCGGCTCGTCATTAACGTCTCCAACAATTGCCGGTGGAAAGGGCCAGGCCATCATTACATCACCGAGGCAACGGGGTCGCGTCTGGGGAATATCAGACCTTTCTGCTGAACCCCTCCACCCCCTGCTTTGTTTAAAGCTTTCTAGGAACAACCCCCCCCCACTCCCCTCCTTTTTTTTTTTTTTTTTTAAATTGACTAATCACAAGTGGAATGTAAAAGGGAAGAGGAGAGGGAGCATTGATCTACGACTGTGACAGTGATGTGAAAAACCGTCACTTAAGAACAACATGAATGCACTCATACTCAATTGCAGTGTGTGCCAAATACGTGAGGTGGGGGGTGGGGGGTGGGGGGGTCTTTGAATCTGTCCTATGCATTTACAAGATAGGCCATGTGCTGTTGTGCTGGTTTCGCTTGCTGATGCGAAGCATTAGTGCCATAAAGACCTCATTACACTGCTGGGTGACACACCAGCACACAATCACATGACAAACACACACAGGCAAGTGTTTCAAAGGTGATAACACACAAAATGATCATTACACAGCAACATCTTTAGATGACATCCAGCTTCTTTAACAGCTCAATTCAGCTCTTTAGCTTCATGTTCAGAAACACAGCAACACAACGCTCATGTCAGGCCTCTCACCTGTGATATCAGTCAGTCAGAAACATGAGAGCAAAATTCAAATTTGGTCTGCGTTAAGGATATCTCAAATCTGTGGTGCATAAGAGGAACCAAGGTGACCAAGATATCAGAAAGTACAGATGAGACAGAAAGCCAGAATATCCAGAAAAAATACAGAATCAATCAGGCTCATCCTCAAACACAAAAACAGATCCTGCATCACCGAGCAACAAGACTTCAGCTCCCAATCTTATCTAATTTGAGGTGAGTGAGCATCTTATTTCAGTCTTCTTCAAGAAAACTTTAACAAGACGCACACCATATTCTCATTTATTGATCTGTGTCTAACATCCTTCACTGGACTTGTATGTAAGCCAACAGGAAGCCACATGTGGAGGAAACACAGCGCTACTGACTGCCAGCTCGCTGCATTAATCCTTGATGTCGGTCCCATTACAACACCTCTAAATAGCATTGTTAGAACACGCAAGATGATCTAATAAAAGAGACTGCATTTTCATAGCCTCTATAGCCCAGGGGATTATTTCATTTATCAAGCTGTTACCTGCAAACTGCCCTGAAAATCATTTGGCAGAAACACACGCAGCCAGCCGCGTTAAAAAGATTATGGTTGTAGGTGCATGGGAGGAAAGCATCTGTCATGCCCCTGAAACTACTACAAGGTGCGATGCATACATCAAAATGGTGAAAAGAGATGCTTTCAGAGGGTAAGGGGTGAAGTGAGATTGCTGACAAGTGAGTGAAAGGTTGATGACCAGTCAGGTTATAGGTTCACTGCATGTCTATAAACTGGAAGTCTGTAATCGTGTGTTGCTGGTTTGGGGAGGTTGGTTTTAGTCAGCTACAGGAAGCAACTGTCCCCTTTCGGTTCCTTGTGCAATGTTCCTGTTTTTCTCCATTATATGGAGAAGCAAATTGAGAAGACAGAATGAGGGGGGAGAAAGAAAAAAAAAAAGTGTTCCTTCTTATCGTTTTCACCAAAATCATGAATTATTAATTTTAATTATGTTATATTACCATTAGGTTAGGTCAAGGGGGGCACGTGGCATTTATCTGAAGCTATTAACATTAAATTTGACTTGGACATGATCAACAGAGCAACACAGCCATATGTCAAACCGTGATTTCACCTCCAGCCAGTTTTACTTTCAATTTTTCCTCTAACGCCAATGGAAAACATCAGCATTGAGTCAATGATGCAAAAATCTGGATTATAATAAAATACTATGCATCTTTTTTCACGTCTTTATATCAGTCTATTTTCGAAACGTGAACTAAACACATCAGACCACTGCTGTCACAGTCTTTTATCATGTAACAGGAAGCAACACTTCCAGTCTGATGTTAGACCCGTGGAAGCCCTATTTTCACCATTATTTATCTTGATAACACGAAGCATCATATCAGCAGCTATAGTATTTTCTGCTACACCCAACACCGAACAAATCAAACAGCTCTGATATCAATAGAGAGATTTTGATCAAATTTAAAGGGACAAAGACAACAAAAACAGAGCACTTTGTTATCATCACCATGCAGGCTCATTATCATCTAAATAAATGTCATCTGTCAATTCTTTTGAAAATACTCTACTTTCAAAAAGGTCTTTGAATGTCAAAAATGACATGAAAAGCTCATCAAATGTCAGTAAGTGAATCCTATAACACAGACTGAGGAACGAACCACAGCTGGTTGGAAATGAGTAGCTCGGATTCCTCACCGGCGCAGGGCACAGTTTCATCTGCGTTATCCAGCAATCCAACCTGAACTCTGCCCAAAAATATCTTCTCTATTCCCATCAAACGTTAATCTTTGATATGTGGCTAAAAATAAGTAGAAATAACTTTAAACGCAGAATGTGCCTTTTGCTTTCTGCGCTCAAGAGCTCAATTCGACAAAACAAAGGAAAAGCAACTGATGCGGATTTTGTAGAAAAGTGTTTGTTTTCCATAAATCACCATGTTTGACAACCATTTTAATTTTTCTTTATTAATTAAAAAAAATAATGTAGCCAATTCAGAGCTGAAACAATTAGCTTATTGACTGGTCAACAGAATTAATTAGCAACTATTTGAATGATTTATTAGCCATGTAGGTGACATTTTAAGCACACCGGCTGTTCACTGGCTCCAGCTTCTTGAATTTCGTGTTAAATGGATTGCAGAAGTCTGCAATGTGTGTGTCTGCAAGACAAAACACAGAAAAAAAATATAGCAACGCGCACACATACAAAAAGACTACTATGAATCTGTTGATACTTTCATCGATGCAGTTCCTTCACAATGTCTATTCAAATCTGAGGCTTTTGTATCTCTGTACAGCTGAAGCAGAGCAGGTTGTCACAAAGGACAGCTCTAAAAATAGGAGCTCGGCTTTTCCTCGGCCGAGAGTGGCAGGTTTGTTCTCGCCGCTCTCGCATTTCTCAGCAGGTCTGACTGCTCAACACCTTCAGCTCTGATCTTTTCAACCCCTTACATCTTATCCATTTCTGGCTGGGCACTGCTGGACTCCTTGAGATATGACATACTACTCTTGACCTAACAGTAAATGGTGATACTATGTTTTCATGTTTTATAACTCAAGCCCGTGCAGCAGGAATGCTGGATGCATCTTTAAAGAAATGTTTCATGCTTTGATTAGTACCTTTCAAAGCCATTGTAATCAAACACTTGACATATTAACATCGCCAACAGTGGATCATCGTAACAAAGAAGCAAGAGCTGCTGGAACTGTACCCACACAGCAGGGATAATAATAATCCAAAGAGCCACAGACAGTCAATACAATACCATTATGAAGCACATACACAGTGTTTCAGATACACTGCACCTCCATCAGGTACGTTGCTGCTGTTATCTCAGTTAACAGACCCATAAGCTGTGCCAGGAGTGATGTTTATCATTTCTTTATCATCACTAGGTTGCATGATGAGGACTATTCTCAAGCAAGCATATGTATCCTGTGATGCGTAATTTATTTATTTATTTATTTATTTTTTAAATCTAACGCTGTTGATGATGTGATAGAA